>NC_081827.1:4079166-4385000 GCF_030867095.1 Alligator mississippiensis | reverse complement strand
CTGACACAGTTCCCACTCACCCACAGTTCCCCCACAATCCAGCCACACCTACCCCCACCCCCCACGCCCACCCCACACCCTGTCCCACCCCCCTCCTGCAAACCGGTGCTGGCCGCAGGCTCTGGCTGCCCCTGGCTGCAGATCCGGGAGGAGCTGGGCAGGGTTAGTCTGCCCCAAGTGGCACAACTTGCCCCACACCAAAGGCCACGTGCAGACACATGTGCTAAGGCAGAAATCCCCAGCTCAAATACGTGCCACTCTTATCTGAGCTGCTGCAAGCGCACGGGCCTGCACGTGCGGACGTGCCCTAAGGGTGCAGAGAGAAGTGGAGCTCCCAGCTGTAACTCAGAACAAGTTTGCAAAGCGATCTGAGTTACACCCTTACCCCAGACCAAACCGACGGTCACTGCGGGTCCGGAGGGGCGGGGATCTCGCTGCCCGCCGGGAGCCTGCAAGCAGGTTCCCACAGCCAGGGCCAGGCTCTGTGCAGTCCTGGCTGTTTGCGAATGGGAGGGGGAAGGCAGTGGAGGGAGCTGGTACTTGGGGCTCCGCACCTGGTGCTGAAGGGTGGAGTGGGGGAAGTGGAGCCCCCACCCCACCTTGGGGGCTGCACCACACTGGCCCCAGCCTGTAGAGGGGGGCTGAAACCCCCAGATTCAACTCCTGCCCCCTTGCCCCCTCCCGCTCTGAAACCGCTCTGAAGCTGACCACATGCTCTGAATCCTGGCTGAGGTTTTGCTGTACAGCAGAAAGCCACACTTACTTCCCGAGGACTGTTCTGGACTCTGGGAAATCCTGCCTGGCATCTCCTGAACCAATCCAGGTGTCCTCGTTTCCATGCCTAAATATCAAAATGGATATTTTAGATGGTTATTAAAAAAACAGTCTATGTCACAATGGTAAGGCAGTTTATGTCAAAACCTTGCCCAGACAATAAAAAATCAAGACTTGCCTATTCAAACTATCTTAGAGAAACAAGATGAAGAATGTCATTCTCTTTACTCCCCTTCATAATGTCATCCATCTACCATTTTATATCCCGTTCACGATGCTGGGGAGAGTGCCAATTGGTGCGACTGAATTCAAGCCTAAGCAGTCTCGCCCAGCCTGCGCACTTCAGTCTGCGACGCGACGGGCCATGTGCTCGAGCGCTGCCCATACTAGTACCAAGGCTTTGCCCTTGGAGGGAACATTTCATCTGAGACTGTCCAAGGACTTGGCAAACAGCAGCTGTGTCTCACCAATCTCACAAGGCAGGTCAAATATTATCTTTGTCCCTATTTCACAGATGGAGGAACTGAGAATAGAAGAGCACCTGGTTCATCTCGTCTGGCTCAACCAGGCTTTTCCCTGGAAACCAAAGCTGGGGTGCTGTCCCTCCATGACAGCAGAGCTGGAGGAGTATTGTGGCGCAGGGGGAGGAAGGGCGCTGCTTTGTGCCTTTAGGCCTGTGAAATCCCTGCTCTGATGCAGCAGAGCCCGACTCATGGAGCAAAGAGTTATGCAGAGGGATAGCGATAGCCCGGGTTGTTAGACATACATGCACATCAGTTAGCTTCTTCAGTATGCCTTCTTCAATGCTATTTGAGATCGTTTCCTGCAATGTCCCACCAATAAAGGCCTTTACAGCTTCCTCCACAGCTCTGGGCTCTTACGTGCGCAGGAGCACTTCCAGGACCTCACCTGGAGAAGCCAAGACCCTGTAGTCACAGAAAAAACTGAATATTTATGAAATCCTCCTTCAGGGTTTCGATAAGTTTGTGCATGGCCTGTGAAACAAAAGATCAAAATCATGGCATTACGAGTCGGCAGCGGCCCTCCTCCAAACCAGCGCGAACCCCACGTCCACCCAGCGCTGGAGCGGGGAGGTCTCGTATCAGCAGTACCTGTCGGTGGAGGAGATAGAAAACCAAGTCTTGGCCAGATGGGATCAAACACGGCTTGTGAAGGAAGAGTGTTAATCCCACGAGTCCAGGCATATCCCAGAGGTCTCCATATATTTTGTCGGGGGGGAGGCTACGGTGAATTTTGGGGTGGCTGCAGCCCCCCATCACCAGAGGCTCACTGGGGCCTTGCTCTGCCCCTGCCCATGGCCCGGTCCCCTTCCTCCACACACTTACCTGCTGCCAATCGCGTAAGAGTGAATTTAAGTCTCAGACAACGATTTTGGGGTTATAAAAAGGGTCATCACGTAAGAGCAAATTTGCATAAACTGAACCCGCATAAAGCAAGGGAAACCTGTGCTATTTTTCTGTAGACAAAAAATGAGTAAAAAATAAGCATGCCGTGAGTCTAATGCGGACAGGTTTGAACCTCAAAAACACCCTCCCCCTTCTTCCTGATCTGCCCGGGACAATGACTTCAAAAGCTGGTTAATTCTCACTGACTACTTCTAGGGTGCAAGGAGCCAAGGTGATTGGGTGCTAAGCACATCTCTTCCTTTCAAAATAAAAGAAATATAAATCAGAGAGACGCAAAGAGAAAAATAGTTCAACATGCATTGTGCCACTTCTTTGTACACTAAAGCTTGTCCCGATGAGCATGCACATGCAGTTTGTGGCACCTCCAACCCATTTCAGGCCCCACACACCACCCGTGGTGCACGTGCACCCATTTGCCATGCTGCAGATTTACAGTGTGATGCCAAAACTTGACACCGAGAGATCCTGGTGTCATAAAACAAAAGAAAAAACTTGGTACGGTGCCCGTGGCAACAGTGCGTGCTTCCAGAACCAGAGCCTGGCTGGGCAGAGCTATGTCCTGGCTGCCGGGCAGGCTCCAAGCCGTGGGGTTGCTGCCACTGCTGCCCAGGGAGGCCCCAAGTGAAGTTGCTGGGGCCAGAACGGGTGCTGACCCCAGCCTCCCACTCCCACCCAAGACAAAATGCCCTGCACCAGCCCCGTGCGTGAGGGCCTGCACTGCAGCATAAAGCAAGTTTGTGCCATTGCTAGTTTTGCTGCATGTGGCACACGCTTCTAATGATTGTGCCCTGCTTTTATATCCATGCATCCTCATTCATTCTGAAAGACTGCAAAATGCTTCCCAAAACATAGACAGGACATGCCACTGCCCTTCGGCCACCCACGGCAGATACACAGACACGTCGCACACCTGATAACGATGGCTTGGGGGAGAAGAGGGAGGGGTGTGCTATCTTGGCCAAGGGTAGCAGAGTGGCACAGGATCTGGAAAATCAATGACAAGCAGACAGCTGTGTATTTTTACGGGACAGCTCAAACACCCGCACACCATGGTGGGTTTATTGGTGTAAATATGTCAGTGCTACAAAGAAGGTGTTAGGGCAACACTATGTGGATTTTCTGGGCGCATCGAATTTGACTTGAAATCACCGCACAGATAAGGAGGAAGGGGGGCACTGGCAGTGCCAGGGGGTGCGGGTCAGGAGTGAGGGGCACCATCACTGCCCGGGGGGCAGGGTCCTGCAGTTTGGTGTGAGGGGCACTGGCAGGGCTGGGGTCAGTGGGTTGGGAGGTGGGGGCAGCAGCAGGGCTGGCAGGGGCTGTGGCTTGTTCGTGGGGGCAACACAATGGGCAGCGACAGGGCACGGGCATCTCACTGCCCGCCCCCCCACCCATCATATTCCCCCTCCCCCCTCTGCCACATGGCAGGTGTCCTGTTTCTTGGACCTGGAAATAGGGTAGCCCTAAAGCAAGATGCGCCCCTCACTGCCTTCTCCGCTGCAAGCCCTCACCATGCCTGCCCGGCCCCATGTCCTAGCTCCAAGCAGAGCCCCCGCTCTCCTCCCCCCATGTCGGGCAAGCACACTGCACACCTCAGCCCTTGGCTTGCTACTGAAGCGGGCTGAAGTCCGTTTGGGAAAGAAATGACACCTCCGAAACAACACCTGAAACCACCTTGCGTAAACTCAAAACTAGACCTGATTATTTCATCCTCTTTTTTGAAACCTTTTATGCTTACTTTCCAAGTACCCTCATTATCATTGAGGGGCGTGCAATGCTGCAGCAATTCACCCCATTGTGAAGTGGACAACCAGCGCGTCCTGTTCGTGACGCCACGTCTCTCGTGGGTTATGGCATAGAGAAGATGCCACACAAGTGCCTGATTCGTTTGTGCGCTGGCTGGGGGATGTTCACCTAACTGCACGATTTCACAATGATTACACACTGAATTCATACAACACAATTGTGTTTTAAATTCCTGACTAAACACAGAACAGTGCTGTACTTTAAGAAATACCATAAACATCAAAAACATGATAACTATATATATATAAAGATCAATACTCTAAATGCACTTCTTTAAACAATTACGACTAACTATATAATTTGAAGCAGAAAAGTCATTACTGTATTATACTTACAATCCTAGGATTCCCAGAAGCCGAACACCTAGAAATGGTTTCATTCCTCAGTAGTACGGTTCAATGGGCTGGCCTCAGTAGTACGGTTCAATGGGCTGGCCTCAGTAGTACGGTTCAATGGGCTGGCCTCAATACTGGTAGGACTAAGTCCCCTTCCTTCGGCCCCACTCGGCGCTCGGCGGCGTCGGCGTGAAGGGAGAGATCGGTGCTCGCGGGGAGGGTGGTTCAGGGGATCGCGCTGATCCGGCCTACCCTTGCGCTCCTTCCTTCGGTGGTCTGCACACGAGGTTGCCTCCCAGTTGGGACGGCAGGTGACGGGTTATATCGGGGTGAGTTGCCGCCATGGGCCCCTCCTTCCCAAACTCGTCACTACTCCCATATTTGGGCTCGGATATTATGTCATGGAAGATTTCTGGGCGGGAAGGTTTTGGCCGCCAAGGGGAATTTTCCCCTGGGTGAACTCTGAGTGCCCCGGTTTCTAGCACTTTCCATGCCCCGGTGAACCTTTCGTGCCCCCGGTTTGTGACTAGTTGTCGAAATCCTTTAGGCTTCGATTGCTCGGCATTGTAGTCAATTGTTAATTGTGGCCTAGGCTGACTACGGGCACTTATTGCATACCCTATGCACGACACACACTTCTCATTAAGGTGGCAGACGGGGGCGTAGGGCATGATCCTGCCTTGAGCAGGGGACTGGAAATGGGGGGTAAAAGTGGACTCGGGGCGTGCAAGGGCTGGAGCAAGGACCTGGCTTTTGCGCCTCCACTCCAGCCTGGCGCTGCCCCGTGTCCCTCCTCTGCGGCCCCTCTGGGACGGGGCAGCGAGCACCCGAGGGCACTGACGTCTGCCCCCGCTAGTGCTGACCCCAGTCGCTCTCCCACAGGCTCCCACTCCTAACGGCATTTCTACACAGGGGTGTCGAATCCCAGCCCGGACGTGCCCCATTTCACTGCCGTCGGCTACGTGGACGACCAGCAAATTCTCCACTACGACAGCGAGACGCGGAGACAGGCGCCGTGCAGGGACTGGGTGCGGGGGGCCGTCGACCCAGACTTCTGGGACGGAGAAACTGCACTCCTCTCCCTGTCCTGTGCCCCTTGGTGTCAGTAGTTTCGTAGGGTCGGAAGGGACCTGAGCAGATCATCAAGTCCGAGCCCCCGTTGTTCCTTGTTAGTCCCGGTAGTGCTTGGGGGAACAGGGACCCCCCCATTGCCTGCTGGTCCCCCTTGGCCAGTTTATAGACAGCCACCAGCCCCCTCTCACCCTCCTCTTGTGGAGGCTGAACAGGTTCAGATCCCGCAGCCTCTCCTCGTAGGGCCTGCCCCGCTGCCCCTGACCATGCAAGTGGCCTCCTCTGGGCTCCTCTGGCCCCTCTCCACGCTGGCCACATCCCTCCTGAAGTGCAGCACCCAGACCTGGACGCAGTACTCCAACCGGGGCCTGACCGGTGTCGCGTAGAGGGGGAGGATCGCCTGCCTGGACCTGCTCCTGATGCGTCTGTGGATGGATGACAAGGTGCCTTTCCGACTTCATCCCCACACTGGCAGCCTCCAAAGCCACTCTGCCTTCCTGAGAAGGGTCAGCCAGGGCCGGTGCTGCCAGCTCTGACACACGGCAGAGAGGGGGACGGTGTGTGTGCCACCCGCTGTGGGTGAGCCTGCCCCAGCCCCCATGCCAGCCGGTCCCCCAGGCCTCTGCACACCCAGCCTGACCCCCTTGCAGCACAAGTGGGCACCGGGGTGAGAAGAGCGCTGCAAGCCCTGCAGGAACGGCTGCAGGAGGGGCTCCGGGCCCCTCAGTGACCCCAGCCCGGACAGCCCAGAGCAAGGGGCTCAAGTCCTGCGTGCGGGGCTGATGGAGCTGGGAGGGACGGGGGCCAGGGCCGTGGAGGGAGGGCAGATGTGTGAGAGGGCAGGGGCCGTGCAGGCCTGCGGTACCCAAGACAGCTGACTGCAGAGGTCGGTGTAGCAGGTTTCACCTGCCCCGTCCTGCCCCTGCGTTCCCAGGGTGCACGGGGGCCGCAGTTGTGTCCCCTCAGCCCTGTTCTCCGTGACCGGAGCCCCCGAGCTGTCCCGGTGCTGCCCCCCATGGGGTGGGCTCTGCCCCTGCCCAGCCTGGTAGCCCTCGGCGGCCCCTGCTCCCTGGGCTGTGACCCTGACCAGGGCTGGATCTGTGTTTCAGGGCCTCACACTCTCCAGCTCACGTACGGCTGTGAGCTCCGCGAAGACAACAGCACTGGAGGCCACATGCAGTTGGGCTACGACGGGGGAGACTTCATCAGCTATGACCTGGGAACGCGCACCTGGGTAGCAGGGACAACGCAGGCCCAGCGCACCCAGCGCAGCTGGAATGAGAATAAAACCCTTCTTCAGGATACAAGAGCCAACCTGGAGGAGACCTGCATCGCGTGGCTGTGGCAGTACCTGCAGCACGGGGAGGCAGCGGTGCAGAGCAGTGAGTCCCGGTGTCACCGCCCAGGGCAGCGCTGACCAGGGCACCCCCGTCCCCACCCCTGGGAACACCATCCCCATCCCCATGTGCCCAGGGTGGCAAGCGCTGCATCTCGGTCGTGCTGCTGGGCAAGACCCCAGCGCTGCTGTGGGACACGATGCCCCTGTCCCTGCCCTGCTCAGGCCTCCCAGCTGGGCAGAGCCCACGGGGTGTCTGTACTCTGGCCACGTGTCTGAGAACCAGAGATCAGCTGTATGGGACCCCGTTCCTGCAGCCCCGAGCCCAGCACAGCCGTGTCTCCCATCCCTGTGCTCCTGCCCTGGAGCCGTCTGCTCCTCCCTGAAATGGCGGCTGGAGCCGACTTGGTATGGCGCAGTGCAGGGTGCGCGTGGCCTCCTGGCAGGGGTCTCTGGCCCAAGGGTCGAGGAGGGGCTGTGGCTGTAACGGGTGTCTCCTCCCTCCAGGAGCGCCCCGTGGCACAGGTGAGCGACCGTCCGTCATCACGGGATGGACGCACCACCCTGTCCTGCCGGGTCCACGGCTTCTACCCCAAAGACGTGGCTGTCGTCTGGCTGCAGAACGGGGAGGCACAGCCCCAGGAGACGAGCCGCTCGGGGGTCCTTCCCAGTGGAGACGGGACCTACCAGACCTGGGCACCATCGAGATGGACCCGAGCAGCAACCACAGCTACACCTGCAGCGTGGAGCACGTGAGCCTGGGTGCAGCCCTGAGAGTGGCCTGGGACGAGGGCAGGACGGGTGAGTGACCCCCGCGCCGGGAGGGAGAAGAAACCTGGTGCTCGGGGCTCAAAGCAGGGAAGTAACTGGGGGGTCGGAGGATGCAGGGGGCACAGACAGGGAGGGGGCATTTGGCCGATGCAGTGTTGGGGCAGGTCTGGGGGTTCCCCTCTCTCACAGCCCCTTCCCTCTTCCAGAGTCCGACCCAGCGATGATTGTGGGCATCGTTATCGGTGCTGTGCTGGTCACTGCCATGGCGGGCGCAGCGGTTTTCTTCCTCAGTAAGTGCTGGGCAAAGTGCTTGGGGCCAGGCCATGGCCAGACCTTGGGGTTGGGGAGCAGGGAGGGCTACAGCTACAGCAACAGCTACTCCGACTCCTGCATCCAAGGTAAGTGTGAGGGGCTCTGGCCTGAGGGATCCCCCAAAGGAGATGCCTTCCCTCTCTGAGCCAGCCCCGGTGTCCCTAGTCCCCCCAGTCCAGGCAGCTGCAAGGGCTGAGTGCCAGGAGAGCCGAGTGTCTGGGTCTGTGCCACGGAGAGGGGCAGAGCGGGGGTGTCCGTGGCCCCCCAAGCAGCCTGGGCTCGGCCTGCATGTCTGGGGAAGAGGCTGCAGGCCGGGCACGGCCGGGAGCAGAGCTAGTGCAGCGCAGGGGACCCGGCCGTGGGAGGTGCGTTGGGAAGGGGCATCTCGTCCCCTCCGTGCAGGGAGTGACCCGGGTGGAGCTGCGGCCAGGCCTGTGGCTGCCCCGTGCTGCAGTCCCGGCGGCTGCTCCATCTCCTGTGTCTTGTTGCCACAGCTGAGCAGAGCCCGGTGGAGCGTGCACCTCGTCCTCGGGACCCTGTGGCGGAGGAGGAGAGGGAGCAGCACAGCAATGTGCTCCTCTTCATTTCCAGTTCACAAGCACCTTCGTTTTTGCCTTGAATTTGCCAGACAAAGCGCTTTGCTCTGGGACAGCAAGGAGCCCATGTGTGTTATCTAAACCACTTGTGTCTGTGCCTGAGTGCCTTCAGGGGAAGCCCAGCAGTGATGTCTAGCCAGCTGCCTGGCAACACCTTGCTCTCCTTCTTCAAGACAAGTGTGTTTGGAGGAGTGTGGGGAAGAATTTGGGTTTTGCGGGGGTCTGGGGTGGGAGCAGCCTGTGCAGACGGAGAGGAGCCTGGGCCTGCATGGGATAGCTTGGGACTGCTAACGCCTGCACAGCGCATGCCGAGGAGTGAGGGACTGCTCTTCGCTCCATCCGCTGGGCAGGAGTCGGAGCGCCTGGCTACGAGTTGCAAGTAATGAATTAGGGGATGAATACAATAAGTATTTAACACGGTGCATAGGATATTGGCTTTGTATTCGTTATCTTGATCACCCCTTAACTGGACATATTTATCAGCTGTTATTTTTCTATAAACTCATCCTTGTGTATTGTAAATATGGTATTGCAAACTTTTGCTATTATTTAATATTGACTTGTGTATGGCAGTTATTTTCTGTATAAAATTAGATTGGGTAACTAGTTATTTGTGAGTCTGCAGGGTCTTTCCATTGCAAAGGGAGCTTCTCCCCTGACTGCTCCTAGGTGAGCTGAGCAGGGGTAGAGCTACCTGGCACCCCAGGGGCCGAGCAATTGGACACCGCTGCAGTCAGCACCGCGTGCCAAGGGTTACATATCTATAACTGTACTTCCAACACCCGGTGTTGTGATCACTGTGGTTCATTTGACTGTCCGAAACACACTTTTACAGTTATGCCAGACATTGTCCCGCTACAAATACCGCACTGCACACCCGTTTCCCCATGCCCCCACACCCACGCACCCCCACCGTCACCTTTCGGACTGCCTCAGCCCCCCGCCCCCTCTCCTCCCTTTCTTCTCTTCCCCACTTCTCTGCCTCTGCCCAATCTTCCCACCTGTCTTCCTGCAGTACCAGTACATGTCACTCAGCCCAATTTCAATCCAGTTCTGGACGGGGAGGTCTGCGTGCTGTTTATGAGCACGTTGCTGGTCTTGCACAGGGCAGACCTGAAGCAGGAGACGAACTGGTTGCAGCGAGCTGTTGGGGAAGGCAGAGTAATGCATTGACTTTACGTACAGGTTTCCCTCGACGTATGTGGGTTCTTTATATGTGAATTTGCTTGTATGCAATGGAGTGTAGGTTATGCAATGAGCATTTTCAGACCCATAATTCGTTATATGTCGGGTAAATTCAGTTTTATGTGATCAACATAGACACCCCCCACCCAAGCAGGTAGGTCTGTGTGGGGAGGGGAAAGAGCCGTGGCCCGCTCACCCCAGCCCCAGCTGCAGCGGCCCCGGGAACGACCGACGGCAGCAGCCTGCGGCCGCTGGCTCAACCCCCCCAGGGCGTTACGGACAGATGCACAGACAAGGCTTTTATTATATCAGAGTCTTTGATCAAATGGGGAACTGCGAGACGAGGGACTGGACTAAACAGACATGCATGAAAGAACCGGCTTGAGTCTGCGAGAGGATGACTGCCGTACGGGGTCTGTAGGTGACACTTTTCTGTACCGGCTAACAGGTTTTGTGCCAAGTTAGCCACGTGCGCAGTGCAGTGCGCCCCAGGCACGCTTGCTTTACTTGTGTTTTGTTGTCCTCGGTCGCTGCAGGGATGCCGCCAGGGTCGTACTGCCTGGCGGGAACATCGTGGGGGTCTGGGTAGGGAGCAGTTGTGCTGAGACCAATACCTGTTAAGCTCATTAGCATTGCTTTATAGTTTTCTCTCTGTCTTGAATATCTGAATCTCAGCATTTTGGGCCAAAACCATCCTTTAGGTTTGTGCTTGTCCAGGGCCGAGCACAGTGGGTTTCCTGCTGAGGACTAGAGGTCCCAGGCATTGCTACGGTACAGACACTTCACAGCGATGGGCTAGTGACTGGCGGTTTTACGCAGCTGCTACCACCATACCTTTGGTCTCCACAGCTCCGGTTACCTGCAAGAAACCCGAAAACTAAAAGACAGCAAAACGCATCCAATTACGAATTGTCTTTCTTCCAATGTTAGATTTCCTGACAGCAGGATTTGATTTTTTCTTTCCTAATACCAGGAAAAATCCCTTGCCCCATGTCCCTGCCGCGTACAACTTTACGATACGCTCAGTCCCTTTCGGTCAGGGAAAGTGCTGGCGTAGGAAACTACTCCTCCGTGGGACAAAGGGTGGAGACACCGGGCCCTCAATTACCCCCAGAAAATTACGGGGAGAGGATACGCACTCGCTTCGGGCCACGCACGCCCCGCAGGAGCGCAGGTGGGCGACGAGGAGGGCCAGTGAGCTTTCTCGGGGTGTGCAGGGACCAGGAAGCTGGTGTTCCCTCTGCTTTTCACACTGACCTATTTTACACCACCCTGTCGAGGGGTCATGATTTTTATGTGTGGGTCTCCACACAGCTATAAGGCAAAGGAGACAGAAAAGTATAGCCAGCACATCCGGTGAGTGTAAACCACACCAACATCACAAGTAATCAGGGCAGCGCGGAGAAGAGCGGGCTGTTATCAGAGCTCAGCGACGCAGCACCGTGCTCACCTGAAGTCAGGTAGAAGCTGGAGGAGTTCCCGTCGTGCTAGGCCCTAGTTACACTAAGCTATTATAAGCAGTGGTGCCAAAAAGCAGTGTGGGACAAAGGAGCCTCCTGACGGCTGGATGACACCGTCAGAAAGACAAAATGAAAACACACCAAGGAGCAAAAGGACAGTCAAGGAAGGACAAAAACCAAAACTCCCAAACAAACTCAAGCACTTCCTAATGAGCCAGAGACCACATTTCCAGGTGCACAACCTTGGCAAATGTAACAAGCAGAGATGCACATCTCGACAGAGAGAGACAGAAGAGTGAGCACGAGATGGGGGCTTGCAGGGAGAATTACACGGTTGGGGAACCTGTCCCTTGTAGAGCCGAGAGGAACCATGAATAATGGACGGTGTCTCTACTGGTCAAGGGCAAACGTCACCAAGTTGGGCTGAGTGCTCATCAGGCAGCGGGGATGCCGTGCGATGGGAAACCTTTCTGAGCTTTCGCCACTGACCACGTATCCGAGTGGTGTTTTCTGTGTCACCTTCAGGATCTGGAAGACGTCTCCTGAACACCAGCCTTCCCGGGCATGCAGGCTCCAGCAGCCAGGTACGACCTGAGACATCTCCCCACACAGCTAGGAACAACAGAAAGTAGGGTAGAGTTGTACCTTGTAGACTAATCAAAGTAGATCGACAGAGTGATAGACAGACACACAGACAGACAGACAGACAGACAGACAGACAGATAGATAGATAGATAGATAGATAGATAGATAGATAGATAGATAGAGAGGCCATGCCGTGCTGTCTGATCCAAGCTGAAGGGCACGAATCCCTAGAAGGGGTCCCACAGCTACGGTGGACGAGTCCTAAAGGCAAAGCGCGGTGCAGAACACTTACTGGATCAGCGCAGGGCCTCGCCGAGCCTGGCCTGCAGACACAGCTCACCTTGTTCACCTCCAGGCCCAGGCTGCTCTGAGTTTGCAATGCTGCGAGGTCAGATGCTCGGTCATTGCCCGTCCACCCTCATCTGAGACCCAGCCACACTTGCATTGCTAACTATGGCTCCAGAGCCAGCAACGAATGCACGCTGCACGTGCTCTCGACATCCGCACCCGCAGGTGGGAACTCCTGGCCTCGTGCAAGGGACGGGACAGACACGCTGCGCACAAGACGGACTACGACAGTGCTTCAGACAACGGTTGGCTCCTGTCGGCCTCAGCACAGCACAATGAGGATGTCACACAGGGACCCAGCTGAACTTTGCTGCGCAGGGCAAGGATCTGCCCCACGCTGGCGATTCGGGGGCACCACTGCAGGGAGGAGCAGATCTCTTCTGCAGTAGAAACGCTGCTGCTGTTTGGTACCGGGGAGCCTGACCACAGACCGATCTGCATCCTGTCTCATCTGTGCTGTTCCTCAGGAATATCAGCACTGACTTCACAGGACACTGCTCTGGGCAGTGTTTCTCTGGCAGTCTCCAATGTAGATACGTTCAAGGGAAAGGGAGGTCTGTGGGAAAGGCAGCCACGTCCTCAGGGTCCCAGCAGGCCGAGCAGTTGGGGCTGAGCCCCAGCACGTTAGGCCAAGGTGTGTTCCTCCAGGGTTCGTCCCAGCAGGGGCTCTTGCAGCCTCCAGTGCAGTACCACCGCTGCGTTTGCACCGCCCCGAGGTCACAGAGCCAGGCCCACGTCCTAGTCCACCTCCAAGGGCTCCCTGCAGGTAGCAGAAAGCACAGATCCCGCCTCAGCCATCTCAGCGCAGGGACCTGAACGCAGCCGGAGAGAGGCAGAGCCATTACTGCCTCAGTGGGCAAGCCAGCGTGCCCTAGAGACTGATCCTCATCCATCCTGAATAGACACACAGGTCGCCTGCTCTGGAAAGGCCATGACGTGGGCAGCCGTCCTTGATCCTGGTCCACATAGTGAAGTTCTCTCGCGCTCTCCTGTTGCTTCAGGGGAGGATGCTTATGCGTATCATGCAGGCCTGGCGCTCCCTCTGACGCGGACATCTGCAGCACAGAAAAGGAGGCAGAAGTTGGAGCCTGGCTCTAGACGGGGACCAAGGCCAGTCCTAGTCAACCCAGCTGGAAGTGGGGACCCAGGCATTCAGGATGGGGGGCCGGAGGCAGCTGGACGTGACGTCAGCCACATCGCCGTGTTGCAGGCTCTTGGCTCCAGAAACCGGGGAGTGTTAGCCACAGCGGCCCAATGTGTCACCTGTGCTCACCATGGACTTCGAGGCGACGGGACCTGAACCTGGTCAGCCTCCGCAAGAGGAGGCTGAGGGGGATCTAGTGGCCCTTTACAAACTAGTCCGAGGGCACCAGCAGGCACTGGGGGAGCCCCTGTTCCCCCGAGCACTCCCAGGAGTGCCTAGAAATAATGGCACAAGCTGGCAGAGGGCAGAGTCGGGCTGGATATCAGGAGGCGCTCCTGCACAGTCAGGGCGGCTAGGACCTGGAGCCAACTTGCAAGGGAAGTGGTGCTGGCTCCTCCCCGGGGCTCTTCAAAAGGAGGCTAGACAGTCAGCTAGCCGGGGTGGTCCGATCCCCGCGCTCTTCACTGCCCACAGCCGGGGGGCGGATTGGATGATCTGCTCAGGTCCCTTCAGACCCTCTCAGCTAGGAAACTAGAAAACACAGTGGCACGTGGAGGCAGCCAGGTCTTAACGTCCCCGAGAGCTCCGGTGGGCTCACAAACCAGGGCGCGGCACACACAACCCCCGGCGAGAGCAACGCGTGGCTGGTTTGGAAATGGTTTTGGACACGCTGTACACCGCACGTAGAGACCCCCCTTTTCCAAACAAGGCCACGGAGCCCGTACACAAAACGGAGCCTGTGTTTCACTCTTATGTGACAACAGGGACTTTATACTATTTCTTATGCCCCTGCTTCTGTCCCTTTCGTAGCACACCGAGAGCCCATCGAATCACCAAACACGGGGTGGAAGAGATGTCGGGAGGCCGCGTAGTCGCCCCCTGCTCAAGGCAGGATCACCCCCTACAAACCTGCCCAACCAAGCATCGAACCGGATCTCACGCACTGGCAAGCATGGACATTGCACAACTCCCTGGGGAGCCCGCTTCAATGCTCCGGAAGAAATCACCCTCGTACAGTGGGAAAGGTCTAAAGTCAAACCTAAATATCCCCTGCTGCAATTCTTCATTGCCTCTGAGCCTGTTTCCTGTGGCTGAAGAAAACAGGGCACATCCCCATCCTCCCCACAGCCACCTTCCAGGGGTTTGCAGACATTGAGCTCTCGAGGACTAAACTTGGAGCGCATTCATTCAACCAAGATCCATCCATCTTCCAGTGCCTTCGTCTCAAATGAAAGCGATGCCGTCATTACCGTTAAAGACTCAGGCAGGAAAGGTAAAATCAGCATGGTAGAGAAGGAGCATGGCCTCAAGGCACAGGGACCACATGAGATCCATGAAAGAGCCTCTTTAGCCACCGCTCTGGTGAAAGGGCTGTTTCACCAAGGGCAGAAGAGGGAGGTGGAGGACACGCATCTCTTTAAACAGTTCGCCCTCCAGAAAGGGCAAGGGCTTGGAGGGAACGGAGGGAAGTTGCCCATGGAGGTGGTGAAATGCGGAGAGCCTGGGAAGGTGCACACCGCCAAAAGGCCCAGTGTAGGCGGCGAGTGATGCAGTGTATTCCTCCCAGCTCAGAGCTGGGAGCCAGTGGCAGCCCCCCTGGGCTCCAGAAATCGGGGTCACAGTCACCGTAGGGAACACGTGTGAGCTAGACCTGGGCCGTCGGTCTCTGTGCACACTCAAGAACTGGTGTGAGTTACGAGCTGGTGTTGCAGTCCCTTTGCTCGTGTGCTGTCACAGTGTCCTGCAGGGAAAGCCTGGCAGGGCGCAGTCCTGCTTGAAGTCCCTGCAAGCCAGTCCCTGGTCTCACACCCGGGGGCTGATGCAGCGGTGTGGCCGGACACGGCGGAGACGTGCACGTGGGGAGACGCGGAGAATGCGGACACGCATCACAATGGCCCCTTCTAGAACCGGCTCGGCGCGGTGCGGCTCCTGGAGACGCACACAGCAGTTGAGCCGAACTGCTCCCCAGCTGTCACTGCTTGGGAGGCAGGGCACAACTGCGTCCTTGCTGTGCTGCTGACCGCAAGGGTAAGTGTGGGCACCCGCCCCAGCATGGTGCCTAGTGGGCAGATCGGGGGTGTTTGCACCCACACGTGGGGAGCCCTAGGGCTGGAGGACTTGTGGCTGGGGTAGTTTCACTTGTTTGGTGTCATTTCTTTCCCAAACGGACTTCAGCCCGCTTCAGTAGCAAGCCAAGGGCTGAGGTGTGCAGTGTGCTTGCCCGACATGGGGGGAGGAGAGCGGGGGCTCTGCTTGGAGCTAGGACATGGGGCCGGGCAGGCATGGTGAGGGCTTGCAGCGGAGCAGGCAGTGAGGGGCGCATCTTGCTTTAGGGTTACCCTATTTCCAGGTCCAAGAAACAGGACACCTGCCACGTGGCGGAGGGGGGAGGGGGAATATGATGGGTGGGGGGCGGGCAGTGAGATGCCAGTGCCCTGTCGCTGCCCGTTGTGTTGCCCCCACGGCCAAGCCACAGCCCCCGCCAGCCCTGCTGCTGCCCCCACCTCCCAACCCACTGACCCCAGCCCTGCCAGTGCCCCTCACCCCAAACTGCAGGACCCTACCCCCCGGGCCGTGATGGTGCCCCTCACTCCCGACCCGCACCCCCTGGCACTGCCAGTGCCCCCCACCCCGTTCCTCCTTATCTGTGTGGTGATTTCAAGTCAAACGAGGCATTTCTGAGTAACAAGACACCATACGAACATAAAGTAAGTAGGAACTACTGGCGGTGGGTTCAACTTCTCTTTCCTCTTTCTTTCAGACAGCTACAGACGAGTGGAGAGTCTGCTCTCCCGGGTCCCAGACATGGGCTGTTTTGGAGAAGGAGAAAGGTAAATCCAAGAGAGATGCCAATTCTCAGTCTCGTGTACTCTGTTTGTCTTGCCTAATTTGATAGATTCAGCTGTTAATTGAGGAGTGCAGTGGTCAGCCCTTAGAGCTTCACCACGTGTGCTAAGGAAACGCACCTTTTCTCTTCCAAGCTTCCTGCTTTCATCTGTGTGAAGTATTGATTTCTATGCGTTCAGCTGGATGTCCAGGCTGGAATAAACTCCCTGCAGTGGTGGTGCAGTCCCCTACCCTGGAAATCTTCCAGAGGAGACTGGGCGGTCACCCCTAAATGTGAGGAGTCCAGCGACCCCTTCTGTTAGACCCCGGCGCCACGCCGCGCCCAGCGACTAGGGAGGTGACGATGCGATTGCTCGTGAATCCTGTGACTCCTTAGCCAGAGCAAGCAGGGCGCAAACACCGGCACACGTTGCGCGCAGCAGCTGTATTCAGCATGGAGACAGCTTCGGACTAGCTCCCAAAACCCAACAAACCGGGGAGCCACAGGAACAATATTGTTTTTCCATATTTCTACACTGTACTTTATACTGTGCATTAACACTCGTTCGCCCCTCGCCCCTCCTGTGTTCCACCCGTTTCTCCTCCCATCTCGAGCTCCTCCTCTCTTTCCTGGTTGCTGCATTCCCATGGAATCGCCTCTGCATTTCCTTCTGTCCATGCCTCTCTGCTGAACGCGCACGCCTAAGCCCTTGACTTGCCTTCTTCGGTCGCTGGGCGGATTTCAGCAAAACCTGGAAGCTTCCCCATTCGCCTTTTCGCACGTGTTCATTGCGGACTCTGTCACCAATGACGTGTTGTTTCCCACATTCCCGTCTGTTTTTCTGTGCCAGGTTGTATCATCTTCCACAGTCCTAAAACGTCACCTGGCTCACAGCACGCACACTCGCACAGATTCACTTCCTGCTTTTTCCTCCGAAAACGGCTGACACAGTCAGGACGGTTACTTTGCATGAGCAACTGGCTGGCTTAGAGATCATTCTGCCTTGTGCTCAGCAGCTTTGCTAGGCCACAGGTTCAAGCCTTGTATTCAGCTGCAAATTCGATGGGCCCAGAAAATCCACATAGTGTTGCCCTAACACCTTCTTTGTAGCACTGATATATTTACACCAATAAACCCACCATGGTGTGCAGGTGTTTGAGCTGTCCTGTAAAAATAAATAACTGTCTGCTTGTCTTTGATATTCCAGATCCTGTGCCACTCTGTTACCCTTGGCCAAAATAGCACACCCACTCCCTCTTCTCCCCCAAGCCATCGTTATCAGGTGTGCGACGTATCTGTGTATCTGCCGTGGGTGGCCGAAGGACAGTGGCATGTCCTGTCTATGTTTTGGGAAGCATTTTGCAGTCTTTCAGAATGAATGAGGATGCATGGATATAAAAGCAGGGCACAATCATTAGAAGCGTGTGCCACATGCAGCAAAACTAGCAATGGCACAAACTTGCTTAATGCTGCAGTGCACGCCCTCGCGCATGGGGCTGGTGCAGGGCATTTTGTCTTGGGTGGGAGTGGGAGGCTGGGGTCAGCACCCGTTCTGGCCCCAGCAACTTCACTTGGGGCCTCCCTGGGCAGCAGTGGCAGCAACCCCACGGCTTGGAGCCTGCCCGGCAGCCAGGACATAGCTCTGCCCAGCCAGGCTCTGGTTCTGGAAGCACGCACTTTTGCCACGGGCACCGTACCAAGTTTTTTCTTTTGTTTCATGACACCAGGATCTCTCGGTGTCAAATTTTGGCATCACACTGTAAATCTGCAGCGTGGCAAATGGGTGCACGTGCACAATGGGTGGTATGTGGGGCCTGAAATGGGTTGGAGGTGCCACGAACTGCATGTGCACGCTCATCGGGACAAGTTTTAGTTGTACAAAGAAATGACACAATGCGTGTTGAACTATTTTTCTCTTTGCATCTCTCTCTGATTTAGTTTGATTTTGAAAGGTAGAGATGGGTTTAGCACTCAATCACCTTGCCTCCTTGCACCCTCGAAGTAGTAACTGAGAATTAACCAGCTTTTGAACTCATTGACAGGGGAGATCAGGAGGAAGGGTGCGGGTGCATCACTCTGCATTCTTTCCTGAAGTGCTGCCGCCCCAGCAGGCAGGAAGGGCACAAGGAGGAAGGCCTGGAGCAGGGAGCCAGCTCCAGGAGGAGCAGCAGGCGCCACGAGCAGGTAAGACCATCCAACACTTGGCCCCCTCCACGCACAACCAACCCGCCCTTCTCTGCCTCGGGCGCAAAACTTCTGCCTTGCACCCCTGTCTGGAGCCCGAGGGCCCAATCTGGGACCTCTCCATTTAAAAATCCTAGATCTATCCTGCCTTCTGAAGAACCCTTTCCAAACGAACAATGCCCATTTGTAGCCTCACTGCTAAGAAAACCAATTCCTCTTTAAAGATCGCAACCAACTGGCAAATTGAGCTAGTCCCAGGGGGGCTGTCTTTACCCGTCCAGAATTTGGCCGTCCCCCACGACGGTCCTGTCTGTGTCAGTGGTCACAAACCGGTGGTATTTGGAGACATCCTGCGGAGGAGGGTTTCAACCCCATTTTGAATGCAAAGTGCTGAGCTTGATCATTACTGGGTAGGCAGTTGCCAAGGATGCTTTCTTTCTCAACAGAGACTTTTGGCATTCGTTTCCATAGCTCCAAGTTTGGGTGCAAAAGGGGTGCTTCCTGTGGTCACAACTCATTGGCATTTTGCTGCAGAGCCAACACCATAGGTTCAACGGACCCACCTCCTTGGTGCCTGCCGTGCAGAGGACGGCTGCGAGAGACCACTACTAGCGGTGATCTCGAGACGTGCTCCTGCGGTAGAGGGTCAGGTGCACGGCTTAGCACAGATCCTCCTTTCTGATAGGAAATAATTTTCCAGGTCCGGGGTGATGTACATGGAAGCAGCAGGCTTGGACGGTGATGAGCCTGTTTCAGGTGTTAGCACAGGTTTTGCTCATGTCGCAGACTTTTCCAAACTGTTTTAGAAAAATACCGATCGAACTTTGATCATCCAACACAAATTCAGGTTTTTTAAAAGTTGAAAATTTTGCAAGATCCAGAGCAGCGGTCCTCAGGGTTTTGAGGTTCAAACCTGTCCGCATTAGACTCACGGCATGTTTATCTTTTACTCGTTTTTTGTCTGGGGGCCGAGCTCTTCCCAGGTAGGCTTTGCTGCACCCGGGCTGGGCGGCAGTGGTGCTGGGATGGGGTTGGGGGGGCCATGACCAATTTTGGGGTGGCTGCAGGGCCCCCTCTAGCCCCCTTCCCAGCACCAGCACCACCTGCCCCGAGCGCAGCCCAGCCCAGCCCAGCCCAGCCCCTGCCGGGAAGAGCCCGGCACCGCCCCGGCCCCAGCACACGTACCTGGTGCCGATGCAGTCGAGGTCTTGGCATGGATCCCGGTGTGCTACCTTGGAAAGTGGGTTCCCCTTCTGCAAATGGGAGTGATGTGCAGCTTTTCAGGAACGCATCTACCACACGCAGCGAGGGCAACCTGGAAACCCCTTCTCCTCTTTCAAAGGACACAGCCCACGAGAGCTGAGAATGGTTTGGACTCCCTAGATTCCTATTGGAAATCTCTGAGTGTATCTTGTGACTCCCGTACAGGTGTTTGCACACACACAGTGCTAATCACACCTTTCCCTACATGCGTTGAGGGGCCCGAGATACACACAGACCATTATTTGTTGGGGACTGTGAACGGGCATTATCCTAAGGGCTGTAGATTTGCATTGACTCGTGTGACCGATCTACCTATTTCCAGGGAAACAGGTGTTTTTCTCCATAAAAGTCTGTTAGCGCTGGTGGGAGGTCATCCCGACTCCGGGTAGAGCAAGGGACTGAGCAGGGGCTTCTCAGCAGGCGGCCGTGACACCGCAGGGACAGCGCCCCGTTCGGTGCACGTGGAAATACAGGAATGAAGAAACTCAGACGTCGTCTTGAAGTCTCTGCCTTTTAATGCCCATAGTCTCCGATAATATTCCTGTTTCTAACTGGACTAGTTAAAAACGCAACGGGGGAAACATCCACTTGTCGCTGTCAAGATGCATATTTGCATCTTCTATCTGTCTGGGGCTTTCCACCCCAGCTGTCTTTCCAAACAAGGACCTGCCTCACTCCCAGGGACCATTTCCCACTGTGAACATGTCTTTGCCTCTGCAGTAATCACCATGGCTTGTTCCCATTCACTTGAGCGGGCTTGGATCAGGTTCCAGCTAGCGCAAAGGCAAGTGTAAAAGTGAGAAGAAATATTGTCTCTCGATGTAAAACTTGAAGAGGGACACAGGGAGACAAAATAGGTGGAGACTCCCCCGGGGTATGCCTGGACTCGTGGGATTAACACTCTTCCTTCACAAACCGTGTTTGATCCCATCTGGCCAAGACTTGGTTTTCTATCTCCTCCACCGACAGGTACTGCTGATACGAGACCTCCCCGCTCCAGCGCTGGGTGGACGTGGGGTTCGCGCTGGTTCGGAGGAGGGCTGCTGCCGACTCGTAATGCCACGATGTTGATCTTTTGTTTCCCAGGCCGTTGAAGACCGTGTTGAAAGCCTGCTGCAGGATTTCCACAATGTCACCAGGTTTTTCTGTGACTACAGGGCCTTTTCTTCTCCAGGCGAGGTCCTGGAAGTCCTCCTGCGCAGGTAAGAGCCAAGAGCTGTGGAGGAAGCTGTAAAGGCCTTTATTGGTGGGATATTGCAGGAAACGATCTCAAATAGCATTGAAGAAGGCATACTTAAGAACCTAACTGATTTGCATGTATGTCTAACAACCCGGGCTATTGCTATCCCTCTGCATAACTCTTTGCTCCATGAGTCGGGCTCTGCTGGATCAGAGCAGGGATTTCACAGGCCTAAAGGCACAAAGCAGCGCCCTTCCTCCCCCTGCGCCACAATACTCCTCCAGCTCTGCTGTCGTGGAGGGACAGCACCCCAGCTTTGGTTTCCAGGGAAAAGCCTGGTTGAGCCAGACGAGATGAACCAGGTGCTCTTCTATTCTCAGTTCCTCCATCTGTGAAATAGGGACAAAGATAATATTTGACCTGCCTTGCGAGATTGGTGAGACACAGCTGCTGTTTGCCAAGTCCTTGGACAGTCTCAGATGAAATGTTCCCTCCAAGGCCAAAGCCTTGGTACTAGTATGGGCAGCGCTCGAGCACATGGCCCGTCGCGTCGCAGACTGAAGTGCGCAGGCTGGGCGAGACTGCTTAGCCTTGAATTCAGTCGCACCAATTGCCACTCTCCCCAGCATCGTGAACGGGATATAAAATGGTAGATGGATGACATTATGAAGTGGAGTAAAGAGAATGACATTCTTCAGCTTGTTTCTCTAAGATAGTTTGAATAGGGAAGTCTTGATTTTTTACTGTCTGGGCAAGGTTTTGACATAAACTGCCTTACCATTGTGACATAGACTGTTTTTTCAATAACCATCTAAAATATCCATTTTGATATTTAGGCATGGAAACAAGGACGCCTGGATTGGATCAGGAGACGCCAGAAGAGTCCTCGGGAAGTAAGTGTGGCTTTCTGCTGTACAGGAAAACCTGTCAGGATTCAGAGCGTGTGGTCAGCTTAAGCATCTACATATATGATACGTGTGTGTGTGTGTGATATATATATATATATATATATATATATATATATATATGTACGTATGTATTTCCCTAGCCTTTGTAATTAAGTGTCTATATGTGTGTGTGTGTGTGTGTATATATTGGTTTCCCCCTTGTCAATCCCCCTGATCCCCTTTAGCTCTCGGCAGGGCATCGTTGTGAGATGCTCCAGAAGAGCACTAGCACGGCTTCCGGCAGTAAGCGTTTGGCTAAGTCGCCTTAACTCCCCCGGTCTTGCTCCTCAATGACTCGATTTAAGCACGGGTTCATGTAGCTTCAATTCTTTCATTTGTTCTGGGGAAAAACAAGTCCCACGTCCTGTTTCTGTCATGTGCCATGCCCAGGAAAGAGCCAGTAACTAGTGAATAGAAGAGCAGCGTCTCACCTGCAAGCCCTCACACCACAGTTTTCCCTCCCAGGAACAACCTTTCTACCAAGTTTCATGAATGGGTTTTGGAGTTGTCATCATTTCAGCATTGTCCAGTCCTAAGACATTGTGGCAGGGGTGTCACAGAGAATGGCACAGGTTTGCATAGCACATCACGAAATGACGATGAGTACTTAGGATTATTCATGATAAGATAGCTGACCTAGCAGTCCCACCATCGCAAAGTCCTTTCTGAACTGGGTGGCGGTGGGGTTGGGAAGTGCGAGTAGGGCATGCTCTGGGAAGTGGGCTGTGCACCCCCGTGCAGCGGGATCCGGCCTGTTGTTGGGATCCGGCTGGATAGGGACCTGGCCATGCCCACCCGCCTGCGGGACACAGATGTTGGGCACCGCCGGGATGGAGCACACGTGTGTGTGTGCCTGCATTACCCCTTCCACGTGAACGCAGGTGAATCTGCTGATAATAACCCTTGTGTGTCCAGGGTAGATTCATCCCTCGATTAAAGCAGCTTTTCTGCTTCTAGCAGTGGACAGCCTTTCTTGTTCACCCCTCTCAGAAAGGATCTCCTCCAATCAGAAAAGGTGCAGGGAAGGGCAGTGCAGAGAGATGGCTGCGGTAGTCGTAGAACCAGGTTCAGTCAAAGATTGCAGCTGTCCTTTCTAAGGCGCCCAGATCAGAAGTCCTTGCTGGCTCATGGCAGAAGGAATATGTCCATCTTCTCGAGACAGGCTGAGTGACAAATATCACTGTTTCAAAGACTGACCATGGCCGGATTTGGTCAATGTATTTGTTTTCAGCCCGCTAGCCCTGCTCCTCAGCACCTGGCTCCTTGCAACGCCGGAAGATTTCAGGGAGGCACCAGGTTACCCCAGCTTGAAGAGACTGCTCCAGTACCTGCAAGGAGACATGCCTGGCTCTCAAGTGCTGGAAGAGGCAGAACACCTCCTGGCCAAGTTTCTCAGCGAAGAGCTAGAAAATGAGAGTAAGTTATATTTTTCCCCAAGCTATCGCTGCCTAACCTCCCAAACCTGAGCAAAGAATTGCATTTGGGGGGGAAATGTTACCAACAGTTATATTACCAGGGCGAATTCTGATATCGCTGACATGAGAGGGCCAGGCCCTGCAGACTTGAGGGTATGTCCAGTGTCCAACTGACACGTGGTCCTTCACCCAGGTAGAAACTTTCCTGTGGCAAAGAGCTTTGTGGTTCTGCTTCTCAGACCTGGTGCAATGTGTGACCTAGGCCTGGTGTCGAGCTTTGGCACAGCAGTGCAGGGAAATGAGATATGAAAGAAGGGAAACAAAAGAAAAGCAGTATTTCACCCCAGAAACCTGACCTGCTGGGTGTTCCAGAAAGAAGGGGTTATTTTAGACTTGGGCACAGCGCCAGGTCAGCTCAGGCATTTAAATGTGGACACAAGACGCATTGCATAAAACACAACTCCTTTTTTCTTCAGCCTCCAAAATCATTCGTATCTGCAAGGTTGCCAATATGTGTCCAATGAGGCTCTGTCCCGGGGTTGGGTCCAGTGGGTCAAGACAATATTCAGGTCGATGTTTTGATCCAACTGTTGTTCAAAGTCAGCAGAAGTTTCCAGGGGGTTTGTTCCCGCATTTATTTCTTGCAGTAATGTTGGAAAAAGGGTCTGAAACTTTGAGTGGCAGACACTCCCTTGCATGAGAACGAAATGATCCACGTCCTGAAAGAAGGGCTCCGAATTACAGTGCACTTGTCTGTGTAGCAGGGAGTGCGGAGAGGGCAGGGCAGTGTCTAATCTGAGCGTATGATAGGAGCTGTCTTAGAGCGATCACTTGTGTTGTGTCCATCCCGTTTGCTCATGGTTATACAGAGCTGAACGAGCTGTTCTTTCCAAAGTACATCCTGCTTTCTCCACAAGCACATTTAAAGGCTCAGTGAGGAGCCATTGGTCGAAGGCATTTCTTTAGTGAGAAACATGCAGGCGGAGCTTTCTATGTGCAGCCTGAGCTCTAGAGACCCCCACGAGGACTCTCGGCAGGGCCCACCCATGTCGATTAGACTGCAAGGCTGGGGCAAGAGACAAGACACACACAAGTCCATTCTGGGGTTTGCCCATGCTGTGCTGGAGTGTGTGTGCGTGTGTGTGTGTGTGTGTGTGTGGATTGGAGGCCCCCCACGTCTGGGGCAGGAGGGGCTCCAGTCTACCGGCCCAACCCTCCAGCACAGGCTGGGCAACCCCAGACACAACTCCCTCCCCTCCCTTCCCCACATGGGTGTCTGGTGGCTCTTGAGTCAAGGGGGGGCACGTGCCCCCCCACCCCGATACCAGTCAGCAACCGGGGGCACCCCAGAGGCCGATCCCAGTGGTTGGGGGGTGGTCCCCCGGTGGCCAATCCTGCTGCCTGCGGGGCCCCGATCCCACTCACCATAAAAGCAGCCGCGCTGCTTCGGGAACTTGGTGACCACTTCCAGAAGCAGCGCGGCCATCGGAGCTGGCAGCCCCGCTCCCCGGCCAGCGCTCGCAGGAGGGGCACTGGTGCTCCCGCCTGCTACCCTGCCCACCGGCTACACAGGGAGCGCAGCATGACAGGGGTGCCCGGTGCTCTCCGGGGGTGCACCCCCGTGCCTTCCCTGTGTCGCCCCTGCTTCTCTGCCCGCATCCTAAGGACAGCACCAGGAACAAGGCCAGGCTGCTTCAGCCCAGCCCTGCTCCTGGCATGTCCTAACAGCAGTTAATGAAGGCGCTCTGCTTTGGAGCGCCTTAGTCTGCACCTTCCTGTAATGAGGGCTCATTGGTCTGACAATCAGGCATTTTTGAAAGTGCTCTGCAGCCATGCCCGTCTCTCAGTGCTTGGGCGTAGAGTGCTGTCAGCGGCTGATCACGGGCTAAAGCATCACTTGTCAGTGCCTAAAGAATATTGTAAGAAATACCAGACAAGGCAAGCCTAGCCCAAGAGTTTGGGAGCCGGCAATCAGTGCGGGTAAGAAGGTAAGAAGAGTTTTAGAGAAGTGGGTTTTAAAGAAGGATTTGAAAACAGAGACGTGTTGATGGAGTTAGACTATAGGGGAAATGCCAGCAGAAATGAAGAGGTTAACATCTTGTCGAACAGGATCTGGAGCTGATGTTACTGAGTTAAGACAGAGAGAGAGGAGAGATTCGAGTTGGGGCGGGGAAAGAATCAGAAAGGGAGGACGGAGAGGCTCTTTTTCTGAACAATTCTTGTACAATGTCATTGATGTGGCTTCTTTTCATAAAAGAGCCACACGTAACTAAGGCTGATACAGCCATTTTCACTGAGCTCATTTAGCTCCAAATAAATTGTTGTATTTAGGCCAGAGCGGGGACCAGCCCAAGGACCAGCCCGGGGACCAGCCTGAGCTCGAACATCAGGAGCAGCCTGGGGACCTGCCCAAGGACCAGCCTGGCAACCAGCATGAGGACCAGCCCGGGGACCAGCCCATGGAGCAGCCTGAGCTTCAGCATGAGGAGCAGCCCGGGGACCACCCTGAAGACCAGCCTGGGGACCTGCCCAAGGACCAGCCTGGCAACCAGCATGAGGACCAGCCCGGGGACCAGCCAAGGGTCCAGCCCGGGGAACAGCCTGAAGGCAAGCCTGGGGAGCTACCCAGGGACCAGCCTGGGGATCAGCCTGTGGTCCAGCCCAAGGACGAGGCTGAGGATCCGTCCGAGTACCAGCTTGGGGACCTGTCCGAGGACCATGCTGAGGACCAGCCTGGGGACCACCCCAAAGACGAGCCTGGGGACCTGCCTCAGGACCAGCCTGGGGAGGTGCCCAAAGACAAGCCTGACGACCTGCGCGAGGACCAGCCTGGGGGCCTTCCTCAAGAAAAGGTATGATCTAGAACCTTTTGCTCAAAGTATTCGGTGTGGAAAGGGTAGGAGGAACTGGCAATATTTGCAGTCTAAGTGAAAGTTGAATTTCCACGTCCATTGGCTGCTCCTGTCCCCCACAAGCTGGTCCTAGCTGTGAGCAAACACAAGTGCACGGCTGCAAGCAGCTTCAATGGCCCACCGGGGGCAAATCTGACCCCTCATTGCATGTGGTGTCAGATAAAGATGTTCAAAACGTAGTGTCTTCTGGAACGCGTGTCTTCTGGGGCTCCCCACCTGCCGGTGCTTTCAGAGCGGGAGGGGGCAAGGGAGCAGCAGTTGAGTCTGGGGGTTTCAGCCCCCCTCTACAGGCTGGGGCCAGTGTAGTGCAGCCCCCAAGGTGGGGTGGGGGCTCCACTTCCCCCACTCCACCCTTCAGCACCAGGTGCGGAGCCCCAAGTACCAGCTCCCTCCACTGCCTTCCCCCTCCCATTCGCAAACAGCCAGGACTGCACAGAGCCTGGCCCTGGCTGTGGGAACCTGCTTGCAGGCTCCCGGCGGGCAGCGAGATCCCCGCCCCTCCGGACCCGCAGTGACCGTCGGTTTGGTCTGGGGTAAGGGTGTAACTCAGATCGCTTTGCAAACTTGTTCTGAGTTACAGCTGGGAGCTCCACTTCTCTCTGCACCCTTAGGGCACGTCCGCACGTGCAGGCCCGTGTGCTTGCAGCAGCTCAGATAGGAGCGGCACGTATTTGAGCTGGGGATTTCTCCTCAGCTGGTCCTGAGTGGGTGAGTGGGAACTGTGTGAGGGGGCTGCTCAGGAGGGGTGGGTCCTCTGCCCCCAAACAGGGCACAGCCCCCCCCACAACCCATGCTCTGCTGCCCCCAGCACCACAGCCTTCCCCGCAGGGCCCACAGTTCCCCTGCATGGCCCACCCCCACAGTACTGCAGCCCACACACCTGCATCCTTTGCTCCCCAACCCCGGCTGGGCAACCGGCGGGCAATGCCGTGCTGCCACTTACCCAGCCAGGGTAGGGGGCACAGGATGTGGGCATGGCAGTGCTGGGAGTGGGGTTTATGCTCTGCTATTGCTTGCCCCCTTCCGCCCGGAGCAAGCTGCACCTGCATCATGCCCATGCCCCCGCCTGTCCTGGCTGGACAAGAGGCAGCGAGGCATATCCCCCACTCCCAGCACTGTCGTGCCTGCAGCCCGGACCCCTCTGCCCTCCTCCCCATGTCCCATGCCCCCCTCCCTAGCTGGGCACAGGTCAGAGGAATCTGCAAACACAAAGGGGTGCAGGAGATGGAAGCCGAGTGTCCAGTGTTTTTGAATATTAGTTTCCTTTTCATATCCCAAGAGAGCCCGTTTCCTTGGGCGAGGAGCCTTGCCCGATAGGGAACGGCAGAGAAAGGTCAGGAGGCACGTCTGCTCTGCAGGAGCTCCTTCCTGAGCAAAGCACCTTGTGTAGTCGGGATGCCACCGTTTCATTCAGCAGACAAGGTTCTCTGGGTACAAGTGCTGTCTTTTATTAGACCAACTAAACACCCATTTCACACGGCAACACTCGCTACCGTCCATGTTTCAAGGGTGTTAGTTGTAGATGGAATACTACATATGAATACTTCATTGCAAATACCAAACCGAGCTACTCCTGTCGGTAGGACACCACCACTAACAACGTCCAAGGACCAGGCGTAGACCCCAAGATACTTGCTTCTGGTTCTACTCTTTCATCCCTACCGCTTCCATCACGTTTCTGACTTTTTCCTCCGCAGCACATTGGAGACGCCCGTGTAATTCGGAGCCTGATGCCGAACAGCAAAGGCTGTGTATATAAAAGCATCCTGGTAAGTGATGTGGAAGAACTGTGTAGATTTATTACTGGATGTGTTTTCACTCCGGATGATAATTTCTATGTAAAATCTCTGCTGCTCTGATTCACACCAAGACAAAGCTTTTCAATATGAGGGGCCACATCATGCCCTTGATTCTTAGGTGAATCGACACTGGCATTTTAGTAGTCAGAGTGCAGTCCACCTCCCAAACTCTTCCCTGGCCTTTCAGCCGGATAATATCCACCACTTGTCCTCAACCACTGAGTAAGGTAAGGAGAAAACGTGCACTGCACTTGTACGAATGGGCGTGCGTGCACAGGTAGGCAGACAGATACACTGAAGAGCAGCTTGGAGGCAAGTCCCCGGAAGATGCTGTATAGCAATAGAGAGTATGTAGTAACACAAGGCTCCCAAAGGGCAGACACCTCTAAACAGCATCGTGTATTAGCCTTCCTTTTCCCTTAGAGGACAGTGGAGCTGGAAGGGACCTCAGGAGGCCATCTAATGTAACCCCTGCTGAAGGCAGGATCATTCCTGACTAAACCTTCCCGCCCAAGTTACGTCTGACCTGTCCTTAACACTGCACAAGCCAGCCTCCCAACAACTACTATTCCCAGTGCCCAAAACACCAAGGATAACCGTCACCTGCTACAGGTAAAGCAAGGAGGCGAGGCCCAATGCCAAACGTGGGGCTTGGTGTGAGCCCGAGCAGAGAAGCAAAACCCAGGAACTTGCTGGTTGTTTTCGTGCTAGCAAGAGCCTCAGCACACCCGAGTCCAAGCCCCCAGCCCCAACTGCAGCCAGCAGACAGTGCTCCCAGTGCGGCTGCTGTCCTTCCCAGTCTGGGGCTCTCTGCACATTGGCTCAGGAAGCTCTTTATTCCTGCAGCCAAATCATCTGAACAGCAGCGGAGCCAGGACACATCCCTGGAGGAGTCCACTCAAAGCCTCCTGCCATTCCCACCTGGGTCCATGCACAAGCGCCTTAGACACCTGGCTCGACAGCCACAAGCAATGTGCTCTGGAGTCATTCGGTTTTGCCCATGTTTCTCCAGGTTGTTTCTGAGAAGGTTGGCTGGGACTTTCCAGGGAAAGGGAAAGTGTTGAGAGGTAAACCCTGGGCCAGGTTCATGGTGACGCAGCTGCTGCTTGGGCCATCTCACTGGCACAAGGTAGAGTTAGGCAAGCAAAGCCTTGATGGCATAGGACCAGCCTCGTGGCTCCTGGGACTCTGCTCCGTGCGGGTGGTCACGCTGGAAGGAAAGGTTTCAGAGAGACAGAGGCAAAAGCAAAGAGCATTCAGAGTGGTCTTTTTGACACCAGGCACAAACACAGTCTAGCCAGGCAGCTTGGTAGAGTCACATACACACAGGCACCGTCACCCTTTGCTAGGGTGTGCTGTGCACGAGGCTATTCCCATCGCCGTAATTCCCAGTCGCGCACTGTCTGTACCTGCCCGATGGGACACCAAGCCAACACGCCAGATAGATAACCTGAAAACAGATGTCGAGAAGCAAAATCAGTCATTGCAAAATGCTTTTTCCAGGTAACCTGCCAGGACAGGACAACAGACGTGATTGAAAAAATATTCACCAAATATGATGTGGACCTCATAGAAGTGGATAACTTTGAACTTGTGCAGGTCATCTCCGAGCACAAAGGTAAGAGAGCAAAACTTTTTGCTGCTTAAAAGCTCCTCCTCATGGTTGCAGAAGAACATGCATGTGAATCCGTTTTAGAAACAGTGCATTGTTTCATCTCAAAGCCAGGGGCAGTCGCCCTCCCGCTTGAGTACCTGGTAGGAGTCAGCACACCGCTGCTCCCCTGTGGCATGCCATGGGTGCAGTTGGGGAAGACTGACAAGTAGAGATCCAGCGCTGACATGTGTCCAGCGGTCTGCAGTCAGGCCCAACTGCAAAAGAAGCAGTGGGAGCATCACCTGTACACTGGCTGCTGCCCAAAAAGCCACAGGGAAGACACAGTCCAGATCCACGCCCTGAAATCCATCCTGCTTGACAACCTCTGCGCCCTCTGCACCAGGAAGGTGTCCCAAAGCCATCCTGAGGGTCACAGACCCTACGGGGGAAAGCACTGTATAAATGCAGAGCATTACCCGCAGAATAGCTTCGCCTTCCCAGGGGGCTCCTCCATTGTATGCATTGCACTTGCAGTGTTCGGCAAGCCCTAAGCCTGCTGGGTATCTTGCGTGGCAGGAGGAGAGTCTACCATCACTCCCTGACCATTGCCAGGTCAAACTCTCATCAGCATCAAATCAGCAGCCGCCTCAGGCCCTGCCCTGGATTTCCCAGCCCTCTTTCAGAGGCAGTGAAAGCAGGGAGGATGCAACGGGAGGGGAGAAAGCCAGGCTGAGCAGGCTTCCTTCTGCTCACCTCTGGGACCCAGCAACCCAAGGCCCCAGCGCTCCCCCTCCCCACACACACACCTCTTTGGAAAACAGCTGTGTCCCATTGCTGGCAGACAGGTATGTGGGAGCTCAGGGAGCAGCAATCTCCTGTGCTGCCAAAAGGCAAGGCTCACGCCCTGCTCTTGGTGCATGAGGAGGTAAAGGGGTTGTCTCGGCTGAATGGAAGAGAATTGGTCTTGCCCCATTTGTTGAATAAAGCCCCAGCACATGCAAGCTGCACAAAACCACACGTGGAAATGATGCATTAAAGAAGCAAGGCAAATGATTGCCTTTCCCCTAAACGTACAGCCCTGTGTGCATACATCGTGCTACTGTCTGTAGTCAGTGATCTCAGAGCCAGGAAACGGTTTCCTGTAGTGCGCACGTACGTTTGGTGTTATCACACTTGCAGAAGCATAACTTTGGGTGGTACAACATTTCTCATACTTTTGCTGGTGGGAAAGGAGATGTTATACCTAGTAAAAACCACGTTAAAGCCCCTTATGGTGACTTCAGAGAGGCACGTGCCCAGCCACAGCGCACCTCTGAATGCTGCCCCGTGTCCTGCGCTTGCTTGTCGTGCTGCTATCCAGAGTAAATCACTCGACGCGGCTTTTCTTTTCTTTTTTCTTTTCTTTTCTTTCTGCAGAGCTAGTCTTCCCACAGGGAGCTAATGTGTTTTACGGGATGAACAGCCAGTGCAGTACAGACCTCATCCTGCGAAGAAAGCCCTGTTTAATTTTCGGCCCATGGCCCGATGAGCACAAGAAGAGGAGGCGCCTACCCAGGCTCTTTCGAGGTGGCCGGAGCAGACGCAGACGCCTAGGTTTCTAAGGAATCCGTGAATCCCATTGCCAGGCTGGGGGACACTGGGGCTGGGGGGTTGGGGTGCAGGCATGGGAGGGACGGGGTCAGGGGGGAAAGGGGAGCATTTCTGTGCGTGCGGGATGGTGTGGGAGGGACAGGGGGAAATGGGAGGGAGGCTTCTTTCAAGGGGGGACGGGGCTAGGGTTGTGCGATTGCACAAAAGCAGACACCCGGGTGGGGGAAGAGGTGTGCCCCTTCCCCCTGCCCCCCCAGCCCTGCCGGTGCCCCTCACCCCCAGCCCACAGCCCTTTCCCACCCCCATGCCTCCTGGTGCTCCTCCCTCCTGGTCCTTGCCTTTTGTCCTGCCCCTCTTCTGTGCCGGGCGCTGTGGGATTCCCAAATCCCAGGTCCCTCAGGATCTGCTCTGCACTGCTCCTGGCTCCATGCCGTGGTGCCACCTGGATGAGGGCCACGGGCTAGTTGTGGCAGGGCTGGATGCGGTCAGCGATTCTGGCCGCGACGTCCCTGCCCCTGGCTCCGGGCAGGCCCCGCATCTCCGCTTCCCCTGGCGTGCTTGTTCCCAGAATGACTGAGGAACGCTCCGGGATCGTCTGCACGTTTGTCATGAGGGAGATTGGGGTGCTGGGTCTGAGGGGTGCAGCTGGGGCTGGCTGAGCGCCTGCCACTCCAGCATTTGGCTGCATCCTGAGTCCTGAGAGATCATGTCTGCATGTGAGCCTGGCCTCTTGGGCAGCATGCTGGCGCTGGCGCTGGGCCGCCTTGTGCTGGCGCTGGGCCTCCTTCCCCACCATCTCCATTCACTTCAGCTCTAGCTCGTGCCTGAGCTTGCTCTCCTCTGCTTCCAGCGGCAGCTGCTATTTCCAGAAGTCCCACTCGGAGGACGGCCCCTCGGGTTCTGCGTGCACACGCGGAGGTGACCTTGCGGCCCGGGCATCATCACACAGGGACTTAATGAGGGCTTCTCTCTTCTGCTCCTTCCTCTCTCTTTCCTCACCCCTTTCAAGTCGGCCACAGTCCCGTGGTCATGCTCGGCAGTCACCCGAGCTATGTGCACTGTCCCCTTGACCCCATGCCCCATTAGAGCTTGTTTGCTCAAGGGTTTTCGGTGACTCTCTTCCCTTCCCCAAATGATGCCTTCAAGACAGCAGGTTGTGGGACCCAGAGGTGCCACCACATGTGGCGGGCCAGTACGGGGTGCTCCTGTGTTGAGCCCCCCGCCTCTCTGCGCCCACCACCTTCCAGGCTCCGCGTGCCTCCCTGGGCACCTCACGTCCAGCCGACCCCCTTCCTGGAGCACACCTGCAAGTCTTGGGGTAGTGAAGCCCCCATCCATGATCTGGACTGAGCTTCACCCTGGGAAGCCTCACATCGGTCGTGGGGAAATCCCTTGAAACAATTATCAAGGAGCACGTGTGTGAGGGGCGGGCAGGGGAGATCATGCCCAGGGGAAGTCAACATGAGCTCATCAACGCCAGGTCTTGCCAGACCAGCCTGATGGCCTTTTATGACCAGGTAGCTAAATCCCTGGATGATGGTGTCGCCGTGGACGTAGTCTTCCTGGACTTTAAGAAGGCCTTTGACACTGTCTCTCACCCCATCCTCATTAAGAAACGAGCGACTGTGGCATTGATGCCTACACAGTTGGATGGGTCACAAATTGGTTGATGGGGCGCACCCAGAGAGCGGTGGTGGATGGGTCGCACTCGACCTGGCGGGATGTGAAGAGTGGGGTCCCCCAGGGCTCGGTCCTGGGCCTACACTGTTCAACATCTTCATCGGCGACTTGGACGAGGGGATGGAAAACAGGTTGTCCAAGTTTGTCGATGACACCACGATGTGGGGAGAGGTAGGCATGCTCGAAGGGAGAGAGAGGCTGCAATTAGCACAGAGGCGGAAAGGGATCTTGGAGTCATTATTGACTCCAAGATGAGCATGAGCCGCCAATGGCAGACCGCAGCCAGCAAAGCCAGCCGCACCTTGTCGTGCATCCAAAGATGCATCTCAAGCCGGTCCAGAGAGGTGACAGTCCCCCTCTCTGCGACATTGGTCCGGCCCCAACTGGAGTGCGGTGTCCAGTTGTGGGCAGCGCACTTGAAGAAGGATGTGGCCTGCCTTGGGAGGGTTCAGAGGAGGCCACCTGCTTGGCTGGAGGGCAGCAGGGCAGGCCCCACGAAGAGAGGATGCGGGACCTGAACCTGTTCAGCCTCAGCAAGCGGAGGCTGAGGGGGATTTGGTGGCTGCCTACAAACTCGTTAGGGAGATCAGCAGCAATTAGGAAGGGTCCTACTCCCCCCAGCAGCACCTGGGGTGACCAGCAACAATGGCCAGAAGCTGCTGGAGAATAGGTTCAGGTGAGAGAAGAGGCGGCACGATTCCACTGTCAGGGTAGCTAGGGTCTGGAACCAACCTCCTAGGGAAGTGGTCCTCGCTCCTACCTTGGCTAAAGTCAAACAGAGGTTGGATGAACACCTGCCTGGGGTCGTGTGATCCCAGCGTGTGCTCCAACCAGTGGCGGGGGGAGTAGACTAGATGATCTGTTCAGGTCCCTTCTGACCCCTAACTACTAGGAAACTAGGAACCTATGAACCAAGGGGATGCCAAGGCATAATCTACACCCTCTCCCAAAGAGTCTCCCATGCTAGGTAGAGGAGAGCTGTACTGGTTACAAGGGGAAGGTGTGGAACAGGGTACAGGACAGAGCAATAGCCGAGAAATCCCGGAGAGCAAACAGCGGCATGGTAGCCTTTGATCACGCCTCGGACTTACTGCAGGCTATATAGGTAGTCGGGCTGTGCAAAATGTTGCTGGGTGTTTCTTTTCAAAGCTGTTTCAATGTGTTTTCTGCTGAAAACAGTGACATGGAAACAAAACAAAAGGATTTGAAACAGCTTTGAAGGAAAAGCAGGGCACTTGAAACATTTAGAAATGGTCAAAATATTTTGAGTTTGGAAGCTGGGCTGTCTTGGTTTCCGCAGCGGTCGGAGATGACAGGGCAGCCTCCTCTCATCCGGCACGCAGAGCTGGGTCTGGCATCCCTGGGAGGAGTCCAGCACAGCCCGGCAGCCTTCCTGGGGCACGAGCCCGCGGCTCTGCTCCCCGGATGAGAGGAGGCTGCCCTGGCACCTCTGACCAGTGCTGGGTACAGGCTGCGCCCGGCACTGGAGAGAATGGCTGCTGCCGCCTGTCCCAAGCAGCAGCTGCAACCTCCTCTCATGTGGTGCACATGCAGGGGCTCGCACTGCCTGGAGTAGTCTGGCACAGCCCCTCAGCCCTCCCAGGGGTGCGAGCCCCCGGATCCGTGCCCCGGATGAGGGGAGGCTGCCCTGTCACCTGGGACCGGCGCTGGGCATGGAGTGCACCCAGCTCCAGAGATAATTGCTGCTGCCTCCTGTGCCAGGCACCAGCTGCAGCCTACCCTCAGCCGATGCACAGATCTGGGGGCTCGCAGTCCTGGGAAGAGTCTGGCACAGTCTGGCAGCACTCCTGCGGGTGCAAGCCCCCGGATCGGTGCCCCGGATGAGAGGAGGCTGCCCTGTCACCTGGGACCAGGGCTGGGCACCGGCTGTGCCCCCCACCCCCGGAGAGAATGGCTGTTGCCACCACTCCCAGGCACCAGCTGCAGCCTCCCCTTCTCTGATGCACCGATTTGGGGGCTCACACGCCCAGGAGGGCTGCCGAGCTGGGCCGGACTCCTCCAGGGGGTTCGACCCCCCGATCTGTGAGCCGGATAAGAGGAAGCTGCTGCTGCTGCCATTGGGGCCCTGTGCTCAAGCCAAGTGAGCCCTGCTTCAGAACTCAAACCATTTCCAAAGTTTTCAAATGTTACGAGCGCCCTTCTTTCTTAGCGAATCCTTTTGTTTCATTTTGATTTCACTGCTTGGAGCTTGAAATGCATTAAAACAGCTTGGAAATGAAACACCCAGTGACATTTTGCACAGCCCTCTTGACTAAATATGTAGCTTGCAGTAACCCAGACGCATGATCAAAGGCTACCATGTCTCTGCTAGCTCTCAGGGATTTCCGGGATATTGCTCTGTCCTGTACCCTGTTCCACACCTTCCCCTTGTAACCAGTACAGCTCTCCTCTGTACCTAGCATGGGAGACTCTTTGGGAGAGGGCGTAGATCATGCCTTGGCATCCCCTTGGTTCGGCTGAGGAAGGGGGACCCCGATTTCTGCTTCAGACAGGGAAGCAGCCCAAGTTCTTGCAGGGGATCAAGTACCCTCAGTCTGCTAGGCCTGTGTTCCCAGGGGGCACAGGGTGAAGATCAGCCCAGATCATGAATTGTGGCTTCATTACCCCAAGGCTTGCAGGTGTGCTCCTGGAAGGGGGTCGGCTGGACGTGAGGTGCCCAGGGAGGCACGCGGAGCCTGGAAGGTGGTGGGCGCAGTGACGGGGGGGCTCAACACAGGAGCACCCTGTACTGGCCCGCCACATGTGGTGGCACCTCTGGCATCCCACAACCTGCTGTCTTGAAGGCATCATTGGGGAAGGGAAGAGAGTCACCGAAAACCCTTGAGCAAACAAGCTCTAATGGGGCATGGGGTCAAGGGGACAGTGCACATAGCTCGGGTGACTGCCGAGTATGACGACTGTGGCCGACTTGAAAGGGGTGAGGAAAGAGAGAGGAAGGAGCAGAAGAGAGAAGCCCTCATTAAGTCCCTGTGTGATGATGCCCGGGCCGCAAGGTCACCTCCGCGCGTGCACGCAGAACCCGAGGGGCCGTCCTCCGAGCGGGACTTCTGGAAATCCCTGTGCTCGGGGCCAGCACCGCTGCCACCCCAGGCAGCCCCCGCCGTCCAGGGCCAGGGCTGCACGCTGTGTGTGCCTGGGGTCTGGGTGCGGGGAAGCTGAAGCTGCCGGGCACGGCGAGTCAGTGCCGTGGCTGCGAGCCACTTCTTGTACTGCCCTGGTCTCAGCAGCTGCTCTTCAGGCCTCTGGGCTCAGGCCGCTTGCTCGGACCAGCCCTCTGGGCGCCTTCTGCGCTCTCCTCTGCGCAAACTCCTGTGCAGATTCCCGCCCCTGGTTGGGCTGCGCCTGCTTGCGCGCTCTGTTCCCGGGGCTCCCTGGGAGGCGCAGCTCAGGAGGGACCTTTGGGGGGGCGGGGGGCTTCCCTCCCTCCCGGGCTCCACGCAGCTGGGGCATCCCACCCGGCACGGCCCCACATGCACACATGCACGCACATGCTCACACGCACACGCACACTTGCTCAGCCCCCTACAAGCACCCTGCGCTCGCTCGCCCTCTCTCGCTCTGACGCCTACCTCCTGGCTCTTCGCTGGGGGGTCCGGGTCCTTGGCTCCCGGGGGCACAACGGGCGTGAACCCGTGCGTCTCCACCGGGGAGCACACCCACTAGCACTATGGACCAATGTAGGCCCCTGGATAGTTCCCCTCCTCCCGTGTCTGGGACAGCACCGCACCTCCTGCCACGTCGAAGGCATGCGGATGCAATGCAAATGGTTTGGTGAAGTCCGGTGTGTACAGCCCTGGCTGGGTGCACAGGGCATTTTTAACTCTGAGAAATGCCTGCTTCATCTCCGGTGTCTCAGGTGTCCAGCCCCCGGCTCCCTCCCAGCCCTACCGGCACCCCTCCCTCCTGCCCTCCCCCAGCCCTGCCAGTGCCCCTCCCTCCTGCCCCCAGCCCTGCCAGTGCCCCTCATTCCCAACCCGCAGCCCCTTTCCCACCCCCAGCTCTGCTGGTGCTCCTCATTCCCCACCCACAGCTCCCTGCTCCCCCCGCGAACCCTAGGTGGGGGGCATCGGCAGAGGGGCAGGGGGCAGGTGGTGTCTGCAGGGGGGTGGGAGGGGGTTGGGGGGGTCTGCCGAGGGGGGTGGGAGGGCAGGTGTAATCCATGCGGGTTGGGTGGGGGAATGGGTGGGCACAATGTGGGGACGTCGGCACGCTCCACGGCAGGGACCATGGGTAGACGGGATCTGAAGGGGGTTCCTGGGGTGTGGGAAGGTTTGGCAGGATCAGCTTTTTAGCCCCCAGCCTGTGTGTGTCGCCTCCGAGTGTCCTCTGAACGCTGCAAAAGCACTGACCTGCGTCCAGACATGTCTGCAGCACGGCTGTAAAACCTCCATTGCTGAGATGACCAAATGTATATAGTTCAGACATTTCTGTTTCTAGTATTTCAGACAAGAAAATATTTAGTCGTTGAAAGGTTCCATTAAAGTTCGTCTTTTAAAACAGTTTCGCTCTCATGGACAAGCTCTCTGCTCAAACGTCAGCGCGCCTCTTAACAAGATCGATTGTCAACCCTGCTGCTACCCCTCCTTCCTCCTACCTGTGACTCACCGTCCCATTAATCTGTTCCTGAAATGACAAGAACATCAGGACGTAGCTGGTGGGTTTTGGTGCCTGTGTGCTGTGCAGCATGAGGCAGACGTTGAAACAGAGTGCCCATGTGCCCAACAACGCTCCAAAACCAGGTTGGTTCGCCCCTACTTGCAGCCCGTTCAGTTCTGAGTTATGAACCGTGACTGCAACCGCCAGGGAAGCGCCGTTTTCCCCTCTCACACGTGGACACAAACCCAGTGGGACTAAACTCCCTTATCATTGCCCAAAGGAGTATTTACTTGTGGGTAAGTGGAAGCATGGTCAGTGTTACTGTAGAAAGGAAGTAAAAGGGGAGGGTGAAAAAGTGGTTCTACTGGATCCTGCAGGAGTCTTGGCAGCGTGGGATCTTTTATTCGACCAGCTAAGTAGTTGGAAAACTAATTCTTGATTTGCAAGCTTTGGGGCTCGCGCCCCCTTGCTCAGGCAAAGCAGCATGCACAGGGTGTAGCACTTCTCCCGGGAAGAAATGTTCCTGTCCTGGATCCTGGCACGTCCTCATCACTGGAGATGGCCCTGGTCCCACGCAGCTAGTAGATGAACTGGGGAGAAGTCGAGGACGCATCGGGGCTGGTCTGCAGGGAGAGGTGGAGACGCACTGCAGGATTTCTCTAAGCAAATGCCCGCACAATAAGTCCTTCGATGTGTTAAACTATACAAGCTTACATCTTTGATTTTCTGGCGTTAAATGTTTCCTTGTCATTCCCGTCCCTGTACTGAGACTAGGGAACACACAGTTTTCAAGGAGCATTGAAAGGTGTTTTTATGGAGGCACTACTGCTTGAAGAGCCTAAACCCTAAAACCAGCTGTAATAGTTTTAAAATGTGCTTAACTCAGATTCCTCCTCCCCATCTAACAGCTTCGTCTTCACCTGTCACACGCTATCCCACCTCGTTTCCCTTCTCCACGTGAAGTCTTTTACCTGCAAGGGCAGCTGTGCACCGCGTGGCCTGAGCTTGAAAATGAGACTTGCCAACCCAGGGGCCTCCCATTGCCAGCACGGTGAGCAGCCCAGCGTGGGAAGCTCTGCCTTGACACAGAGCAGGGAGCTCAGCTGTGCTCCGTAGGTGACTGTGCATGCTGCGTGTGTGAGTGTGTAAGACAGGCACTTCCATCACGGCCAAGGCAAGACTACTAACTTCCGCTTGTTGCAGTTTTTGAAAGAAATTGTTCTCATGTTCTTAGGGTTTTTTAAAATGCTCCAAGGCAAGCAGTTTCTTATTGAACGCTGACACCCGCTCCCTGCCCCGGCTGTAGATGCGGTCGATGCTAGCACAGCCGCCTGGAAAACAGAGACCCGACTGTGGCGCTGGACTTTACCGAGGGGAACCCCCTGCCTCTCCAAAATCATGGCCTACGGCTCTGCCTAGCAAACATACTGAATTTGTACAGTAGTGACAAGCAAAAAGGTGTACTTATACTTTTTCGAAGGCTTTATTCTGGCTACATGTCAAAAGAAGTAAGGAGGGAGACTGACTCTTGTTCCAGCTGGCATTTTGATTGCATTAGGAGGGATGGATCAGTACTCAGTCTTGGTGTAAGTAGAACTGTCTACCTGCAGCTCCACTAAGGTCAAAATTGTTACCTTTTTAATTGTGGACAGCTTCTTGCCTGCAGTAATTACTTGTAGGCCCATTTTTGGTGCAGTAACTGATTGTAATCACTGAGGTACTTTGTTCCAACCTAGTTTGTCATGCAAGTTGGTGGGTGGCCACACCCGGACTACTCAGTGTCCTGTATGTGTATTATGCCTCTGGGCTACGGTGGGCAGCATCACCCTGATTATGCAAAGCCTCAAGCACAGACATATCTTTACTCACATGTTTAGTTTAATTGAAGTCAAAGTTGCATGTGGATTTTTGCCCAAATCCCGTTCTACCTCCGAACTGTCTAAAGCAGCCCTTCTGCAGTTTTTAGTTATCCAAGTCACTCAGTGCAATACTATCCCACCATACTCAATAGTCATGTGTTTAGCCAGTACCTGGAATCATTATGCATCTCCATGTTGGCCTAAGCCACTACTCTTGGGCTGCTACATCTGCTCAGAAATGATCCAGAGCTGTCACCTTACCCGTCTAATTACTATCTAAGCTCTGATATGGTCCAGTTCCACCTAGAAAGTGCCCCCCTCTTGTGCCCCGGGGCAGCAATTCTCAGCCAAGGTGCCAGGAGGTCCTGGGAGGGTTGCGGAGGGGCACTCTCAATATTACCACACTTAGTTGTGCAGACACCTGCACAGGAGAAACCCAGATTTCAAATAGGAAAGAACAGCGACAGAAACACTCTGAGCTGCTGTGGTCTGCCCGAGGTCTTTGCAAGAGAAGACTGGCTCGATTTTTCCATAGTCCAAAAATAAGCTGACATGTTGCAAGGGGTGACCCGAGTCTGAAAAGGTGGATTGGACCACATCAGGCGGTTGCAGAGGAGGGACCTGCTGGCTATTAGGCACCAGGCCAGGGGGGACTAAGACCAGAGCCAAAGGGCTCAGGATGCAAGGAGGAGAGACAGAAGCTGGGACCCGAAGTTTGCTCTGCCCCAGAAGACTCGAGCTATTGGGCTCAGCAAGAGAAAAGGGGCACGAGCCGAGAAGGTCGAGGCACATCGTCGTAATGAGTACATGTGATTAGCCTTTAAGGCTTACAAGTGTCCTGGGGCACAGACGGGCTGAGAGCGCCCGTGCAGCTTAATGGCAGGACTGAGAGCAGTGTCCAGGGGGGACCTGCTGGCCATTAGGCACATTGGGGCTCAGCCTAGGACCCGCAGGCAGCCCTCCCAATAAAACAACTCCATCAAAGACGAGGTGGGTGAGTGAGGCGGGACGGGCACCCTCGAGCTGGAGCCAGGCAGGGATCGCGTGGCCCCCGGGGCATCACGGCCACCCCTGGAGCCTGCTCCATTTGGCGTCCTGCCTGGGACAGCCATTAGTCTGCCCGTCAGAGAAAGGAGGACCCTTGGGGCCAGAGAAGGTAGGAAGAAGGCATGAACGGAGCAATCTCTGAACCCAGCACTAAGCTTGGGGGAGTGCCAGGAACGGGACACTGCCCCTGACGGGAAGAGCAAGCCCACAAGTGGAATGCACACGTTCGGGGGGCTGAACTGATTCAAAGAGCCCTCCAGCTTTATAACACTTCAGCACTTTATAAAACTTTATAAAACTTCAGTGCCCGGGCTGTGCAGGGCTCGTACCTGGGCCTGAGGGTGCGGGGCAACACGACCGGGCTGTGGGACACGGTGTGTGGCCCCTCCAGGCCAGGCCTGTGCCCGGCTGGGTCGGTCCTGTCCCTCCTCCCCGGCCCCTGCCACACAGCCAGCCAGGTCTGCCCTTTCCTGTTGGCCCCACCGCTCCCTCTGCTCTGCACCTCTGGTTCAGCCTGGCACTGCCCTGTGTCCCTCCTCTGCGGCCCCTCTGGGAGGGCACAGCAAGCACCCGAGGACACTGACATCTGCCCCCGCTAGTGCTGACCCCAGTCGCTCTCCCACAGGCTCCCACTCCTACCGGCATTTCTACACGGGGGTGTCGAATCCCAGCCCGGACGTGCCGCGTTTCACTGCCATGGGCTACGTGGACGACCAGCAAATACTCCACTACGACAGCGAGACGCGGAGACAGGAGCCGTGCAGGGACTGGGTGCAGGGGGCCGTCGACCCAGACTTCTGGGACGGGGAAACTGTGATCTTGCAGGGCTGGAAGAGCCCTGCAAGATCACAGGGCTGGATCCAGGGCTGGATTTGACATGAACCTGGTCACCCTGCAGCACTGCTACAACCAGAGCAGGGGTGAGTGTGAGCAGGCAGGTGTGAGCAGGAGGCTGTGGGGGACCCTGGCACTGAGGGTGACTGATGAGGGCATCAGGGGGCACCTGGCCATCGGCAGCACGGGGTGGGGAGTTGGGAAGGCATCGCATTGTCTCGTGTCTGGTCTGTGTGTCCCTGCCAGCCAGCTCCTCCGTGCAGTCGCCTTGGGCAGGGGCAGGATGCGGGCACCTGCTCAGTCTCCAGCCAGGGGTCAGGTGGCTGTGCAGGGAGCCCTCTCCCCCTCCCGCACACCTGGTGTCAGTGGTATCCCCTGGCCTCTGCCCAGGAGACCAAGGCTCTGTGCTTCCCTAGCCCGGCACATTGGTGCCTTGACACCTGTTACACAGACCCCCCCAGGCTGTCTCGCCCTTGGCAGCAGGAGCCCAGCCCTTGCCCCAGCCTGGGTCCCCGAGCCTGATGCATGGAGGGAAACCCTGTGTGCCCAACAGCAGTGGGAACAGCTCTTGTCTCTCCTGCCATGACAAAGCTCCCAAGCTCATGCCCTCCCCTGTTGCACAGCGCTCCCTGAGCCCTGCCTCAGCATCTGGGTGTCACGGACAGGTGAGGTGTGTTTGAGGTCAGCCCGCGTGGCCTCCAAACCCGCTCTGTCTTCTGCAGCGTAGGGACTGGGCACGGTGTGACCTGCATGCAGACAAAATCAACCCGTCCTGGGACTGGCTCCCCTGGAAAGTGTTACGCAGCAGCGTGGTGACAGCAACGGGGAAAGGCATTATGCTTGTCCACGCAGAGCCACTCTACATGAATCTTTATAAATACAGTATTGTACACAAGGACTGGTAGAAAGTCGCCATTCAAGGGATCGCTGTGAGTATTCATGCCAACGAGGCCTGCCGTGGAGCCAGAGCACTGCTCCATGGAGGTGTCGACACCACAAGCCCACGTGAGAATGGACTGCAGTTTGTGTTACACTTTTTCAGACGTCTCTGCTCTTCTGGTGGCCGGGAGCATTTGGGTTCAATTCCAGCCCCAGGAAGAAGAGGCCAGGCTCCACTCCGTTTGCTTTTGCATTACAGATGGGAGGAAGGAGACCATGGGAACAGCTCTCGAAGCGCCTAGGAGAAACCTCAAGTCTGAGGCAAGATCAGCGGAGGGGCGAGTCACACAGCAAGGTGGGGAGTCCTAGCTCGTCCCTCGATGAGGATGTGTCAAGGGATGGTTGCGGTGACGAAGCATCTTTGTTGTGGGCATCACTGTGGATCTGGCCCTGCTGCCATTTCCTATCCCAACGGGTTCTGGCAGCTGTGCAGCTCCCCGGGGAGTAGAAAGAGAAAAGGACGGAGAAAAGATTGTTGTGAGCAACCCTTATCAAATTCCAGTTCATAAAATAGCCACGCAGAAGTAGGGCTGGTACAGCCATTTGCACTCATCTCGTTTAGCTCCAAACAAACTGGTGTATCTAGACAAGCCTGGGGAACTGCCCAGGGACCAGCCCGGAGACCAGCCTGAGGACCTGCCTCAGGACAAGGTCTGGTCTAAAACGCTTGGTCGAACGTGTTCAGTATGAGAAGGGTATGAGGAATTGCCGATATCTGCACTATAAGCAAAAATTGAATTTCCACACCCATTCTTTACTCCTGTCCCCCAGAAAGTGGTTTATAGCTGTGAGCAAACACAAGTGCGCAGCTGCGAACAGTGTCAAAATGGCCCATTGGGTGAAAATCTGACCCCTCGTTGCACGTGGTGTCAGATAAAGATGTAACAAAACGTAGTGTCTTCTGGAACGCGTGTCTGCGGGGGTGCCCCGCCTGCCGGTGCTTTCAGAGCGGGAGGGGGCAAGGGAGCAGCAGTTGAGTCTGGGGGTTTCAGCCCCCCTCTACAGGCTGGGGCCAGTGTAGTGCAGCCCCCAAGGTGGGGTGGGGGCTCCACTTCCCCCACTCCACCCTTCAGCACCAGGTGCGGAGCCCCAAGTACCAGCTCCCTCCACTGCCTTCCCCCTCCCATTCGCAAACAGCCAGGACTGCACAGAGCCTGGCCCTGGCTGTGGGAACCTGCTTGCAGGCTCCCGGCGGGCAGCGAGATCCCCGCCCCTCCGGACCCGCAGTGACCGTCGGTTTGGTCTGGGGTAAGGGTGTAACTCAGATCGCTTTGCAAACTTGTTCTGAGTTACAGCTGGGAGCTCCACTTCCCTCTGCACCCTTAGGGCACGTCCGCACGTGCAGGCCCGTGCGCTTGCAGCAGCTCACATAGAAGCGGCATGTATTTGAGCTGGGGATTTCTGCCTCAGCACATGTGTCTGCACGCGGCCTTTGGTGTGGGGCAAGTTGTGCCACTTGGGGCAGAATAACCCTGCCCAGCTCCTCCCGGATCTGCAGCCAGGGGCAGCTAGAGCCTGCGGCCAGCACCGGTTTGCAGGAGACAGGTGGGAAAGGGTGTGGGGGGATGTGGGTGGGTGTGGGGGAGTGGGGTGTGTGGGTAGGTGTGGGTGGATTGTGGGGGGACTGTGGATGAGGGGGGACTGTGTGAGGGGGGCTGCTCAGGAGAGGTGGGTTCTCTGCCCCCCCACAGGACACAACCCCCCCCCCCACACCCTATGGACTGTCCCTTCAGGATCACAGCCTTCCCCCCCACATTAGACCCAAATGCCCTCCCCCCCACAGGGCCACAGCCCCCCTGCATGACCCACAGCTCACTGGGAGCAGCATTAGCCACTGGGGTGCTTGGGACCTCCTGGCACATCACCCCATGAGGCACGGGGCAGCGCAGTTCGGCACCGGCTGCCTGTCACCCGGCGCTGCCTCTGCCACATCAGCTGGGCCCACTCCCGGGGACCGCCTGTCATGCTGGGCCAGGTCCTGCACTCACGGGCCCCACGCACCATCAGGCCAGACCACCTGTGTGCATGCAGGACCCAGGCCGGGGCGTCACGTGGTCCCCATGACAGTGTCCCGGGTGACAGCCTGAATGGCCTGGAGCTGCCCAAAGGTGCAGAGTGTGACGCCAGGCTGGGCCAGGCCCATGCCATGTGGCAGAGGCAGTGCTGGGTGCCAGGTAGCCAGGACTGAGTCGCACTGCCCCACGCTGCCCCGCACCGCATGGAGGGCTGTGCCAGGAGACCCCTAGTACCCTGATGTCTGCTGCCGGTGAGGTGTGGGCTGTGGGGCAGCTGGGCTCTGCGGAGGGGCATGTAGGCCCTGCGGGGAGGGGAGCGCAGCCAGGGGACCCACCAATCCTGAGCTGTCCCCCATAGTCCCCCAAACTCTCCACCCCCTACTTACCTGGACTGGAGCCCGGGGCACGGTTGCTGCAGCCTGCATCGCTGCTCGCCCGCAGCAGGCAGCGCACTGCAGCAGCGGGGCAAGGAGCAGGGAGAGAGCTGCTCTGCCCGGCTATCAGAGAGTCTCTATGGAGGACCCAACCTCCGGCTGCCTCCAGGAATGGTCCTGCCTCTTGCTGCGTCTCCAGCTGCTTTGAGAGGCGTGCTGCAAGAGGCACGTGGGGGCTTGCCTGGACGTGCGCTGAGAGGCTGGGCCCACGACAGAATAATACTGATTTCATTTACAACTGTCTCTTACACTGATCTAAGTTTCACTGATATTCAGAGCAGACAGATGGCCCCCTCTCCCAGGGGACCTGCTGCGGGAGGCACGACTACCAGGGCTGTGCAAAGCTTTGGTAGCCGATTCGATTTGGAGGACATGCATCCTGATTCGGCAATGAAATCTCTTCATCTGAATCCAATTGGCAGACCAATTCAAAGGTCCGAATTTAATCAGAAGCCTCTGAATACGGAGATGTGGCCACAGACAAACAGGCAGCACCTGCTAGCCTGATGCAGGCGTGGCTCACTCCAGGTGCAAGGGGGCAAGCGGCAGCGTGGCACAGCCCTCACTCCCAGCTCTGCTGCGCCCACATCCTGTGCCACCCCCTGCCCTGGCTGGGCAAGCGGCGGCAGCGCCCATATCCTGCGCCCCCTTCCCTGGCTGGGCAAGTGGCAGGTTATGCCCTGCTTTCTCTTACCCAGCTGGGGCAGGAGGCCACGGGATGCAGCTGTGGCCATGCTAGGAATGGGGTCTGTGCCCTGCTTCCCCTTGCCCCCTTTTGCCTGGAGCCAGGCACACCTGCATTATGCCCCCACACACACCTGGACAAGCGGCAACAGGGCATCTCCCCTGCTCCCAGCACTGCTGTGCCTACATCCCACACTCCCCTGCCCAAGTCCTGCGCCCCCAAGCCCCGGCTGGGCAGCTTGTCCCTCGCTGCGGGGGTGTCGATCTGCAACCCCCATGCCCCTTCCCTCCCACCTCCACCCACCACAACACATTTACCAGCTGCAGGCAATGGTGTCTGGCATGCTGACGACTGCTGCCTTTTTAGTGTCATAGTTTCATAGTTGGGAGGGTCGGAAGGGATCTGAGCAGATCCTCAAGTGCGACCCCCTGCCATGGCAGGAAAGTGGCTGAATGGCTGAATCTCTGCAGCAGTGCCACATCTTCAGATCCAATTCAGCTGAATCGAATCGTGACAGGGATTCGAATCTCCGAATCGAATCGCTGTCCCTCCGAATCAGCCAGTTCCCAATCCCAAGCAAATACCGACCACTCTGCGCAGGCCATACTATTGCTGTCGCAGGGCACTAAGGCGCCTGCTCCTCTCAGAGCAGAGATTGCCCGGGGACCAGCACAAAGAGCCAGATAAGAGCCCAGGCGCGGGTTGCTGTGACAACCGGTTAACGAGGGAACTGGCCGCACCTGCACCTGGTCAGCTGGCCGGAGGAGGCAGGGCCCTAGGCCCATGTACACCCTAGGGCTGGGCCCAGGCACTTAGTGCCCTACCACCAGCTGAAGGGGAAGGGGCCTCCAGGAAGGAAGGGCCCAGAAGTGTTGCAGCCGGCAGATCCGCTCCCCTTCGAACAAAGGGGACCCCAGGAGCCCATAAGGTGTCCATCCTTGCCAGCTAGGCACCGAGCCTCAGAGCGGGAGTTTGCCTCTGTGAAAGGGGCAGAGCATGCCTTGAGCGTTGAGTTATGTTATAGCCCAGGGGCTCACGTTCGATCACTCTTGTTCGTTTGCTGTCTGATAACACCGGAGGTTTGGGTGAGGCTATTTGGGGAAGGAGGAGGCCTCATTGGGGGCCCACTGCAGTGTGGGGACCCCAGCGCCAGCGTGGGCGCAGAGACAGGGCTGCGGAGAGCCCGGAGAGGACAAGGGGGGCAAATCACAGCAAGGCCTAGATAGGACAACGTCAATGCCGTCTGCGAGGCTTGGGGCATGGTAAAGGGGTGGCCGGTGCCACGCATACAGCCCATAAGGCTGAGAGACTCGGGAACCGTCCACAGTGAAGCAGAACGCCAAGGGGTCGATGAACAGCAGGGTTTAATAGGATCTAGCCAGACCATGTCCAAGCCTAAAGACCGAGGGCAGCCTCCCTGTATTAACCACACCAACAAGATGTGGCGGGCGAGACGGAGGGTGCTTGTAGGGCAAGACTGGCACAGGTAAGGAGCCTAGGGGTAACACGGCCACCCCTAGGGACCCCACCCTGCGACAGCTGCACGACGTCATCACAGGTGGGGAAGTTGGTACTAGCCTGTTTCATTGAGAAAAGGGCCAGCCGGGCACAGAAGTGAACACACAACACCTACATCAGTGTAACTTAAACAGGAGTTTTACTTCTGACTTCTCCCGAGGTAACTCTGCACTACGTACTAGGCAATGATGCTGGGCTGTAGGGCTAGATGTCCAAAATATTAAGCAATCCTTCTGTCCCCAATCCAATCTGCACAGCCCTCAGTGCCCCAAAGCTACCCAGCTGTTCCCTTGGAGCTCCACAGCTGCCTGGCCAGTGCCTGTCTTCAGGGCTCCCCCACCCCTTCACAAGCAGACACGCGCTTGTTCACCTGCCCCTGCCCAGAGTCATGCTTGTCTGGGGGCAGGATGCTAGAAGTCCCGGTACTTACTTGCAGGGTTGTTGGTTGTAGCCTGTTAGTCTTTGCCTGCCTCTGGTATTTATTTGATGTATAGGCCTGCCTTCACTGTCTCTTTAGCCCATTCTTTCCCCTTATCCTAGCTTTACGTATGAACACATACATTTATGGGCACGTCTACACGTGCATTTACGCTGGCTTAAATTTACTGTGCAGTAAGTCCAGCCACCTGCTTCGCAGCACTTGGCGGCCATTCGGAGGCCAGAGGCAGCAGCCAGCATGTGGTGGCCATCCTAAGGTCTCATCCCCACCCTCACAGCCCCGTCCAGTGCCTCCCCTGCCCGAGAGCCACATGCTCAACACAGGGCCAACACACAGCAGGTGACAACCCTGACAACCCTGCTTCCCCATGCCACCCCTGCCCCTGCCTCTGCCCCGGTGCCCAGCAGCCCACACTGGTGCTGACCCTGCCCAGGCCCCAGGGGAGCCACACATCTGCCAGCCGGGCCCAGGGCACTGGCTGTGGGCGGCCCTGGCCGAACCCCTCTTCCTACACTCATGCAAGTATCAAATTGACCCCCACATTGCTGCAATGCATCATTTTTTTACTGTGCGGTCCGGGCATGCATGTGTAGACACGCGCCCATTGAGTAATTGAGGTTACTGCACTGTAAATGGGCACGCAGACGCACCTTAGAACAACAGGAGCACATTGAAAGCAGACATACTGTAATACAACCCATAGTCCATCAATCACAGTGCCACACCAGCCCAGCAAATGTCAGACAACACCTGCCCACAGAGCATGCTCCAGGTGGCATCAGTCAGTACAGAAAGAAAAAGAGGAAAACATGTAGAGAAGAGGTCAAGCAAAGGAGGGTCAGAGAAGGGGAAAACCAGCAGAGGCCTTGTCAACGTATTCTAAACCTATCCCAGTTTAATTGACCCACTTCAGTTCAATAGCTGCAGAGCCCTTTGTGGCCCATTAGTTGAGTTTGGCAGTGGCCTGTTGCATTCAGCTTCCATCTGTTTGCAAAGAGCTAGAACTACACTGAAATAAGCACTTTTAAGTCAAAATAAGAGCAGTCACCTGTTTAAGTGAATTGAAGCTTTGGTTGCCCCCATCCCTCCTTCCGGTTTCGGGTACGCGTGTCAAGGTTTTCTTCAGCCTTCCCCAAGGCATCGGGTGCTGGCTGTAGCCAAGCTGGGGCTGGTCCCCGTGCGAGCCCCGTCCATGTCTCCGTCTGGCCGTGCCGTCGAGCGGCCCCAGAAGGCGTTGCGTGTCTGCCGGGCCCCTTGCCCCAAGCAGCAGGAAGGCTGGAGCCGGGCGCAGGGGAAGCAGGGCGACCTGGGCGCTGTCGGCGTCCTGCTGCTGCCGGGACTGGAAATGGGGGGTAAAAGTGGACTCGGGGCGTGCAAGGGCTTGAGCAAGGACCTGGCTTTTGGGCTGGGTTTCCGGCTGGAGCCCGTTTCCTTACAGCAGCGGGCATGGGGGCTGTCAGGTGGCAGACTGCCACGGCCAAACCGTGCTTCGGGCCAGGCCGTACTCTGCTCGGGGATGTCCAGGAGAGTCCTCTGATGGCACAGTCTGCTGTGGGGTGGTCCACAAGAGATTTCCAGCCATATTCCCAGCCCAAAGCCAGTTCCTTATTAGAGCCCACAGTGGCAGCCGCACTTTGGCCAGGCAGGACTGCGCTCGGGAGTCTTGGGGACAGTCCCCCACTAGCATTGACGTGAAGTTTGCACGGGCCCAAGGAGAATTTTACACCATAGTCCCATCCTAATCTCCTCTTCGTTTAGGGCTCTGTACTGGATGCCGGATGCTATTTTCCACACCAACCTGGTCACCCTGCAGCACTGCTACAACCAGAGCAGGGGTGAGTGTGAACAGGCAGGTGTGAGCAGGAGGCCGTGGGGGCCCCTGGCACTGAGGGTGACTGATGAGGGCATCAGGGGGCACCTGACCATCAGCAGCACGGGGTGGGGAGCGAGGAGGGCATCGCATTGTCTCGTGTCTGGTCTGTGTGTCCCTGCCAGCCAGCTCCTCCCTGCAGTTGCCTTGGGCAAGGGCAGGATGCGGGCACCTGCTCAGTCTCCAGCCAGGGGTCAGGTGGCTGTGCAGGGAGCCCTCTCCCCCTCCCGCGCACCTGGTGTCAGTGGTATCCCCTGGCCTGTGCCCAGGAGACCAAGGCTCTGGTGCTTCCCTAGCCTGGCATATCAGTGCCTCGATGCCTGTTACACAGAGCCCCCCGGGCTGTCTTGCCCCTGGTAGCAGGAGCCGAGCCCTTGTCCCCAGGCTGGATCCCCCAGGCTGATGCATGGAGGGAAACCCCATGTGCCCAAGAATGGTGGGAACAGCCATTGTCTGTCCTGCCATGGCAAAGCTCCCCAGCTCTCGGCCTCCCCTGTTGCACGGCACTCCCTGAGCCCTGCCCCAGCATCTGGGTGTCACGGACAGATGAGGTGTGTTTGAGGTCAGCCCGCGTGGCCTCCAAACCCGCTCTGTCTTCCTGAGCAGGGTCAGCCAGGGGCGGTTGTTGCCCTGCAAGTGCTGCCACGGCCCGTGCTCCCAGCTCTGACACACAGCAGGGAGGGGACCCTCATGCCAGCCAGTCCCCCAGGCCTCTGCACATGCCAGCCTGACCCCCTTGCAGCATAAGTGGGCTCTGGGGTGAGAAGAGCGCTGCAAGCCCTGCAGGAGCGGCTGCAGGAGGGGCTCCGGGCCCCTCAGTGACCCCAGCCCAGACGGTCCCTCTGACCCAGGGCAAGGGGCTCAAGTCCTGCATGCGGGGCTGATGGAGCTGGGAGGGATGGGGGCCAGGGCCGTGGAGGGAGGGCAGACATGTGAGAGGGCAGGGGCCGTGCAGGCCTGCGGTGCCCAAGACAGCTGACTGCAGAGGTCGGTGTAGCAGGTTTCACCTGCCCCGTCCTGCCCCTGCGTTCCCAGGGTGCACGGAGGCCGCAGTTGTGTCCCCTCAACCTTGTTCTCCGTGACCGGAGCCCCTGAGCTGTCCCGGTGTTGCCCCCCATGGGGTGGGCTCTGCCCCTGCCCAGCGGCGGCCCCTGCCCTCGGCGGCCCCTGCTCCCTGGGGCTGTGACCCTGACCAGGGCTGGATCTGTGTTTCAGGGTCTCACACTCTCCAGCTCACGTACGGCTGTGAGCTCCACGAAGACAACAGCACTGGAGGCCACATGCAGTTTGGTTACGATGGGGGAGACTTCATCAGCTATGACCTGGCAGCACGCACCTGGATAGCAGGGACAACGCAGGCCCAGCGCACCCAGCACAGCTGGAATGAGGATACGGCCATGCTGCAGAGTGCAAGAGCCTACCTGGAGGAGACCTGCATCACGTGGCTGTGGCAGTACCTGCAGCACGGGGAGGCAGCGCTGCAGAGCAGTGAGTCCCGGTGTCACCGCCCAGGGCAGCGCTGACCAGGGCACCACCCCGGAACACCCGCCCCATCCCCATATGCCCAGGGTGGCAAGTGCTGCATCTCGGTCATAGATTCATAGATTCATAGATGTTAGCGTCGGAAGGGACCTCAATAGATCATCGAGTCCGACCCCCTGCACAAGCAGGAAAGAGTGCTGGGTCTAGATGACCCCAGCTAGATGCCCATCTAACCTCCTCTTGAAGACCCCCAGGGTAGGGGAGAGCACCACCTCCCTTGGGAGCCCGTTCCACACCTTGGCCACTCGAACTGTGAAGAAGTTCTTCCTAATGTCCAGTCTAAATCTGCTCTCTGCTAGCTTGTGGCCATTATTTCTTGTAACCCCCGGGGGCGCCTTGGTGAATAAATCCTCACCAATTCCCTTCTGTGCCCCCGTGATGAACTTATAGGCAGCCACAAGGTCGCCTCTCAACCTTCTCTTGCGGAGGCTGAAAAGGTCCAGTTTCTCTAGTCTCTCCTCGTAGGGCTCGGTCTGCAGGCCCTTAACCATACGAGTGGCCCTTCTCTGGACCCTCTCCAGGTTATCCGCATCCCTCTTGAAGTGTGGCGCCCAGAATTGCACGCAGTACTCCAACTGCAGTCTGACCAGCGCCCGATAGAGGGGAAGTATCGCCTCCTTGGATCTGTTCGTCATGCATCTGCTGATGCACGATAAAGTGCCATTGGCTTTTCTGATGGCTTCGTCACACTGCCGGCTCATGTTCATCTTGGAGTCCACTAGGACTCCCAGATCCCTTTCCACCTCTGTGCCACCCAGCAGGTCATTCCCTAGGCTGTAGGTGTGCTGGACATTTTTCCTCCCTAGGTGCAGCACTTTGCATTTCTCCTTGTTGAACTGCATCCTGTTGTTTTCTGCCCACTTGTCCAACCTGCCCAGGTCTGCCTGCAGCTGTTCCCTGCCCTCTGGCGTGTCCACTTCTCCCCATAGCTTTGTGTCATCTGCAAACTCGGACAGAGTACACTTCACTCCCTCGTCCAAGTCGCTGATGAAGACATTAAAGAGTATCGGTCCAAGGACCGAGCCCTGCGGGACCCCACTGCCCACACCCTTCCAGGTCGATACCAACCCATCCACCACGACTCTTTGGGTGCGACCCTCTAGCCAATTCGCCACCCACCGGACTGTGCAGTCATCCACGACACAGCCTCTTAACTTGTTCACCAATATGGGGTGGGATACCATATCGAAGGCCTTCCTGAAGTCTAAGTATACGACATCCACCCCTTCTCCTGCGTCCCGGCGTTTCGTAACCTGGTCATAAAAAGAGACTAGATTAGTCAGGTATGATCTGCCTGCCACGAACCCGTGCTGGTTTCTACTCAGCATAATTTGCCCTGCCGGGCTCTTGCAAATGTGAGCCTTGATAGTTTTTTCAAAGATTTTGCCTAGGATGGAGGTGAGACTGACTGGCCTATAGTTGCCCGGGTCCTCCTTTACTCCCCTTCTTGAAAATGGGGACCACATTGGCCCTTTTCCAGTCCTCCGGGACTTGGCCCGTGCGCCACGAGCGTTCAAATCTTCCCGCCAGTGGCTCTGCAATGACGTCGGCCAGTGCCTTCAGCACCCTTGGATGGAGCCCATCCGGGCCTGCCGACTTAAAGGCATCCAGTTCTTCCAAGTGACTCTGCACCACCTCAGGGTCTACGCATGGCAGTCTGGCGCCTTGCTGCTGCCTCTCTACAACCCCAGTGAGAGACTTGTCGTGTCCCTCGCTTAGGAACACTGAGGCAAAGAACTCGTTGAGGAGTTCAGCCTTGTCCCCCCGTCCGTCACCAATTGCTTCTGCCCATTTAGCAGTGGTCCTATTCCTCCCTGGGCCTTCCTTTTACTCCCAATATATCTAAAAAACAATTTCTTGTTGTCTTTTACTTGGGATGCCATCCTCAGCTCCATGGTAGCTTTGGCCCATCTAACTGCCTCCCTACAAGCACGAGCAGAGGAGGTATATTCATCTTTAGTGATCTCACCCTGCTTCCACTTTTTATGTGCTCCCCTTTTGGCCCTTAGGCTGCCCTGGATTTCTCTGGTCAGCCAGGGAAGCCTCCTGGCCCCTTTCCCTTTTTTGCCTCGCTCGGGGATCGTCTTGCTTTGTGCCCGAAGGATCGTTTCCTTTAGGCACAGCCACCCTTCTTGGGCTCCCATCCCTTCAAAACGCCTACTCTGCAGTGCGTCCTTGACTAAACGCCTGAGTGCATTGAGGTCAGCTTTCCTAAAGTCTAGCACTTGCACCCTACTAGTTACCTTACCCACTCGATGTCTTATGGTGAATTCTATTATTAGGTGATCACTGTCCCCGAGATGGCTACCGATCTGGAGGTCCCCTACCATGTCATCTCCCGTTGCCAATACCAGATCCAGTATGGCATTCCCCCAAGTGGGACCGTGTCCCTCCCGTGTCAGGTGGAGGTCCTGGACACAGGTTAGAAACCTGCGTGAGCGATGGGACCTTGCTGTCTGCGTCTCCCAGCAGATGTCCGGGTAGTTTAGGTCCCCCATGACTACCGCCACTTTAGCTTTTATGGTCTCCGAGAGTTGCCTCAGGAGCCCCGCATCTATTTCTTCCCCTTGGTGTGGGGGTCTGTAACAGACCCCTACCACCAAATCCCTTTCTCCTTGCCCCCCATGTAGCCTAACCCACAATCCTTCTACTTCCTCATCCTCAGATTCTGTCTTGATGAGGGTTGATGTATATTGCTCACTGACATAGAGCGCAACCCCTCCCCATTTTTTCCCCACCCTGTCCTTTCTGTACAGCCTATACCCCTCAATATGTACCGCCCAGTCGTGGGACGAATCCCACCAGGTTTCCGTTAGCCCCACTAAGTCATAGGTGTTTAGTGCAAGCAGGAGCGCTAGTTCATCCTGCTTGTTCCCCATGCTCCTAGCATTAGTGTATAGGCACTTGAGCCCTGCGACTGGTGCCTTTGCTGTCCCCCCGCTCCGAGTCCCAAGGGGCCCCTTATTTCTTACCTTCTCGTTTCTTACCTTCTCATTTCTCTCAGCCCCTCTGTCTGGGCTCTCAGACCCTGGTCCCACACGCAGCCGCTCCCTGGGCTCTCGGACCCTCTGGTCTCATGCTCAGTCCCTTCTCTGGGCCTTTGGACCTCCTGGTCCCATACACAGCTCCTCTCTAGGTTGTTGGACTTCACGCACAGCCTTTGTCTGGGCCCATGGACCCTCTAACCTGGCTCTCAGCCCCTCTCAGGCTTGTAGACCCTCTAGTCCAACTCTCAGCCCCTCTAGGGACTTTCTGGTCCAGCCCTCGATGCTCTCTTGGCTTCTGGTCTTATTTTGGTCCCACTCTCTCTCAGCTCCGTCCTGGCCTCCTGCCTCTTCTGGTCCCACTCCCAACCCCTTTCTGAGTCTTGGTTTGTGGATCATCCGATCCCCACTCCCTGCTCTTGCTGCTGGGCCCCACTCTCAGTCCCTCCTAGGTTATTGGTTCTTCAAGTAAGCCTTGAACTTGCCCTCAAACACCACTGTGACTTAATAAAAAGCACCTATGCCCTCTGGCAAGCACCTAAACCTTTTGGGCTCAACATAAAACCAAGGCCACCTGCCAGTATAAGCACGTCCCTCTGCCCCAGGTACTGTCCCTTGTCCCAGGCTTGCAGAGTCTATTCAGGAGCTGCTGGGTTCATGGCTCTCGGGGCTGGACTGCCTGACCAGCTCACCTTTAAATTAATTGAAAGGAGTCCCTCCTAAGAATAGTGAAGTGCAGTTTTGTGATTTGATTACAGTCTGCTCTTTGAACGGATCTGTCTGGCATCCATTCCATCAGAGTTTGTTGAAGAAATAAGGGCTCGTTCAAATCTGACGGGCCATGGGAGGGCCACGGTACCTCACTCCTTCTTAGCAAGGTCCCGCATGTGCAAAAGAAGGCACAGATTCCCGGGGAATGGGACAGACAGGACAAGTTTTGGTCGAAGAAAAAGCTACAAAGAACCACTCTGAAGGCTCGTGAAAGCTTCGACTGACAGGGTAAGGGGCAGCGTTTGTCATTGATGCTGGCGATATGGACAGTGCAAGCTGAAGAAGAGCTCTGGTCCTTCATGCAAGCAAATTGATTCCTCCTGGTAAGAATGTAAAGTCTCGATTGATGTTGAACAGCATCCACTGAGAAGTGGTTCAGTTGAAGCCGTGCGATTGAATTTAAACGTGCACACCCAGTATCTGATTGAGCCCCACTGCACTGCAAGGCGTCTGGACTCTGCCTGTGGTGTGCCGGGGTGGTGTATGCTGTGTATCGTGGCATCTGTTGTGGCAGTCCCGTTTGCTTCTGTTTGATAGCTGAAGCTCCTGCTTTACCCGTGTTGTAATTTGACTAATACCGTGCTTGGAACAGAAAGTTGGAGGCTGGCGCACGGGATCTTGATTTCACATTTCTTGAAGTAAATCTCAGTCTGGATTTGCTGAAACATCATTTACCCAGGGGAGAGCAAAACTGGCAGGGTTAAAACCAAAAAATTAAAACTGCCAAATTCAGTTGTCGACCGACAGGGTTATTTGGGTAGATGTGATATCTTTTATTAGATCAACTAAATAGTTGGAAAAAATTGTTCTCTACAAGCTTTCAGGCACAAGTACCCTTCTTCAGCTGTAACCAACACCCCCAAAACTGGAGTTGTCAGTAGTTGTTTGCTGCTGCTCAGAACTCGCATGGGAAATGGTCTCTTCTCAAAATGTAACCTTAGCAAGGGACATTTCTTTAATTTCTCTGATGATGTGACTGCATCCACAGTTGATGTGGCTGATTTTAAACATGAGAGAGAGAACTATGTTTACAGGTTTACAGGCCGCTTTGGAGGGGGTGGGGATTGTTTAAAAAAAAGAAGAAGCTATTTTAGAATTTTTACATAATTATGAATGTATAAACAAAACTGTAAGTTGGTTAGGTCCCAGGCTAAAAGAAAAGGTTTTGTAACGTCTGCTCCAACAATTCAGTTTTTGGTGAAAGAACTAGAAAGTGAAATATGTGAGCAGCATCTTTGTTTCTAGGGGGGTGTGCAAAACTTTAGTTACAGAAATTGAAATAATCAAATTCAATTGTGCAAGGAGGATAAAAGTGCAATATTGGGCAGGTGGGGGGAGTATAATACTTGACTAAAGACATTTAAAAATCATTGGAGGAAATATTGGTGCAGGGTTTTTTTACCTTTCATAAAGCTTTGCAGGAATTGCTACGGAGTGCCTCAGCTCTTGGGGACCTAGCCTAAAAGGGACGTGATAGTCAGGAAGTGCTGAGCACTGTTTTCCTGGAACTTGGGCCCATGAATGGCATTTCTGGCTGCAGATGCAAACTAGGCGAGCTGATAATGCCCTTTAAAACGCTTCACTGCTCTGTTTTTATAAGACAAATGTATACAACACAGTTTTGTATGCAAGTTCAGTCTGACCAGGACATTGCATGCACGATGGCTGTCATTATACACCAGGCTGTGGCGTGCATCTAAATTAAGAGATTCTTGATGTCTGGCTTTACGCAGTGGGAATCTTTCTAATAGCATTTTTGAAATGTGTGCCCACTCCATAAACGGAGAGGCGACTGTCTCTGGTGGGTTATGGAATAGAGAAGATCCCACACAACTTACTGATTCGTTTGATGCACTGGCTGGGGGAGTATTTAGCTGATTGCACGATTTCACAATGATTACACACTTAATTCATACAACACAATTTTATTTTAAAATTCTTTGCTACACATATAACACTGCTTAGCTTTAAGAAATACCACAATCATTAAGAACACAATAATTACATATATCAGAAACAATGCTCCAAATGCACTTCCTTTCCAAACAATGCGATAAGAATTAGTATTACAAAAACAACTACAATGACAACTAAAAGTTAAATTTGAATCAATACTGTTATTGTCATGATATACTTACAATCCTAGAATTCCAAGAAGCCAAACACCTAGATGTGGTTTCATTCCTCAGTAGTACAATTGAATGGGCTGGCCTCAGTAGTACGGTTCAATGGGCTCGCCTCAGCAATACAATTCAATGGGCTGGCCTCACCAGTGATAGGACTAAGTCCCCTTCCTTCAGTCCCTTTTGGGTGCTCTGCAGCTTCAGCGTGAACTAAGAGATTCGTGTTCACGGAGAGGGTGGTTCAGGTGATCAGTCTGATCCGGCCTACACTTGGGATTCTTCCTTCGTTGTTCTGCAAGTGAGATTACTTCCAAATTAGGACAGTAGGTTACAGTTTTTATTGAGTGAGTTGCCGTCTTGGGCCCCTCCTACTCAAACCTGTCATTACCCCCAAATTTGGGCTCGGATCTTACTCAACATATTCTTTTGCTTAGTAATTAGTTTCTTTTGTTGATCATTTTAATTACTTTGGGGAACTTCCATACCACTGCAAGTGACCTTTTCTTACCAATCTGGTCAAAAAGCCCTAGGGTTTGAGCTCTCGGAACTCAGGATATTTGCTTTAAAGATCATTTTCAGGTTCTCTTTGTTAAAAGCCTCTTAAAGATAAAATTCAAGAGTTAAAACTTTGAGAAAAGTCTGGATCTTCCACACACAGTCCAAAACAATGACCTAGATAAGGAGATAAATCTTATCTTCTTCCTGAAACTGGCTAATGGGCAACCATCACAAACATTCAAACTATTACATTCAATATGACAGCGACCAGCGCTTGCTTTGAGTAACTTAAACCTTTTTAAACCGGTTATGCTGCTAGGTGGCATATTCTGATAGCACTTGGGGCTGTGTCAGTGCAGTCCTGTGCTCCAAGATGTCTGCAGACAGCCAGAATATAATTTGAGGGTGATTTGTGTGCACTTGCTTGCGTGGGTGAATTTTGGGCGTGTGGCTCATACTGGTAATGTAAAGCTTGCCCAGGCAACTCTAAGGTTGGAAAGACTTAAAAAAGCAGGGTAAATCTCTCCTGAAAGACGCCGACTTTTTGAATGTCCGCACGCGGTATCTTGCAAGCAAGACTCCTGGTGCCAGCATTTGAGCATCCTTCATCTTCCTCAGGCAGCTACTATACAGTGCTAAGCCCTGACTACCATGGGAAGGCCTGGCCTCCCGTGCTGTTATCCCGAGTGGCACCAAGGCCAGAAAAATGCACCTTTGTGGGCTGCCGCGGTCACAGTTTCCTTTGCCCCCTGGTTCTTCCTGCCAGCTCTAGGTGGGTGCTGCTTTCACTCCCTGGTCTCCGTATGTGGGAACCAACCAGGCCTGGGGGCCTTGTAGCCTCGCCAGGGGACAGGTCACACATGGGAGCTGGGGCTGAAGGGTGGCCCTTTACCACCCACTCTCTCCCTCTTGCTGTGTGCCCTGCATTTCCTGAGCACTGGGGACCTGAGGTGCCAGCTGAGACACCCAGGGTCACACCGCCCCATTGCACAGGTCATGCATGGAGCCAGGGCTGGGGTTGTCTCTTTTGCCCCCCCTCTTGCAGCTTGCCCTGCATTTCCTCAGCACTGGGGACCTGGGGTGCCAGCCAAGGCACCAAGGGCTGCATAGCCCCAGGAGGGCACAAGTCATGCACACAGCCGGGGCTGAAGGGTGGCTCTTTGCCCCCCACTCTTTCCTTCTTACTACATGCCCTGGGTTTCCTCCCTGCTGAGACCCAGGGGGATGCCAGCCAAGACACCTAGTGCCACGTAGCCCCAGCAGGGCATAGGCCACATCTGGGAACCAAGGCTGGGGGCAGCTCTTTGCCCTCCACTCTCTTCCTCTTGCCCTGGGTTTCCTCAGTGCCAGGAACCTGAGGGGAAGCAGCCGAGGCACCCAGGCCTGCGTAGCCCCATCACACGAGCCATGCACGCAGCCGGGGCTGGGGGTGGCACTTTGCCCCCCTACTCTGCCTCCTGCTGCTTGCCCCGGGGACCTGGGGCTACCAGTTGAGGCACCCAGAACCACACTGCCCCATCACACGGGTGATGTACGCAGCCAGGGCTGGGCGTATCTCTTTGCCCCCCACTTTCTCCCTCTTGCTGTGTGCCCTGCGTTACACGCACCGCCCTACACATAGGTCACGCATGCAACCCTGGAAAGCTGGGGGTGCCAGCTGGGGCACCCAGGACCACACCGCCCATCACACAGGTCATGCACACAGCCAGGGCTGGGGCTGTCTCTTTGTCCCCCAGCTTCTCCCTCTTGCTGCTTGCCCTGGGGTGCCGGGCAGGACACTAAGGACCTCACTGCCCATCACACAGGTCATGCACGCAGCACTGGGGCCCTGGGGTGCCAGGCAGGACCACGCTGCCCATCAGGGCACAGGTGATGCACGCAGCAGCGCAGGCCCCCACGGCCCAGGCACAGGCGGTGCCGGCAGAGCACAGACCGTCACCAAAGCCGGCGGCGGCTACGCCTGCATGCTGGAGGTGTGCGGCTCGCTGCCCGCCTTCCTCACGCTCTGGATTGAGCTGCTTATCATCCGGCCCTCCTAGCGGTACATCGTGGCCCTGGTCTTCGCCACCGACCTGCTCAAGCCTCTCTTCCCCCCCTGCCCCGTGCCCGACGGGACCGCCAAGCCGGTGGCCTGCCTCTGTGTCCGTGAGTCCCCGCGCCGCGCCGCGCCGCGCCGCCCTGCCCACTGCCCTGCAGGCAAGCAGCTCCCCTAGTTGAAGGCGACTTCCCTGTGTGACATCCCTATTCAAAAGCAGCGCCTCTATTTTAAGGCAACTTTCCTGTTTTCCAACAGCTCCCCTGTTTTAAGGCAACTTCCCTGTTTAAAAGCAGTTCCCTTCGTTTAAGGTGACATCCCTATATCCAAACAGCGCCCCTGTTTTAAAGTGACTTCTCCATTGTCTAGCTGCTCCTCTGTTTTAAGGCGACTTCCCTGTATTCAAGCAGCTCCTCTGTTTTAAGGTGACATCCCTATTCAAAAAGCAGCTCCTCTATTTTAAAGCACTTTCCCTGTTTTCAAGCAGCTTCCCTCTTTGAAGGCAGCTTGCAGCACGTGGCCTGCTCGGAGCCGCTGGCATCTTGTGCCGTGTCATCCAGTGGTGACGCTCGGCCCTGCCCCGGTCTGTTCCCACCAAGTGGACCCTGCGATCCTAGGCACCGTGTGCCAAGCGCACTCCGGGTCAGAGGGATGACGGGGAGCAAGCAGACGTGCGTGGCATGATGTTCCTGCAGAACAAATTTGCATGACAAATAGGTCCAGGGAGGTGATACTTCCCCTCTATCGGGCGTTGGTCAGACCGCAGTTGGAGTACTGCGTGCAATTCTGGGCGCCGCACTTCAAGAGGGATGCGGATAACCTGGAGAGGGTACAGCGAAGGGCAACTCGTATGGTCAAGGGCCTGCAGACCAAGTCCTACGAGGAGAGACTAGAGAACCTGGACCTTTTCAGCCTCCGCAAGAGAAGGTTGAGAGGCGACTTTGTGGCCGCCTATAAGTTCATCACGGGGGCACAGAAGGGAATTGGTGAGGATTTATTCACCAAGGCGCCCCTGGGGGTTACAAGAAACAATGGCCACAAGCTAGCAGAGAGCAGATTTAGACTGGACATTAGGAAGAACTTCTTCCCAGTTCGAGTGGCCAAGGTCTGGAACGGGCTCCCAAGGGAGGTGGTGCTCTCCCCTACCCTGGGGGTCTTCAAGAGGAGGTTGGATATGCATCTAGCTGGGGTCATTTAGACCCAGCACTCTTTCCTGCTTATGCAGGGGGTCAGACTTGATGATCTATTGAGGTCCCTTCCGACCCTAACATCTATGAATCTATGAATCTATGAAAAGAGATGCCAGCCGGGGTGGGGAGCAGGGCAAGCTGTCAGTTTACAAGCCCTAGGGGATGCGTAGAAGAGGCGGGTGCAGCTCGGGGGAGCTGTGGTCTGAGTATTGCACCCTTGCAAGAGACTTGAATCCAGCCTTGCGAGAGAGTTAAACCCAGCCGTGGTGCCAAGGAGCTAGGGTGCCCCCGAAATGGGGAAGCCACGTGTGAAGTTGGCCTGCAGGAACCCATGCTAGGGAAATTATCTGGTGCTGAACTTGGCAACGGCAGCCAAGAGCAAACCGGGTTCAGCACCGCTCCTGCAAGAGCGCTGACAAAACCCGCCCTCCTCTTCCCTGCCTTGTAGCCTGGCCGGACGCGTGCAAAAGGCTGCAGTCCTGGGGGTGGGGGGCACTCTCTTCTCCCCTCCAGCAGTTCTTTATTTCTACGAGTGTTGTGTGGCTCAGGGGTGAGGGCTCGGTGTGAATGACCCCGTGGCACCCTTTGCAGTGCTGGGAGGGCCTTTCCAAATCCTTTGCCCCTGTTCTGAGTTTGCAGGCCTGTCAAAATCGAGCCCCTTTGCCCCAGTAAAGGTCGCCCTGTCTCCCACACGTAGGGCTCGTGTTGTGCCTTTCTTCCCCGGCCATCTCTGAGAGCAACCCTCCAGTCCACTTACTGTCAGTCCTCTCCCAGTACGAGCACAACCCCTCCCTGTGGGTGTAGTTTGGAGAAGGGGGCTTCAAAGGCCTGGCAGGGGAGAGATGCTCCACTTATTTACTTACTTATCTATTTATTTGAAGTTGGGTGATGAAATGGGGTGCAGTCTCTACACAGACCGTTTTCATATGAGCCGTCTCCTCTCTGGGTGGACTGAGGGCCACTGAGAGCTGCACTGGTGGGAAGGGGCATTCCCTTTGGTTCATCCCCATGCTGGCTGCCCTAGACCTGCACAGGCGCTTGGAGCGGTTTGCTCATGCAACCCCGGCCTGGCTGGAAATACCAACCACACTGCAGATTGTGCAAGTCAGGCTTGTATGTTTGCCACAGTGCCAGTCCTGAAATGCCTCATTTCACAGCCACGCGGTTAGGTGTGTTGGGGAAATGGAAGCCAGGCACCCCCAGCCACCCGTCTGTCTCTCTTTTTCAAGGCAACCAGATTTTTAATTCATTATGAGCTGTAGGGAAGTGTCACCTTGCTGAAAGCAGTAAGGTTCAGTTAGGAAACAGTGCTGCCGACCCTGCACCGCGAAGGGGGAACACCCTCCACTTGTATCGGTGGTGTTGTCGATACGCAAGGAGAATGTATTCTGCAAACAGCAGTGCCGGGGGGTGTGCGCGAAGGAACTAAAAGCATGGCAGTGACATAGATGCTGCGTTTTGAATGACTTTGCATTGAAGTCTTGCATTGCAGGGCAGCAAGGTGAAAGGGCTGCGGAAGTGCACGTGGTGAGCCCGTAGGCTAGCGTGGGTCAAGCAGGCCAAGTGAGAGAGTCAGTGCCGTGGAAAGGTATGATGTAGCCAGCATCAGATTCAGCTGCTTTGACTCCCCAGCTCACCACGCTGTTAAGAGCTGGGTCAGCAGAGGTGTGAATCCAGAGCAAGGTCCTGACTTGGTGTGAATGCAGAGCAGAGCAAGGTCCTCTACATCTTCTAGGGAGCAGTCTTAGCTGTCCTAGTACCATGCTCCGTATTGCAGACTTTGAACGTAAGTGAAGACTTTGAACTTACCATGTGATGGGTATCTTCCGCGTGCTCGCCGGCATCCTGACGGCTGGGATAACTTAACTTCCCATTCGACAAGACTGGGAAGCAGATGCAGGGAGTAAAGTACCTAGCCCAGGGCTTTGAGCTGGTCAGTCAGAGATGGGATCCTGGCTCTCGGTCCTCTGTGGCTTCCTCTGGCGAGTGAGTTTAGCGTCTCTACGCTTCACCTGCTCGCAAGTAAAAGCGGTTTTCCTGGAGCAGAGTTTGTTCCACCCTGGCTAGTTCTGGCGATCTGCATCGTTTCCATGTGGTTCCTCTTTAAACTAATCCCTTTTCCCTTAGGCCACTCTTCTGCCTATGCTTTTGGTTACATTCTTGCATTGGTCTCCTTCTCATGTAGTTTAAAAGATTGTGTCAGGCAATGCAGCTACAAACAAGTGTTTCTTCCCTAATTACCAGAACTTTGATTAAAACTTTTTTTTTGGAATCCACTTGACTGTTAGCAGGGAGCCAAGACCTTGAGGCCAATGTGTCGGCGGGGCGGAGAACCTTGCTGGAAGCGGCCGGTGCCTCGCAGGTACTCGCATTGAAGCGGCTGGATGGAGCGGCGGCGCGGAGATCCCGCGGGCTCACTACTTGGTAACTCCTTTGGTAACACGCAGCTTATTTCCGCTCTTACCAATCACTTTACCCTCATTCATCCCTACATCCAAGTAGCATAAAAAAGACTACAAAAAGAAAGAACACTTGTTTGCTGCATAAAAACACAATAGCAAGATATTAAAGTACAACAAGAAGCTTAATTTATAATAGCAAACTTAAAATTGCTAACTTAAAATCGCTACAACAGGTGCACACTGCTGCGCTGTCTCCATCCTGAGTCGCAAAGAACAGACCTGCCCAGCGCCAGCCCCGTGTCCTGCTCGCCGCCTGTCACCACTCCCACGCCAGCGCGGACTTGTCCTCCTCGTCCCCACAAGGGCCCGCTTCACGCGGGGGCACAGACACGCGGGCACTGCGCAGAGCACGGGACGGCACAGGCAGACCCGGCACAGATCCTCCCCGTCCTGTGCAAACAGCCCAGGTGTCCCAGAAAGACGGACTCCTTTGCTCTCCCCGAAGTGTCTGGGATGTGTGTACACACCCCACCTGCTCCCCACCTGCACCAGTCTGGGGCACCTCACCCCGCCCACCCCCAAGTGTCTGGGACAACTGGTACAAGCGTGGACGTGCGCGTGGAGAAGGGACCGTGGCAGGTGGCGCCTGGTCCACGCCCTGCTCCAGGCGGCTGGTCCCCGCGCGAGCCCCGTCCACGTCCCCGTCTGGCCGTGCCGTCGAGCGGCCCCAGAAGGCGTTGCGTGTCTGCCGGGCCCATTGCCCCGAGCAGCAGGAAGGCTGGAGCCGGGCAGAGGGGAAGCAGGGCGACCCGGGCGCTGTCGGCGTCCTGCTGCTGCCGAGACTGGAAATGGGGGGTAAAAGTGGACTCGGGGCGTGCAAGGGCTGGAGCAAGGACCTGGCTTTTGGGCTGGGATTCCAGCTGGAGACTGTTTCCTTATGACAGCGGGCATGGGGGGCTGTCAGGTGGCAGCCTGCCACGGCCAAACCATCCTTTGGGCCAGGCCATGCCCTGCTCGGGGATGTCCAGGAGAGTCCTCCGATGGCACAGTCTGGTGTGGGGTGGTCCATGAAGGATTTCCAGCCATATTCCCAGCCCAAAGCCAGTTCCTTAATAGCCCCACACCCATTTAGCACAGTGGCTGGGGGCTGTCAATAGGCAGCCTGGCAAGGTGACGCTGAACTTTGGCCAGGCAGGACTGCACTCAGGGGCCTTGGGGACAGTCCCCCCCTAGCACTGACATGAAGTTTGCAGGGGCCCAAGGGGTATTTTGTCCCATAATCCCATCCTAATCTGCTCTTCATTTGGGGCTCTGTACTTGATGCCAGATGCTATTTTCCATATGAATTAGTACATATGCATAGCTAATGAAATTCTCTCTCTACAGTGTGTAATTTGTGAATAACAAGCTTTCCTTGGATATAGATTAAGGAGAAGGAACCAAATTCGGCCTCGTCCCCACAGCTGATGGCCAGGGCCGCACAGCATCGGGAATCCTGGGGGCCTGATCCTGGCTCACGTGGCCCCGTCGCCCCCCGCACCGCGCAGTGACCCTGCAGTGCCCTGCGGGCTGCGCCACGGCCCACTGCACCTGTGGCTGCGCGGGAGCACCCGCAGTGTCTGTGCACAACGGGCAGAAGCGCCGCACGAAGCTGCTGCGAAGGTGGCGCCAGGCTCCCAGCTGCTGGTCTCGCTGCTGCTCGTGGGCGCTGCGGCCGTGCCAGGAACCAGCACCGGCGAGTGGCAGTGCCTGTCCTGGGCCGGGGGGAGGACAGAGCCGGGGTCCGGATGCAGGCAGTGTGGGCGCAGCCAGGCCGGGGGTAGGACAGCACTGCCCAAGCCCTGGAGCCACCCCTGGGCGCAGCACCCCATGGACGGGCCCCCAGCACCCTCCCCTCTCCCAGCACGGCCATTCCTGCCTGGCGAGCTGCTGGTGAGCGGGAAGAGAGGACCCGCTGCCTCTGACGGGGAGGGCGGATGGGCGCAAGCCGAGGAGAAGCTGCTTGTCCAGCCGGACCCTCGTCTGCTCTGCAGGGTCCCTCCGGCCCCAGCCCCGACCGCGCAGCAGGATCGAGGCTTGAGTGGGGCTGAGCCCAGGCCCAGGCCCTGATTCAGGTGCACAAGGGCTCCCCAGGAGCAGGGTGGGCCGAGTGCCCGGACTGTGCAGGGCTTGTACCTGGGCTGGAGGGTGCGGGATAGCACGACTGGGCTGTGGGACACGGTGTGTGGCCCCTTCAGGCCAGGCCTGTGCCCTGCTGGGTCGGTCCTGTCCTTCCTCCCCGGCCCCTGCCCCACACCCAGACGGCTCTGCCCTCTCCTCTTGGCCCCACCGCTCGGTCTGCTCTGCGCCTCCACTCCAGCCTGGCGCTGCCCTGTGTCCCTCCTCTGTGGCCCCTCTGGGAGGGCACAGCAAGCACCCGAGGACACTGGCGTCTGCCCCCACTAGTGCTGACCCCAGTCGCTCTCCCACAGGCTCCCACTTCTACCATCATTTCTACACGGGGGTGTCGAATCCCAGCACGGACGTGTCCCGTTTCACTGCCGTGGGCTACGTGGACGACCAGCAAATTCTCCACTACGACAGCGAGACGCGGAGACAGGAGCCGTGCAGGGACTGGGTGCAGGGGGCCGTCGATCCAGACTTCTGGGACGGGGAAACTGTGACCTTGCGGGGCTGGCAGAGGGGATTTGCCGCGAACTTGGTCACCCTGCAGCACCACTACAACCAGAGCAGGGGTGAGTGTGAGCAGGCAGGTGTGAACAGGAGGCTGTGGGGGACCCTGGGACTGAGGAGCACTGGAGCACTGATGAAGGCATCAAGGGGGCACCTGGCCATCAGCAGCACGGGATAGGAAGCCAGGAGGACATTGCATTGTCTCCTGTCTAGTCTGCGTGTCCCTGCCAGCCAGCTCACCGCTGCAGTCGCCTGGGGTAGGGGCTGGGGCTGGGGCACGGGCACCTGCTCAGTCTTCAGCCAGGGGTCAGGTGGCTGTGGAGGGAGCCCTCTCCCCATCCAGTGCACCTGGTGTCAGTGGTATCCCCTGGCCTGTGCCCAGGAGACCAAGGCTCTGGTGCTTCCCTAGCCCGGCAGATTGGTGCTTCAGTGCCAGTTGCACAGACCTCCCCGGGCTGTCTCGCCCCTGGCAGTGGGAGCCCAGCTCTTGTCTCCAGGCTGCATCCCCCAGGCTGATGGGTAGAGGGAAACCCCATGTGCCTGATAGCAGTGGGAACAGCTGTTGTCTGTCCTGCCATGACAAAGCTCCCCAGCTCATGCCCTCCTGCATTGCACGGAGCTCCCTGAGCCCTGCACCAGCATCTGGATGTCACGGACAGGTGAGGTATGTTTGAGGTCAGCCCTCATGGCCTCCAAACCCGCTCTGCCTTCCTGAGAAGGGCAGCAACAGCCCCTGGCTGACCCTGCAAGTGCTGCTACGGCCCGTGCTGCCAGCTCTGACACACAGCAGAGAGGGGGATGGCGTGTGTGCACCCGCTGTGGGTGAGCCCACCCCACGCCCTATGCCAACCGGTCCCCCAGGCCTCTGCACACGCCAGCCTGACCCCCTTGCAGCATAAATGGGCACCAGGGTGAGAAGAGCTATGCGAGCTCCGTGCTATGGGAGGGGCTGTGGGCTCTTCAATGACCCCAGCCCAGATGGCCCCTCTGACCCCGGCAGTGTGCCTCCCAGTCCCCCATGTGGGAATGATGGTGCTGGGAAGGACGGGGGGCCAGGGCTGTGGAGGGAGGACAGACGGGTGAGAGGGCAGGGGCCGTTCAGGACTGCGGTGCCCAAGATAGCTGACTGCAGGGGTCCGTGTGGCTTGTTTCACCTGCCCCGTCCTCCCCTGACCTTGCCCTTTCCCTTCCAGGGGCCATTCCCACCCTCCTGCATTCCCAGGGTGCGCGGGGGCCACAGTTGTGTCCCCTCAGCCCTGTTCTCCGTGACCGGAGCCCCCGAGCTGTCTCCATGCTGCCCGCCATGGGGTGGGCTCTGCCCCTGCCCAGCCTGGCAGCCCTCGGCAGCCCCTGCTCCCTGGGGCTGTGACCCTGACCAGGGCTGGATCTGTGTTTCAGGGTCTCGCCCTCTCCAGCTCACGTACGGCTGTGAGCTCCACGAAGGCCACAGCACTGGAGGCCACATGCAGTTTGGCTACGACGGGGGAGACTTCATCAGCTATGACCCATGCACGCACACCTGGGTAGCAGGGACAACGCAGGCCCAGTGCACCCAATACAAGTGGAATGAGGCTAAGGCCATGCTGCAGAGTGCAAGAGCCTACCTGGAGGAGACCTGTATCGTGTGGCTGCGGCAGTACCTGCAGCACGGGGAGGCAGCGCTGCAGAGCAGTGAGTCCCGGTGTCACCGCCCAGGGCAGCACTGACCAGGGCACCCCCGTCCCCACCCCTGGGAACACCATCCCCATCCCCATCCCCATGTGCCCAGGATGGCAAGTGCTGCATCTCGGTCCTGCTGCTGGGTGAGACCCCAGCGCTGCTGTGAGACACGGTGGCCCTGTCCCTGCCCTGCTCAGGCCTCCCAGCTGGACAGAGCCCACGGCGTGTCCGTGCCCCGGCCACGTGTCTGAGAACCAGAGATCAGCTGTATGGGACCCTGTTCCTGCAGCCCCGAGCCCAGCACAGCCGTGTCTCCCATCCCTGTGCTCTCGCCCTGGCACTGTCTGCTCCTGCCTGAAGTGGCAGCTGGAGCCGGCTTTGTACAGCCCAGTGCAGGGCGCGCGTGGCCTCCTGGCAGGGGTCTCTGGCCCAAGGGTTGAGGAGGGGCTGTCGCTGTAACGGGTGTCTCCTCCCTCCCAGAGCGCCCCGTGGCACAGATGAGCGACCGTCCGTCATCACGGGATGGACGCACCACCCTGTCCTGCCGGGTCCACAGCTTCTACCCCAAGGACGTGGCTGTCATCTGGCTGCAGAACGGGGAGGCACAGCCCCAGGAGACGAGCCGCTCGGGGGTCCTTCCCAGTGGAGACGGGACCTACCAGACCTGGGCCACCATCGAGATCGACTCGAGCAGCAACCACAGCTACACCTGCAGCGTGGAGCACGTGAGCCTGGGTGCAGCCCTGAGAGTGGCCTGGGACAAGGGCAGGACGGGCGAGTGACCCCCGCGCCGGGAGGGAGAAGAAACCTGGTGCTCGGGGCTCGAAGCAGGGAAGTAACAGAGGGGTCGGAGGATGCAGGGGGCACCGACAGGGAGGGGGCATTTGGCCAATGCAGTGTTGGGGGCAGGTCTGGGGGTTCCCCTCTCTCACAGCCCCTTCCCTCTTCCAGAGTCCGACCCAGCGATGATTGTGGGCATCGTTATCGGTGCTGTGCTGGTCACTGCTATGGTGGCGGGCGCAGCGATTTCCTTCCTCAGTAAGTGCTGGGCAAAGCGCTTGGGGCCAGGCCATGGCCAGGCCTTGGGGTGGGGGAGCAGGGACGACTCATCATCACCGTGGCGGGAACCGGGGACACGAAGGATCCTCCGGCTGCTCTGGGCTCCCCAGTCCCTGAGCCCCAGGGCGGCAGCCACCAGACCCCAGCACCAGCGCTGCGAGGCTGCCTTGCTGAGGGCCCTGAGCCCTGCTCTTGGGCTCCACATGGGCCCTGCCCCATGACCCTATCCCCCTCCGCTGCGGGGGTCCTGACCCCACGTCCTGGTCTGACCCCCTGCTCCATGCAGTGCAGGCAGCTCCTTTCTGGGCTGTGGCCCCAGGTGGGAGCTGTCCCCAGCTGTGGGAAAAGCTGCAGTCGCTGACCTCTGCCTTCTCTCCGCAGGAAGACGGGCAGTGGGATACGGAGCAGTGCCCGGTGAGTGCGAAGCCCCCTCCTCTCTCCTGCTCACCGGTGCTGTGCAGCTCTGTGCAAAGCAGCCCAGTGGGCAGACGGCCTCATCCAGCCCGCACAGATGTCCGGTGGTGCCAGGGAGGCTGGGCAGAGCCCTGGGCCTCACTCCTGTCCGGGGAGTCACAAGGTGGGCCGTCACCCTGGCACATGCACATTCCTGCTGGCAGGGGCTGGTGTGGGGCATGGGGGGCATTGGGCCGGGGGAACCGGTCCCTGCGCTCAGGGAGCTCTAACCCCCTCGTCCTTCTCTCTCAGTCTCTCTCCAAGACTTGGAGAACAAAGCCTCAGAGAAAGAAGCCGTGGAGAGCTCCGGTGCGTGTCAGTGTGATGGACCTGACCTGGGGGAGGGGAGGCTGGGGCCTGGGGCGGTGGGTAAATGGGGGGGCTGTGGGTTGGCCCCAGGAAGCTCCCTTAGGGCAGAGCAGGGCAGGGCAGTCCTGCTGTGGGTCTCTCAGTCCCTGGGGTTTGACGGTTGAAGAACAAGCTAGGGACGGACTGGGGCCATGCTGGGACTGTCTGTCCCCTCTGTGCCCAGGTGCCAGCGCTGGCCCACCCGGGAGCTCAGTGGCTCCTGGGGGTGGGTGGAGGTGCAGGATGGGGCTGGAGGATGTCCTGGGGCTGGACACACCTGGCTAACACTGGTCCTTCCTCCCTGCACAGGGAGCAACAGCTACTCCGACTCCTGCATCCAAGGTAAGTGTGAGGGGCTCTGGCCTGAGGGATCCCCAAAGGAGACACCTTCCCTCTCTGAGCCAGCCCCGGTGTCCCTAGTCCCCCCAGTCCAGGCAGCTGCAAGGGCCGAGTGCCAGGAGAGCCGAGTGTCTGGGTCTGTGCCACGGAGAGGGGCAGAGCGGGGGTGTCCGTGGCCCCCCAAGCAGCCTGGGCTCTGGGCCTGCATGTCTGGGGAAGAGGCTGCAGGCCGGGCACGGCCGGGAGCAGAGCTAGTGCAGCGCAGGGGACCCGGCCGTGGGAGGTGCGTTGGGAAGGGGCATCTCGTCCCCTCCGTGCAGGGAGTGACCCGGGTGGAGCCGCGGCCAGGCCTGTGGCTGCCCCGTGCTGCAGTCCCTGCGGCTGCTCCATCTCCTGTGTCTTGTTGCCACAGCTGAGCAGAGCCCGGTGGAGCGTGCACCTCGTCCTCGGGACCCTGCGGAGGAGGAGAGGGAGCAGCACAGCATCGTGCTGCAGCCCCTTTCCAAGTCAGAAGCACCTTTGTTTTTGCCTTGAATTTGCCAGACAAAGCGCCTTGCTCCGGGACAGCAAGTAGCCCACGGGTGTTATTTAAACCACTTGTGTCTGTGAGCTAGAAGCACTCAGCGCAGAGCAGTGCGTCAGTGCTGTATTGCGGGAAGTGGCTGGGCAGTGGTTGTGACGGGTGGGATTTGGGGCTGACTTGTAGCTGAGCGGCTGCTTGCCGATCCTGGGCCACAGTTTGGTATCGTGTGTTGCCAACGGGAGGCAGAGCTGCGATGCCCTCGGAGCTGCTTGTGAACGCTGCGGTGAGCGGGCTGCACTGACGCGGGCAGCGTGTGGGTCGTGCCCTCCAGCCCCCTTGCTCGCTCCGTCCCGGGGCTGATTGTGCAGTACAGCTCCCAGCCCCGTCTGCGCGGACTCTTGATGCCCTGGTTTGCCAGTGCGCAGCACGCCTACGCGCCACAATCTGGGGCATGGCTCAGAAAACAAAACCTCAGGGAAACTGGCTGCCTTCACCATCCCCTCGCCGCAGGTCCTGGGACTGGGCGTGATTCTGATGAGCGGAGTCTTTTTCTCCCTCTTTTATCTTTTCTTTCCTGAGGAGAGCTTTAGACCCAGGCAGGTTCGGGAGCTGTGCCTTGGGTCCTTCCAGCCCCACTTCTCAGCTCAGGGACAAGCAATTATTTCTATTGGAGAAATGTTATACTTGAAATTTTTAATTTGATTAATCTTTAATTTTATTATTATATACAATACAAACACTAAAGTAGTACGTTAAAAATAAACTTTTACTTGTGTATATTATGTATGGGGAGGTGTTTGGGGGTGGGGTGTGTGTGGGGGGTAATATGGTATGTTGGGGGGTGTATACGTGGGGGTTTGGGGGCTGCATTGTGGGGTGTGAGGGATCGTGCTGGGGTGTGGCAGCACCAGCAGGGGCCGGGTGCTTGTGCCTGGCGCAGGCACTGCCACTTTGCTGTGCGCAGCCCTGGCCCGTGCTGCAGGCAGGGGCTCCGCGTGGCGCCCGTGCAGCTCCCACACTCGCACAGCGCCAGGAGAAGCTCCGTGCGCTGGAGCTGGCTGCCCTTGCCGCTCCCTGCCGCGCTGTCCCGGGGCTCTGCGGGGGAGCAGGGGCCAAGGCTCCCCTCCATTTCCACCAGAGTCCCGGGACCTGAGGGGAGCGGGCGATGAAGGCAGCCGGTTCCAGCGCTCGGAGCTTCGCTCCAGTGGGGCGCGAGTGCAGGCCTTTGCTCCATGAAGCACCAGCCCCGGTCCCTCCGCGCTGCTTGCGCCATGGCCCCGGCAGGCTGTGCTTTGCCATGACCCAGGGAAGGGACTTGGCATTGCGAACAAGCATGGGGAGGAGGGGTGGGAGCTGGAATGGACTGCAAGAGCTGGGGGGGCCTTCCATGGGCACCCAAGGGCAGGGGTGGACCCCGCTCCACCTGTGACCCTATAGTCCCCCCAGTCAGAGGACGGTGGTGGAGAGCCAGGGTTGCGCTGCCTCAGGCCTCTCCCCTGCAGTGCAGGGCCGTCTTTGTCTGGGGGTGCGGTGTGTGTGCACACGTGTGTGCATCTCTTCTGTGTGTTTGTGTGTGTGCGTCTGGTTCTCCATGTGCACAAATGGGGCTGTGTGTGTGCAAGTGTGTCTGGCTCTCTGTCGCTCTCTCTCCTTTTTTCTCTTTTGTTCCTTTCTCTTTCCCCTTTTTTCTTTTTCTCTCTTTTTCTCTCTTCTCTTTTTTCCCTCTCTCATCACATACTTACAATAAATACACAACAACAAAGGCAGGATAGGAAGTTGTATTTATTGTCACCAGGTTTTGAATTTTTAGCAAACCTAGTGTTTACTGTAAGAAAAGCAACATTTATGATTAACCGTGTTAATATGCCGTGCGTCCTGCCTTCTCGCCCCACCCTGGTTTTGTTTTTCTGGCACGCCGGCACCGTACAAGGTAGGCACTGCGGGTTTTTCGGCACTCCAGACAAAAACTTTGCCTACCCTGCTCTGGAAACCGCCCCCTGAAGTGCCATGTTTTGCTACCAATACAGTTTCTAGCAATATGTACTTCGCCAGGCCTGTTTGGGATATTTGCTTGATGTCCTAGTGCGATTTGCTGGACATTTTGATGCACAGAGATTAACATTTTTAGTGCCAATGCTCACCGCTGGAGCTCCAAGTTTCATGGTCTGACACCGAGGTTAGGGTTTACTAGAGACTTTGTTCTACAAAACTGGGAATTTTATCTGTGAAATTAAATTTTAAATAAAAATGATATTATGTGCGCACACATCTTTTTCTGATGATATCATAGTTCATATAACTTATTGTTCCAGTTTTACATTGTTTTAACATTAATACCTTTTTTTTTGCATCAACTACACTTGAATGCCATGTTTGGGATGATTTTAAAATTTTTTTTTAACGGAAGCAAAAATAAAAAAGAATGGTTTTAATTGCATAATTTCTACAGACAAACTGAAGACTAGGTTTGACAATACTGAGGTTTAGAGTTAAAGCTTTTTATGTGTTACTTTTTATTAAGGTTTAAATTTATTTATTACAGTTTAAATTTATAGATTTATTGCATATTTACATTCACTTTTAAATGGGACACACAGGATTTCCTTTGGATGTAACATCATAATCAGAGAAGTCTGGGGAACAGTTTGTTTTATAGTTAGGGTGAAATGTCCTTGTTTTTATGATGCCTGGAAATTATGGGGATTTTTTTGAGTAATCTTATCTTTAAATATTTATTTTTTTCATTTTCAGTTGGCAAAACTGACTTTTTAAGTTTTTTTCTTTCTTTCTGAATTTTCTTTATTAGTGTCTGAGTTCAGGTTGGCACTTGACTAGGAAAGTTTAGGCTAGATTCATCTTTAAATCTTTTTAAATGATTTATTGTAAGTTGCTCCACATTTCTTTTAACAGTAATGAATGAAATGATGGTTGGGATATCTATGTATTCGTGTATTGATTTAACAGGCTCCGTGCGGGCTGCAGCCACCCCTGCTGTGACCGAGTCGAACCGTAAAACCCGGCGTGTGTGAGCTGGGGGGCAGGGGCTGCGGGTCGGGAGTCGGGGCACCGGGAAGGCTTGGGGGGGCTGCGGGGTGGGAGCAGGGGCTCCCTTCGCACAGCACAGCGGAGGTCGGAGCCGGAGCTCGCCGGGGCGCTCTGCCAGGGCGCGAGGCAGGTAAAACTTGGTGGACTCCGCTGACACTTCTGACACTGTTGGTGCTGGGTCGGGAAGTCGGAAGCGGCTCCCCGCGATGAGGCTGAAGTTGGTTGCTGATTCCCCATTCCCGGTTCCTGGTTCCTGTTTCAAGGCTAATCTGGACCCAACAAAAGCTTGTTATTAATGAATTACACATCCTAAGAGAGAGAATTTCATTAGCTAGGCACTCGGTCATTGAAGGAGTTATTTTCAAGGGCAGTGAAGTCCTGATACCACGGACCCTTCAAAGAGAAACGCCACCGAAGATCCACGAGGGACACTCAGGTATTGAGAAATGCAAGAAGCCAGCAAGAGAGGTGATGCGTTGGCCAAGGGTCAGTCAGGACATTGCTAATACAGCGGGAAGCTGTTCCACCTGCTTGAAATCCAGACCTGCCAGCAGGCAGAGCCACTAACGCCTCGCCCTGTCCCACACCGGGCCTACGAGAAGGTGGCACCGATCTCTTTACGTGGACCTCCAGGGTGTATTTAATAGTTACTGATAATTACTCTTTGTATCCGGAAATCTGCACGCTGCAGTGTACCAGCAGTCGCTCATGCTTGAAGGCCACGTTGGCAAGGCATGGATTTGCAGGTGACGTATTCAGTGATAATGGGCCACCGTTCTCCAGTACAGAGTTCAGGCAATGTGCCATGGACTGGGATTTTCGTCACACCACGTCAAGTCCCAATTGTCCCCAATTGAATGCCCTTGCAGAGTGATCCCTTCAGATGGTGAAAACCGAATGAAAAAAGCATTGGACAGTGGAGGGGATTTATACAAAGCACTACTGGCTTTAGATCGTAGCACACCTCTAGACAATGCCTGGTCTCCAGCACCGTTGTTAATGGGCCGGCAGATACAGTCGAATCTGCCCATTATTAACACCTTATCGGCAAGTCCTGACATGGTAGCCATAAGGGGAATGAAAGAAGATCAGAAGAGGAAAGAGAAATACTACTTAGATACAAGAGCTCGTGAGCTTTCACTACAAAAGCCAGGTGACAGAGTGTGTCTGAGGAATTGCTTGTCGAGAACACGGGACCGGCGGGGTGCGGTGAAACAGGTGGTGCACACACGGTCCTATCTAGTTCAGACAGACCAAGGGGGCACGCTTCGACGTAATCACCGAGACCGACTCCTGCTTCCACTGAGCTCTCGGACATGGGCAGGAGACACGGACTGGATCAGCCCCAGGTAACGGTTCCTAGTTCCTCATATATCATCATCATCCTCAGACGGTGAAGATACTAATGATACAACGGAGAGCCCCAAACCTCCAGTGAGGAGCCGATACTCCGGAGATCCAGGAGGCAGGAGAAATGGCCAGGAAGGCTCACAGAGGTCTGTGAAGAAGTTGAAGGGACCTGAGGAACGGGAGCGTGAGCGGTAAAGACTCACGCCAGAGGAAGTGCTGGGAACCTCTCCTCTGTAGGCCAGGCAGGGGTTGGTTCTGTCTCGCATCGTTGTTGTGGGGTTTCTCGTTGCCGTAGAGTTGTAGCAGGGCACCAAGATGTGCCTGCTACTGAAAGGGCAGCAGCAGCCTGGCCAGGCTATTGAGAAAGCCGGGCAGAGCTCCAGAGGTGCGGGTTGGCGAGGCAGGGGCTCCTAGGGTACTTGGCCCTCACCTGCAGATGGCCAGCTGAGCGGAGGAGGCAGGGCCCTGGGGAAGGTAGGAGCCTAGGGTGGGAGCGGGCAGGCTCCCGCTACCAACGGCCAAGGAAGGAAGCCTCTGGCCCGTGAGCTCCCTGAGACGAGGTGCTGCACACTGCTGCCTACACCAACGTGAGGATTCGGGGAGGTAAGGTCCCCGGGGCTAAGGGACGTGTCGTCTCCACGGGGGAAGTTTTACCTTCTGCAAGAGACAGGACACAGTTTCTCTTAGGGGTGTCATGGTGCAGCCCGGGGGCTGTATTCATGTTCCTGGCAAAATGCCCGTCAGGAATTAACGCCGGGACAGAAAACTGTGTCTGGCCCCCTGCTAAACCCCCCACCCAGCTCCAGGTCCTGCCCTGCTCCCCCCCACCCCCTGCTGCTCTGGGTCCAGCCCCACTTCACCCCTCTCCCTGCCCCAACATGTGAGGGGGATGTAGCACATGGCTGATTGGGGAGGTGGCGAGCAGCCATGGAGCGTGGTGCAGGGAGTGGCCCCGGGGCATGGCGCAGGGTGTGCAGGTGCACAGGCGGGTGCTGCTGGGGCATGGCTCACAGAGCAGCCATGGTGAGGAGAGCACCCGCTTGCTGTGGCCACATGGTGTGCAGAGTGGGCCTGAGGTGTGGCACAGGGCTTGCAGGGGGCACGTGGCACATGACACAGGGAACAGCCACGGCACAGGGACCACCCACTGGCTGAGCCTGTATGGCATGGGGAGCGGCACCAGCATGTGTTGCGGAGCATGCAGGGGGGCGTATTGCATGGCTGTGTCGGGCTGTGGCATGCAGCTTCAGAGTGTGGGGCATGCTGGAGCCCCAGGGAGTGGCACTGAGTGCACAGGGGGACTTGGCACAAGAGCGCATGGGGTTGCCACGTGGCCACAGGGCATGGTGTAAGGAGTGGCCACAGTGCAGAGCATGCCCATTGGCTGTAGCTGCAAGGTGCAGGGAGTGGCTCTGTGGTGTGTCATGGGTCACACATGGCATGTGGTGTGTGACTGCGCAGGTGTTGTGGCACACGGCTGCAGGGCATGGTAAAGGGAGCAGCCATGGTGCGGGGAGCACTCGCTGGCTGCTGCTCCATGATGTAGAGCATGGCCCGGGGGTGTGGCACATGGTCTCAAGGTGTGGCACAGGCAGCAACCCCAGGTGTGACACTGGGTGCACAGGGGCCCTTGGTGCAAGGGTGCATATGGAGGGTGGTGGCATGCGGCCATGCGGCATGACTTAGGGAGAGGCCATGGGGAATGGCCATGGTGCGGGAAGTGCCAGCGATCAGATTTGGAGCTCCGGACCGGGTTTTCACTTCAGTTCAGCCAAACCAGCTACGAAGCTTCGGAGCTGCCTCAGAGATCCAGCCATAGAGTATAATGGGGAATCAATGAATTATCTATAACTTGGCGGGGGGGTTGTCTGATTTGGATGAAACTTACAGGGGTAGTAGCCCCTGCTGCGAGCATGAAGTTTACCAAGTTTCAAGAAGATTGATACAGGGATTTGGGAAGAACTACACCCCAAATCCTGAACGCAAAGCTGATGTCATGTGTATGTGTTACACCACAGGGGGGTGAAAACTGCAGGGGTGTTGGCCCCTGCTGAGGCCACAAAGTCTGCCAAGTTTCAAGAAGATCAGTGTAGGGGCTTGGGGGGGAACTGCACCTCAAGCTGCTGACAGGCAAAACTCGTGGCATGGGTGACCCTGTGTGTGTTAAGGCTCAGCAAGGTGAAAACTGCAGGGATGGTGGCCCCTGCTGTGGCCACGAAGCCTGCCAGCTATCAAGGAGATCGGTGCAGGGGGTTCTGGGGTCTGGCGCCCTGCACCCCTAACTGCTGACAGGCAAAACTCGTGACGTGAGTGCTTGTGCAACTGACTGTCTCTGTCTTGGGGCATCACGCCCACACCCCTGCGGCCCGCAGCAGGAGGGTCCCCCCACAGGGGCAGGTATAGTGCGTGGCCATGAGGAGGCATGGCACGTGGCCTCAGGGTGCCGCACAGGGAGCAGGCGTGAGGGACATGTTCCGCCCTGCGACCGCATGCTATAGCCAGCCGGTGCTGCCTGCACTCCCCCAGGCCTGCTTCCCACGCGGCACGCTGTGCCTACATGCCATGCCCCCCCACCTGGCAGCATGCCCTGTGCAGCAGCCTGGGGCCACTGCCCCCACTGTGTCCCTCAGTGTGGAATACAGCCTGGCCCTGACCACCCTCGCCTCCACCTGTCTTGCCATTGGTAAGGCTCTGGGCCATGCATGCAATGATGGCCCAGAGTGTTACAGACAGACAGACACATGGCTGGAAGTGGTAAGGCTTTTATTATAGTAGAATTGTTTATTCTGGTGGTTTGTGGTTGAGGCTGTAGGGGAGGTAGAGGTTAAGTTAGCGTCCGGGGAGGTAACGCGGCTGCAGAAGGGCAGAGGGTGTCCATAGAGCCAGAGGGGCTCAGAGACAAGGGCGGGGAGAGCCCAGAGAGCCAGAGGGGCTCAGGCAAGAGAGCACGGAGAGGCCACCATCAGAGGGACTCAGAAGCGATTGAAGTATAACACCTGCAAGGTTTGGGATACACTAAGGGCAGGTTGTAGGCATAGATCAAATCTAGACACCAGCAGATAGAAAAGGGGCAGCCTCTTGCCAAAGCCAAAACATATTTATTCAATCAAAGGCATGGAAGGTGAGACAGGTGGGCAGCCTGCCCAAACTGGCCGTGGGGAAAGCCAGCCTCATGGTATATGTGTGTCACAATAGCGATGGTTATTTGTATAAAAGGGGTCAGCCAGATTGGCTGACCTGCTCCATCGGGCTTTAAACTAAGCCCGCCGGGAGATGGGGGGGACTACCGCCACTGCTGGCCCACTGAGCAACCCTTGCAAAGCCAGCAGGCCAAGGCACTTAAGAGAGCCCACCCCTGCCCCAGCCCTGGAACAATCTGTAGGCAAGGCTAGGGCCCCCAAGGGGACATTTGCCTGCCTGTACATGAATGCCAGGAGCTTGGGGAATAAACAGGAGGAACTTGTCCTCCTGCTTGACAGAAATAATTACCATGTAATAAGGATAATGTATAATGGATAATGGAGTCCCCCTGGTGGGACTCCACCCATGATTGGACCCATGGGTATAGGCAGCTATACTCTCTATAGGAGAGAACAAGTGGACAAAAGGGGCGGGGGTGTAGCTCGCTATGCAAAGGAGAGCTACGCACCCCTGCAAGCTGATATTGGCCCCTAGGGTGGATGACTGGGGACCCTCTGGGTTAAAATCCGTGGGTAACTCAGCTAAGGGGACACAATGGTGGAAGTCTACTACAGACCTCCTGTGGCAGAAATGCCACCGTCTGTGTCTTTCTCCATAAATCTGTCCCTGTCAGCTTGGGACACTGGGGTCGAATTCCTAAGGGAGGGGGGATTTTCCTCCCTGCCTATGTGACAAAAGCCTGCTGCCGAGGGGGCGGTCCCTCTGGTCACCTGAGTGGGGGGAGGGAAAAGCCCCTGCTCATCTGCCCAGGTAACCAGTGATGCTTTTTAAATTGGTTGGCTAATTGCCAACACTGCTGGCTTCTATTGGACTGGGCTGCTGAGGTCAGAAAGGCGATATAAGGGCCTGGTCCAGGAAGAAGGAGGAGAGGCCATTTTTCCAGCATGGCACAAGCATCAGGACACAGGGAGAGAGTCTGCTCCATCGGAAACGCTCTCTCTCTGGAAATCTCCAAGCCAGATCTCTACCATCTTCTGGATGATACTTGTAAGTGTTTCTAGAGAGCCAGTCAGCTCCCGGTGATGCATTTGCATATCAAACAGCTACCTCAGCCAGACTGTTTTGCTCAATGGTAATCCCTTGATAGTGCTGTACCTCTTACCCTATCCTACCTCATCCTGTCAGGAGCAATACAGTTCTCCTTTGTGATTGGTGTAGGAGACTTATTGAGGGGTGGGTTTAATTATGCCTCGGAGGCCCCTTGGGTCTCTTAGCAGACTAAGGGAGACTATCCTTTTTGGCCCCTGACTTGGGGAAGTGCCCCAAGTTCTTGTACTGGGTTGAGTACCCGTAAGACTATTAGGCCTGTGTTTCCCCGAGGACACAGGACCCAAACAGTCCCTTCTCGGGGTGGTGGCAGCACACGTTTCCCCCCCCCCCCCGCCCCTGTGGTGGGGCTCGAAAAGGGGTCTGCCAGGGCTTAGGTGCCCCTGGAGAGACACGTGGAGTCAGGAGGGTGGATGGGCGTGGTGAGGTGGGAGGCTCAATGCAGGATCTCCCCCTACTGGCCCGCCACAAAACCCAAGATGTCTCAAAGAAAACATTCGAAGATCAAGGAAATTTGTTGCACTGGAAAATTTCCAACAAGGAAATTCCTGCTCTTCTCCTCTTAGGCTCTTCAGACACCCTCGGGCAGTGCTTCTGCCTGCAGGCCTGGGAGACGTCTGCCATAAAGACAGATCCTTAGGGCTTCCAGAGCAGGGACACTGCTGTTCTCGGAGCAGACGGTGATCAGGAGGGCATAAAAGGGGCTTCAAGTCACCATAACTCTCTGCCTAAGGGAGGCAAGTTTGCTGCACCCTTTAGAGATCTGACATGAACCTCACCGGGCAAGGGAGAGGCATTGGTAGCCCTGTGCAATGGTGTGGGTTCACCAATCATGACCCTTAAAATTGCTGCATAGCTAAATATGAGGTTATTTTAGAGATGCTTTGGAGGAACTCTGCTTGGTATTAACCTACTTTGGAAACAAGAAGAAGGATCTCAGGAGCATCAGATCCATGCTGTCTCAGGAGGGGCCAGTCAAAGCAAAATGCAAGCTCTCCTGGTCTTTACAGCTTGCACAGGCTGATCCTGGTGATCCTTCTTCGGGGCTGCAGAGACCCTGCATGTAGAGGGGACCGAAGAACACAAATTAAGCAAGCCCTGCAGGAAATGGCAGGAACGCTGTTTTACTTGTTGTTGAATTGGGACTGTTTGAGTTAAAGCTGGAAGGATTGGCCAGCAGTGACGGGGTGGGAAGGGGTGAATACAATATTTGTCTTCATTTCAACCTTGAAATGAGAGAAGAGCGGGATCCCTGAAGAGTTTCCTGGGGGAGGGAGAGGTTGAAAATGTGTGGGGCAGATCCCCGTGGGGATCGGGACATGACACAGCTGGGAACAAACTCGAGGAGATGAGGCTTTCCAGTAGATGGAAATCCAGCCTATGGGATGAGGATGGGGACATGACCACACTGTGTGCTGATAAGGGCATTGAAACAGCAGGGTGTGCGGCTGCCTTGAAATGCTACCAATTTTTCCCCTTGTCATTCTGCAGCTGTTTGAGCCTCCACATGCCTTCTCATAAAGATGTCCACGAGGCCTCTTTCCTCTCAGCACAGTCTCTGGTGCTTTGCCCTGTTTTGTTCAGAACAAAGTTTTCAGGGGAAATGCCCAAAGTGCTGGAACTGTTTGCCAGCCCAGATCTGGGGCTTTCCTGTTCCTGCCTAGTCACTGAGCATCGCTAGCAGATGGTTGCAGACAGGCTGCTGTCACTGCCAAGTGCAGGGAGAAAGAAGAGATAAAGGGAGTCTCAGGGCACAATCTGGGACTGGAAGGGAGAGAGGGTAGGGAGCCTCTGTTCACACCCCTCCCCATACCATCCTCCTTGGAGAAGAGCACTGCTCCGCTCCTCCCATTACAGCCTATCTGGAGATCATCACATTCAACAGATGGTATTTCGGTTAAACTAGTGCAGGGACAAGGCTTCAGACATGAGAGGTGTTGGCTTGGGCTTCCCCTAGGTTTTGCTGGAGGCTGTGTTAGGATGCTGGATGCTGTTAGCTCTCACCCCTTAAATGAAAAGACCGAGGGTTGAATGGCCAAAATGTGGAGCCGTCATCGAAGCCAAATACCTGTACATGGAGAACCCAATGTCTTCAACTACCTGCTTAAAAATCTCTGCCCTGCTCCGTTACTCAGCTTGCACTTTCTCGTCAGGATGCTCTTTCACTAGTTCTCCGGCCATAGAGGCTCCTTGGAGAAGGAAGCCCTGGGTTTCTCATGTCAAAACCAGCAAGAAAATCAATTGCAAAATCCTTTTGGTCCATCAGGGATCACAAGGTATGCCCCAAATCCTTTGGCAGCCAGGCTCCTCCGAACATAGCTAATCGTGTGCGTCTCTGCCCTTCCCCTGCTTCCCTTCCAGGGCCTTGCAGTGCCGGCCATGAAGAACGGAGAGGTGGTGGACAAGTTGATAGGGATAAAGGATAAGGCACTCCCCAGTAAACTCATTTAAGCCCAAGGAGGAGGGATGGCCAGTCCAGTGAACATGGCCAGACCTCTCGAATTGTCTGTGCCGCATGTTGTCTTATCTGGGGAAGGGGAAGGGGGAGATGAGCTACTTTGTAGGATCTCTGCCCCCTTTCTTCCTTGTGAGGCTTGGGTCGGGGAGGGTGGGGGAGTTGCAGCCCAGCTCCCCTCCGGGGCAGCCGTATCTCTGAGCTGTGCTGAGGGGTGAAGAGGATGAGGATGGTCATCCTCAGGGGTGGGGGGAGCAGCTGGAGTCGGGCATCTAGCTCTGGTAAGGAAGGAAACAGGGCTGCTGTCAAGTTAAAGGAGGGATAGTTAGCATTTTGTCTGTCCTCTCCAGGCCCAGTGCAGGGGATGACTGCTTCCCTGTGGGGGGTGAAAGACCCATCTGGTCCAGGTGGGCTTGTTCAGGTCAGAGGACTGCTCTGCCATGTGTGAAACCTGCAGCCTTGTCCCTGCATCCCCATGGTGCTGGGATGGGTCTCAGTGCTGTGCAGGTCCTTGGGCCCTTGCCATGTTCTCCCCTGCTGCTGTATGAAGATAAATGTCTGTGGGTTTCCTTTTGTAGGTCTGTACTAAAGAAAACTTTATTAATCACTTTTAATTCGGTAGAGAAACCCCTTCTGTAACCCTCCTTCCCTCCCACATGCCCTGAGAGGGAGCAGGAGGGGCTGCGGCAGGTGCATAGGCAAAGCAGGGGGAAGTGGGCTTGCTCCCCACGTGCAGACAGCAGGATTGGGGGTATGCAGGTTTGGACTGCGAGGGGGAGGGGGCCTTGGCACTGCGAACTTCATGAACTTAAATCAAAGGAGCTATTGCCTCTGCATGGCTCCCAGCTCAGCTACTGTTGCTCCACGATCGGTCAGGCTCTATGCTACTGGATTCACCTGGAGCTGATCCCATCCTCTGTTTGAAGAGGATCCTTAGATCTGACCCATAAAGAACCCAACCTGCTCCTTCTCTCCCAAGCATTTTCCGTGAGACATCCTGTCTCCCACTTGAATCTGCTTGTGCAAATGAGCCCTGCTGTAGGAGCATCGCCAGCACCAGCAGAGATGAGGTGTTTCAGATGGCCTTTACCTTTAGACTTGCTTTAATTGGCCTGATCGTTATGGCAAGGAGGCACGCACCCATGCCTCTAGGTGTAACCCCTTCCCCTTGTCTCCCCTCACTTTTTGCTGCTTGTTCCTGTGCAGGCCGACCGGGGGCGAGCCGGGCCCCGTCTTTGCGCACGCGGGCTGTGGCCAGCAGCTCGGGCACACAGGGCCGGAGAAGACCGCGGCGAACTAGAATTGATTACAGACGCGTAGTGGTTGATTAAAAGATCGTTTACTTACACCAAAAGATGGTAGTGGTGTAGGCTGGACAGCTTTCCAGGCACAGCTCCGCTTGAATCCTCGTTGGAGGACTACGACAAATTCGGTTCTTTGGCCCCAGAGTTGTTAAGGCTCCGCGGGTTCGGCAATTCTTTCCCACGGAGTTGTCGAAGCTCCGTGGGTTTTGTTCGGTTCCCAGGCCCCGGAGCTGTTAAAGCTCCGTGGGTTCAAAAATTGGGTATATAGGAAAGGGATACGTCTAGGATTGCGCTCGGCGACGGGGAGAGGCCAGAGGCTGTTTAGACCTCTGTTGCCTGCTTAAGAAAGGCGCGTTGGGTCCGTAAGGGTCCACATCGCTTGGAGATCGTCACACAGCGCGAAGTCTCCTCCTCCTGGCGAGCTCTCTCTCTCCGGCTTGGGCGGAAACCACCCAAGCCTTTTGTACGGCTAGCAAGCCAATAGCTAGCCGCCACGTATGCATATATTAGAGTTGTCCACTAATGTGGCACGAACTCCCATACAAATGGCGGGAACTCCTTTGCACCGTGCATCTCCGAGATGTAAAAGAAATGCACCATGCAAAGAAGCTGCAAATTTGGCGGGAAATCCCCCGTTGCATCAGAGTTCTCTCCCGCAGCAGAGAACTCCGCCGTGCAAGGAAGCTGTAAGTTTAGCGGGAACATAATTTAGCGTTGCCGAAGCGCACACAAGCAAAAACTCACAACTTTGGGTTGTGACAGTTCCCTATATCCATTTTGCAGCTGGCACCGCATCTCCTGATGTGCCCATCTCTGCTCCACGCTCCAGACTGCGCACATCTTGGAACAGCTGGAAAGTGCCCTCTGAACACAGGGAAACCAAGGTCCATGACTGGCACTATTATTATAGGCAGCTGACCTCGGTTGAATTGCACAAGGCAAAAAACTAATGTTTAACATCCTTGTGAAGATGCTGTCTTAATTTCTGTGTCTACCCCCTCTTTCAACCTGCCTTGGCCTGAGCCCCTTGTTATGATGTGGGCTAAAGCATTTCTCTAAGCCTCTGCATTATCTCTCTAACCAGAGGAAGCAGAGGAGGGATGATTACCACCCACACTGCAGGCAGCTAGGTTCCTGCCAGATTTTGTAAACTGAATAACACTAGGATCGGGGAACGTCAAGAAGTGGTGCTAGTGACTCAGGATATTCTTCCTTCTGGGTCTGTAATGCCTTGCCATGGTACTGGCGACCTGTGCTGCTGAAGATATTTTTGGATGCAATTTAAAACAGGATTCTTGGCCACTTCTGATTGCTAAAGATCCCCTGTCCCCCTGTCCACGCAATGTCACGTGTTCCTACAATAGTCAATTTTCAGGCCTTGCCATTGCTGGCAAACAAGAAAAAACAGGCCCCAACACCGTGACTTGCATTGTGTGTTTAAAAGTCGGTACAAAATCAACCATTTCATTACTTCTCTCCAAGGAAAGAGTCTTCTGGTTTGTGTGGCACTGGTACCAAAACACGCTGAGGAGCTGCTAACACATTTTAAGCTGGATTTTGTGGGAACTACAGGGTTGCTTCTCGTGGCAGGATTGTTGGATACCCCTGTATTTAATACACCCAGACCATTCCCTCCATAGGCATCAATCGGAAAGGGCAGATACAGTACGTGGGTGAGGATAATGTTCTCCAAGCATTTATTTCCCTTTAAATGCCTTGATCAGCGATTTGAATGAAATAAAAACTACAAGAAAGAGGCAAAGACAAGCAAGGCTGTTTTATATAGCAGGACCTTCCTCTTAATCCCCTTTGATGGTCTCTGCTGAAGGAGGCAGCTGCTGCTAATAACATCAGGGGCACACCTAGCCCCTTTTTGGTGTCATCACATAGCGCTAGCCCATAAAAACCTAGGATTCTGGGCTAGCCGAGGGATTGACATGGCTCCTTGTTCGACGAGTGACAGAAAGGCTTGATTCTGTATTCAGAGTCAAGTCAAGTGAGTCAAGACTTTGAATACTTCATTTGATTTGACTTGACTCACTTGACTTGACTCTGAATACTTGATTGGATTTGGCAAGTCAAGTGAGCCCAAGCCAAAGCAAAGCCCGACTTGTTGTTTCCCTCTCGCCCTCTTTAGCTGCCCCAGACGGAGTGAATGATTCTGGGATCTGAGGAAATGGCACCGGGGAGTGAGGGGGGATTTGCAAAATCAGAAAAGAACATCACTTGGTTTAGTGCACTCACTTCTACAGAAATGTGCTTCGGAGGAACCTTTGTCCTGATGTGAATTGCTGATCAGGTCTCTCCTTTTGCTCCCCATGTCCTTGCAGAAGGATCGGATCCTTTCCTTGGACTTCTCTGCCAGCTTTTGCTTTGCTCTGAGATCCAGAAACCCGTTTGATTCCCAGGCCCTTCACTGTCCTAGCTCTCGAACTCCCCTTTGCTCAGACGCCAGATCTTCTTCTGAGACCCTGTAGGTCTCTGCCCTGCAGTCTCCTTGCCTCCTGGAGACAAAGTCTATCTAGGTCTAGACCGTGTCCTGCACCATGGCGCCGAGCACTTCTCAGCCTTCCCAGTTACCCATCTTGGAAACAGCTTTAAATTGTTGGCTTCCCAGGAAGTTTGCTGGGACCAGGCTGCAGCAAGGGGCACCGCTGCTCTGGGGCTGTATCAAGCAACCTCAGCCGTAAAAATGAGGTCTGCCTTTGGAGGATGTTGTCCCTGAAATCACCAGTTCCCCAGTGAACCACCTGGGTTTCTCCATGCCCGACGAGTCCTGCTTCGCCAGCTATGGCACATCACCCTCTAAGGGACACCGTGCGGGGAAAGTCTGTTTACTGCCCCCTCCAGCTGACCCCTTGCTCAGCTGCGTCTCCCCAAGTGTAGTAACTGGGCAGTTCTGGGGTAAAAGTGTTCGCTCTCGTTACGGAGGGAGCTCGAGACCAGAACTGCACCCTGTTCCAGAGTTACTTCATTTCCCGAGTTAGTTGTTGTTTGTCCCCGACTAAACCAGCCTGCGGTTTTGGGCCTGGAGAAGGCGAGTCTCGGCGTTCTCTGTTAAGTGAGGAACTGGCCAGTGGCAACGAGGGCATGTAACTATGTCTTCCTGTGGGAAAGTTGAGGAATTTAATCCGGACACTGAGGATTGGCAGCAATGTATTGAGAGATCGGGCCATGATTTTCAAGCTAATGAAATCACGACGGGGACAAACAGAGGGCAATATTCCTCAGTGCCTGCGGCAGCAAAACATAGTCCCTTTTAAGAAGGGATTCCCTCAAAAGCCAGGAGATAAAAGTTTGGCAGAGTTACAAAAGGTCTTATCTGAACACTAGCCAATTGCCCATCAAGAAGGAGCGGGGACAGAGGTCCTCCCTTCCCCGGGCCGGGGCTGTTCTCCCTCTACCCCTGTTAGGGTAGCTTGTCAGATTTGATGCTTTCAAGTTGCACCTGTTTACAGAGTGGCGGCTTACAGCATTGTTTAAAGTTGTCTTTTACAACCCGGGCGGTACCCCCTCTCCAATTGAAAGGATCAGAGCAGGTGCACAAAGCAGGAGGCAGAGGGGGCAGGGGGAGAGCTAGAGCTGCAAGTCCCCCCCAAACATAGACGCGTCCTCTTCCCGAGCAGCCATGAGGCTTCTGCTACCAGTGGAAGCAAGGAGGTGGGGGCAGTACCCGTACCCGCTGTCCCTGCACCTGCATCACTTCCCCTAACTCCAGGAATAGGCACCAGCAGCAGAATGACCGTCTCCTCCACCTGGACTTCATCTCCCAGCATGAGCCTCCCACTGCCAGAGGAGGAGCTGGAGCTGGGGCACCTGAGCGCTCTGGCTCAAGCAATTCTGGGGCCCGAGAAGGAGCCGGAATTAGTGCTCCACACCCCTCAAAGTTTCCCCTTGACCCAGGTCTCCTTCTCCAGAAAGCAGCACCTCGGAGGAGGTTGAAGTTGTGGAGGCTCAGGAAAGTGGCTCAGCTGAGTCTGCTCCTCCAGTGGAAATGGAAATGGAGGTGTCTGGTGTGAGGGAGAGGCTGGGCTGGGGGGAAAGGGGATGCAGCAGCGCAGGTAAAAGTGCAGAGGCGCCGGGGGAGTCAGATGTCCGGCAGGTTGCGGTGCGTCACAATCCCACTGTGTATGTGGAGTCATGAGTGTCTGTACCGAGTGTCATATTGAATGAACTACTTTGAATGTTTGTAATAGTTGCCCATTAGCCAGTTCAGGAAGAAGACAAGATTTATCTTCTTATCTAGGCCATTGTTTTGGCCTACGTGCGGCAGGGCCTGACTTTGCTCAAAGTCTTAACTCTTTAGAGGCCTTTAACAAAGTTAACATAAAAATGACCCTTAAGCAAACATCTCGCCTTCCGAGAAATCAAAACCTAGGAGCCTTTTAAAAGATTGGAAATTAAAGTCAATTCAGTGGTAAGGAAGTTCCCCAAAGTAATTAAAATGATCAACAAAAGAAACTGATTACCAAGCAAAAGGATCTGTTAAGTAAGATCCGAGCCCAAATTCGGGAGTAGTGACAGGTTTGGGTAGGAGGGGCCCAAGACGGCAACTCACTCAATAAAAACCGTAACCTACTGTCCCAGTTTGGAGGTAACCTCACTTGCAGAACAACGAAGGAAGGATCGCAAGTGTAGGCCGGATCAGAGCGATCACCTGAACGACCCTCTCCGTGAACACGAATCTCTTAGTTCACGCTGAAGCCGCAGAGCACCCGAAAGGGACTGAAAGAAGGGGACTTGTTCCTATCACTGGTGAGGCCAACCCTAAAACCCTAACTAAAGAATGAAGGTATACCTGGGGATTTGGTTTCTCGGAATTCTAGGATTGTAAGTATATTATGAAAAATAATAGTATTGATTCAAATTTAACTTTGAGTTGAAATTGTAGTTGTTTTTGTAATAGTAATTCTTATCGCATTGTTTGGAAGGAAGTGCATTTGGAGCATTGTTTCTGATATATGTAGTTATTGTGTTCTTAATGTTTGCAGTATTTCTTAAAGCTAAGCAGTGTTATACGCGTAGCAAAGAACTTTAAAATAAAATTGTATTGTATGAATTAAGTGTGTAATCATTGTGAAATCGTGCACTCAACTAAATACTCCCCCAGCCAGTGCATCAACCGAATCAGTAAGTTGTGTGGGATTTTCTCTAGTCCATAACCCACTAGAGACACCGAGGAGGCTGATGAAGTGGAGTTCATAGCCCCAGCTCTGAAAAGTGGTTTGCATTGCACTTTGTTCCCTCTCAGCATCAGGCCTGAGAGGCTGGAGGCAGAGCGGTTCTTTAGTGAGGAGTGTGCCCCCACGGGTAGCTGGGTATTGTTGTGTTTGATAGACTGTGGGGTGCAGGTCGTGGGGTACTGGAGATAGCTGGCAGGTTTTGTGTGTTGAGCTGTAGGGAGTTGGCTGCAGTTGTGGTGCTGAGGTTAGGTGCGTGTTTGAATGTACACACCACTTCTCAGAGCTGGGCCTATGAACTGCACTTTCTCAGCCTCCTGGGTAAAATGAGCAGATTTGGCTACCTGAGATGCTGCTGGTGCTACTGTGCTAGTGCTCACTCTCTAAGTTATCTTATACCTGTTGCTATTTAAAGTGGTGGACCGCACTGAGGCTGCAGGGGAGGAGGAAGCCTCATTGGGGCACACTACCATGTTGTATAGACGCCCAGCACCAGTGAGGGTGCACCTTAACACACACACAGTGTCACCCACCCATGTCACGAGTTTTGCCTGGCAGCAGCTGGAGGTGCAGGGCCCCAGAAGTCAGAAGCCCCTGCACCTATGTCCTTGAAACCTGGCAGGCTTTGTGGCCTCGGCAGGGGCCACCATCCCTGCAAGTTCCCCCCGGTCATCGACTGGTGTGCCCCCGACTCAAGAGGCACAAGTCACCCGTGGGAACAGCGGTTTCAAATCGAAATGAAATTCGAACAAAACACTGTCCCGTCAAAACAGTACCGGGCACAGGGAAGGCATGAAACCGATTGAGACAGAAGGAGTGACATCAAGTGGCAGAAGAAACACTGCAGATCTAACAAAAGCCCAAGCCCAGCAAGGAACAAGGGGATCATTGCTCAGGGGCAGACCCAGAAGGGTGCAGTGGTGCAGCTGCACCCCTTTTCAAACCAGGCTGCAGCTGTGTGTGGCCCCGAGAGAGGATGCGACACGGTTCGGGGCTGCAGCAGCTCCGTCTCCTGGACTAGAGTCTCCTGCTTGCTCTGTTCCCACCCGGCTCCGGCTCTGCTGGACCGAGTACAAGCATCGCGCGGGCGACTGCGAGTCTCTGGCAGGGCCTGTTCCACTCAGCATCTCCCATTTCTCCCTCCAGGCCCCGTGACCAAGGGCCAGTACACAGACCCCAAGTCACTTTATTCAGCTAAGGCATCATTTAATTGTAACAGCACAAGTACAACTTCACAAGGCATGTGGACTTCATCCAGCTACATGCCGATTTGGCCGATCTAAAAGCTGACATAAGACCATGTTCCCCAGACTCCTGCCCTCCTTAACAGCATGGCTGCCTCAAGAACGTGTCCGTGTCTTTAGAAACTCGAGTCGTTTCTCCTCCCCCCTCATTTGGCTGCAGCTCAAAAGATTTGCAGAGGTGCCCCGATGCGCCGAATAGCTGGGTTTCACTTGCTGCTCAGGGTCAAACCAGTCACTGGGTTTGGGGAGGGATGGCAGCTCCCTCCGATCACATTTGCAATTGTTTTACCGGGGGGTGGGTTGTCTTCCTCTGTAGTGTGGGGCAGGTCCCAGCCCTAGGCTGCTTCGGGGTATTTTACCTAACAAGGTCCCTGCTGTAGCACAGCGATCGCAGCACATCTGTAGTGGGAACAAGGCCGGCAGCCTGGCTTCTCCATCAGAAACAGCCCAGATCCCCTCCTGGGCAATGGACGGTTGCGGATCAGGTCCTGAAGGGACCGATCCCAACTTATTTTTGTTTCTGAAGCAGGTGTGGCAGGAGGGTCGGGTTAAACCAAGCTGACCAGCAGTGCTGGCGTCCCTTCCAACAATGCCAGCTTGGCTTTCTTGGTATACTAGACACACCGAGAACAACCTTATGGATGAAAAAAATATATTCAAATTTATCAAAAACCATGGGAGAATGAATAGAAAGAAGGGAAATAAAAACAGCAAGATCAGAGGACAGTTTGGGGCACAACGATCCGGAACAGGGCAATTAAAATCAGTACACGGCCAAACTCAATTGCTGTAAAATCCCTGGAAGTGAACTGTGCCGTCAGACAACCGGTGCACGTGACATAGGGCGGTTTGAGGGGAGACCACGAGCCCCTGAAGGAAACGCTGGTCCCGTTGTTTCAGGCCCTGCCAGAAAGTGCTGAGCTAGGAGGGGACGAGGCTGAAGAGGAGACCCCCCCAACACAATCAGCCAAAGCCCAGAGCCCTGGCGCACACACCCCTGGCAGGAGGCCGCACCAGCTACGCTGCCTGCAGCACCACTTCCCCATTTCTGTAGCTCTGCACTTGCAATTTTAATCAGGCAATTTTGCTTTCTTTAAGCTGTTGCTTTTTCCTTTGTCCAGCCACACAGGTTTTCATCAGCTGCAAGCTCCTTCTCTAGGTTTTGGAGATGGTAAGAGAAAAGCTTCTAAACCCTGCAGCCTCTCTTCCATGTAGTCAAGCACCTGCTTGTCATCCCTAATCTTCATCACCACCTTCAACTCCCCTCGGCCAGCCAGGAGCCCTTAATGCTTCATACTCCTGCTTCTCCACTATTATTGCTAAGCAAACTGAAGAGAAAGGAAACCGCGATCAGGCCCCAGCTGACAAGGGGATTCAACCGTAGGACAGCTACAGGAATTCCCCCCTCCCTTATTATGGGGCTGTGTTATCCTATGATAGCCACCATTTCCCCGTCAGATCCCAGGCGTGCGGTTTCTTGTCGCTTATTGTGTCTGCAGTGTGTGTGCTTTTCCCCCATAAGCTGGATGCTGAACACGTTTCTACCCTGAGTTTCCTCCGACTGACCGTAGAGTTGGAAGTCACAAGAGGGAGATTCTTCCCTGCAAACAAGCACAAGGATGGGGCACAGGGTGGGTTTGGAGAGGGACGGACAAGCAGAGCGGAGGCAGCTGATACTGGATTCTGGAGCAGAACGTGGGATTTTGGCCCAACGAAAGGTAAAAGGAAGGGGTAGGTGTAATATGCACAAGGGGTGTTTTATAGTCGAAAAAAGCAGGACCTTTACTCAGGAGGGACAAAGTAATTTGCCACGTTTATTGAGAGTAGAAAACATTAAAACCAACACCCACATTCACACTTGTTCACTCCAAGTAAGTCGGTTGCTCAATATTTGCTCTAAGTGACCAGCCGAGGCATACTGAGATCCCACTGGAAGCAGGGTGTACAGACGCTCCTGTGTTTCCGTGAAGCTTGCAGGTGTGTTCCCCCATTTATACATAAATAAAATAGTCATTTTATATTAAGCCATACAAAATCGAGTCTTAGTCTTGTGTTGCAGAACAAGAAAAGAAAACACACCCAATTAAAAGATTCATATGCTAGTGTCAGTTCAACGGTCATATATCTCTCCACGTGTGTGCACCACCTTCCCTTTCTACAAAACCGGAGATGTGACCTGAATTTCTCTTCCCAAAGAATAACTTTTGAATGCAATTAGCAGATTTGGGAAGTCTCCAAATTCCTTCACGGCAGCGCCCACAGATTTCTGGAAAAAAAAAAAATTCAAGTAAGTGCCCGACGTATGAACAGAAAGGGGATTCCTGTATTCCAGCAGTCACCACCAGCAACCTCTATGGTTAAGGCAGGGAAACCATCTCCATGCCAATCCCCTGATCTCATCATCTTCAAAATGGTTGGCCTTCAAAGGGAAACACTTCATACGTGGCTTTTAGCTTGAAGAGGACTTTTTCTGAAAGGCCTGAAGGATCATTTTCCAGTTAATACTAAAGGGGTGGGGGGAAACCAGCCCAGTTGGATAAGAAAAATCCAAGCAAACCAATAAGCCTGGACAGAGGGGTTTCAGAGCACCACTTGGGTAGTCCTCCTTCCGATGTGCAAAGTTATTACAAGGAGGACTGTTTTGCAAAGCAGGTCATAAAAGCCCCACTCCTCCAGCATCCAGCCCAGTCGTGTCACAACAGAACTGAGTAGACACAATGCCTTCTTCCACGGAGGTGGCACAGGAGCGTGAAAATGTGTGCACTCTCTCCTTCTCACACACATTCCACTATATACAGATGTCTGCATATTATACATGTGCACGGATTTGGAGAGCGTGAGAGAGAGAGAGAGATACGTTCACAGCTGAAAAGCTATGGGGCCTGGGACCTTAGATCCCATTAACAACCCCTGAATACGAGGCAGAGCTTGCAGCGTGAGAGTCAATGATTTTTGCCTTTAAGGAGACTGGTGAACAGGCCTCATTCTCCAGTTCCTTAATGATCCCCCAAGACACAGCAGTGACAGACCACGTTATTATAGCTACACAACCATCAGCTTCCCTTCACGGACTGGAAGGATCTCCTTTTCTCTGGTACGCCTTCCAATACTTATTCAGATGCACAGACACTTTTTATAGCAAGAGGCGCTTTCCATTATAGTCTGCGGTCAATGGAGATGCCAGGGGGCTTCCAGGAGTGGTCCTAGCAGGTCCTGCTGACACTAGGCAGTGCGTCCTTAAACTCCCAGCCTGGAAAAAGCCATTAGCTAGGGACACTAGAGAGCAAGGCAAGACTGCTCTTCAAGCAGGCCCCCACCTGAAAGGCACTTCCCATTTCAGACGGGATGCTCCTTGTCTGGTGTGTCTGACAACACGAGCCACAGCCCGCCGTGGGAATGCTATTGTTATGCAAACCCTGTGGACATACCCAATTCAACTTACTTGCTATTTTATTTCTACCGTCCTTCCTTGTTGGACAGATCTTGTTTATTAGTAGGAGACCAGAAACCAGAATGAAAGCCAGGACCAAGAGGAAATCCAGAACCCGACACAGAACCAGACCTAGATAGTCCTTCCATCCACCTTCTGTCTTCGTGGTTTTCTCCACAGCAGCATCTGCAAAATGGTTAAAAGAAGAAACAGAGAAATTGTTTTTCTTTCCCCACCCCAGCAATGGATGATAGTCTTGCGCAGGGGCAGGCAATTATTTCAGGGGGAGGGCCACTTACTCAGTTTTGGCAAGCCATCGAGGGCCATATGACAGGCAGCCGGGGACAGATAAATATTAACTTTCTAAATGTTAGGGGCCCCATGGGCTGGGTTGTATGGCCTGGCAGGCCGCATTTTGCCGACCCCTGGCCTTGGTGGTATTCACCCATGCTCCATGTAGTCAGAAAAGCTGGTAGAAGATACAAGAACTAAGGTGGTTGTGCCAGGATCTGCACCTTCAGAAAGTTTCTTCTTCCAACCCTCTAGACTAAAAACAGGCTGCAGTAGACTGACAGAAGCAAAGATACAGCTGGGCAAGTACAAGGAAGGATGGGCAGCTCAGCCAGGGACCCCGTACCTTGGAGTGGAGAAAAGCAGACGCGGTGCTGATCCACTGACCCCACAGCTGGTGGCTGCAGGGGGAGAGTCTCCACCTGGCCCAGGGGTGAAAAAGGTCCAACCAGCACTGCTACATCAGCCAGCCCACAGGGCTTCCCCCCGCAGCACCAGGCACTGGGCAGCAAGGCGTGTGGGGGCAGTGCTCGTTGCAGCATCTGGCTTGAGCAGCTGCCCAGGGGGCCAGAGACCTGGTGGTGGGAGGAGTGGTCCCTGCTGCAGCTCCAACAGCCACAGCAATTCAGCAGTGCCAGAGTCAGACTGCAGCCCTGTGGCCACACGCTCCAGATCCAGCCCGCCCGCCCGCCCCACATTCAAGTTAAGGATTTGGGAGAAGCGGCAAGGGCAGGGCGAGGCGAGGAGCAGGGAGACAGTATCACCAACTGCACTGTCAACCTGGACTGAGCCGGGGCCACAAAGCCTCCTCCTAAACACTACTAGGAAGTGGACAACAACGGCCCAGCTCTTACGCTTCGTGTTTAGACAGGAAGAGCAGCTCTCTCCAAAGCACAAGCTCCTTTGGAGAGAGCCAGGCTTGTTCGATTAGCCTCCCCGGAGGGGTGGAAGAGCGCGTTTCCCAAGGCAGGCTTGCAGCTCAGACGTACCTGACACGTTAAGATGGACGATTACTGCAATACATGGGCTATTATAATTGGGGAAAAAGTAACCATGGTAGGTTCCCGTATCGTTCTGGGTTATATTTTTCAGCAACAAAGATGCATTGCCATTGTCAATCTCCTCGGGAAAGACCTGGGTTCGCCCACAAAATCTCTTTGCCTGGCTCTCAAGGTCATCCTTGCCATCTGTGTAGGCATGCATCACTTCAGGTGAATGCAAATGCACTGCTTCAGTTTGCCAGTTCAGAGTAGCTCCTAAAGGGTCCACAGCTGCATCTGGAACAACAAGGGGCAGGAGCACACCATGGTGCGCAGGCGCTGTAATGCTGATGAACTCCCTTCTACACCCGGGTCCCGTGCTCGGGATGGGCGCGCTCCCTAGAAAGGAATGAATCAAAGACAGGACATTAGCACACAGCTTGATCCGGCACCACCGACCTGAGCTGGAACCGGGCAAAGAGGACAGGGCTCGTGCTGCAGCGCCCCATGAACGTACCTCACATTCACTTTGATCTTAACCGGCCCCAGAACCCGCCCCAACACGGCGACAGTCTGCGAGGCAAAACCACTCAGGGGTGAATAAAGCTTCCCCAAGTGCATAGCTTTGCACTTCATATCACTGCATTTCATCCCATCTCTCGTGCCCAGGCACCCAGTTCCCAGACCCGAGGCAGCCCTCGGGAAATGCCAATGCTTATGCAAGTCTTAAATAAGTGCGCAGTAACAACTGTGCCGCCCACCAGTCGTGGAGATGCAGCCTCTGTGTTTCTCTTGTGAATCATGCGTGCACACCTCACAGTGCCAACATTGTGTGGCACCCCTGAAAGGGCTGCAGACATCTCAGGGAGCCACGGGCCCTGGTTCAGGATCACTGGCTTAGATCAACCGCGTTTCCCTTGTCTAGCTCTCACGAGAGAAAGCCATGGGGTTAGGCTGGGGTGGTCGATCTCTACGGGTAACTCACGCTGCACTGCATCCCGTTTCCATCTGCATGTCTGTAGTCATTCCCTTTCCAACTTCCACGGCTTTGCACGCCCTTGGCATCGAACTAACCAGCCTGTAGCTGCCTAGGATGGCTCTTGCCCGATCGCACCCCGCCACCCTCCTTACACACAGCCCCCTCCCTCCACGTGTTACTCTCCCGCTGGGCGGCACCGTCCTGGCTCAGACTGGTGACAAAGCCTTGCTGCCAGCCCTGCCGTGTCCGGAGCCACCTCTGCCTATCAGCGCTCGCCTGCATCCGTCCCGTCCGGTGCCCAGGGAGCAAGAAGGACGGTTCAACTTACCAGCTGCCGTGCCCAGCAGCAAGCAGAGGACCAGGGTTGCTGTGCACATCCCCCAGGTCTCCATTCTCGGCTGTCCTCGAGCCGAGCCGGGCCGGGCCGGGAGCGGGGGCAGCTCGAGCAGCCGGAGCCGAGATCCCCGCTCGCCGCTGCCCTGCTCGTTTCTGCGCCCGGCCGGCCTCATCTCGGACACTTAAATAGGGTGACGGGGGGGGGGGGGATGACGTGGCGTAGTGGGCGGGCACGGGAGCACGTCTGAATGGGCATCACCAAGTGTGGCACGCCCGGAGGTGTGTCCCCCGGGGGGGTGTCTGCGCCTTCCCCGCTCCCGGCAGACGTGACACCGTGCAACGGCCCAAAGCAGCACTTCGTCAGAGCGACGCTGGTTTGCAGCGCTGCCGCTGCTTGTCCGAGGTCTCCCAAGACCCGCGTCCAGCTGGGCTCGTCACGCGTGTTCGTTCTCCCCCGTGTCCGCGCCCTGACACGCAGCCCCTCACTGCGGAGGTCTCCTCGGGGCGGGAGTCCTGCCTGGCTGGGTGGCTGGCACACGTCCGGCCCGGTGTCTCCCGTCCCCACATCAGTGCAGGGCAGTCGCAGCGAGAAGCTTTGTCCCTGCTCCTCGGGGCTGGGTCCTGCCGCGGGGCTCCAGCCCCTGCTCCCCGGCAGTGGTGGCAGCCACCTCCTCGCGGGGCTGCTGTCTCACTGCTCACGAGTGTGGGCAAGTGAACGGGCTGATGCGGCTGCAGCAGAGGAGCAGCCTGTCCTGGGCCCGGCGTCACTCGCACCGGGTTAAGCCTGTGTGGATTTATCCCGGATCAGTGCCTTCCCCCCCAGAAGCAGCGGGTCTAGCACGCGGGTGCATCGCAGCGCATGGAGGTGCAGGGCCGTGCCCTGGGATGCAGCGCCAGGGGCTCGTCCCAAACACAGGGGCCAGAGCGAGTCCTGGGAAGGGTGGGCATGGCTCTGGCTCCGGCTCTGGCCTGGTGCAAAGCAGCCTGGCAATGCCCCGCAGGGGGTGAGCAGCGCCCCTGCGCCCACAGCCCCTGTCTGCTCCCCTCCCCGAGCCACCCGAGCAGCAGGTGGGGAATGGGGATTTGGGAACTCTTTTGTGCGTGGAAATATGGTGATAGCTGTGGACAACTGGTGATCTAGTGACGCTGTATGGGAATGTGCGTGGAAACATGGTGATTCCATGTGGGAAATTGTGGGGTGCTTTGTTAAGTATGGCTCTTGTTAAACACCATTGATTGTATGTGTGGGGCCCTCAACAGCTCACCACGACTGAGGAAGTGGCCCCTCCAGCCCACGGACTTGGCAGCCCCTGGGCTAGGAAGCCAAAAGCCGTCGAGAAGGGACATAAAATGTTAGGGGATATTAAGAAGGGAGTAGTAAGCAAAACTGGAAGAATCGTGGTGCCCCTTTCTCAATCCATGGTGCGTCCACAGCTTGACGACTGCACCCAGTTGTGGTCCCCACATCTGGTGAGACACTCAATAATACACCCCTCCTGACTGTCCCTTCTCCACTTAGTAGTGTGAGGGGCGGGCTGGCAGTGACCTAGCCCAGGGGTTTTGAAAGGGCAAAAGATGATTGGAGGACGTGGGATTCCCTTTCCTCACCAATCAGGCCCAGAGATTCACCCCTCATGTCCCCTGATTGGCCCGTGGGTCACCTGGAGGGGTATAAAAGGGGCAGCATGGCTGACTCAAGGGGAGACTAGCCAGGGACTAGGAGGAAGGAGCTTTAAAGAGCTGGTAAGAGCGGAGCCAGTGGGCTGGGAGCGGTTGCCCTAGAAGAGCCTGAAGGAGCAGGACCTGCAGGCAGCAGTGGGACCCTCGGCAGCGCGGCGTGGCCGGCAGGAGAGGCTCCTGCTGGGCTCCAGGATCCCCTACGAGAGGCTGTGGCCAGCAGGAGGATCTGAGCAGCGACCTGAGGGGTCCCAGCTTGGCTTCCAGCTCCTCCAATCAGAGACCAGGCAGCTCCACGTGAGGCTTGGGCTCCAGGAAGGTCAAGACCCCTAGCAGCTTGGGGCAGCACCACCACTGGTGGTTGTGACAGTGTTTCTGCCACCACGTGGGAGATCAGAGTTCAAGTCCCAGCTTTGGTGACTTGGGGTGAGTGTGCTAACAATGAGAAATTCCTCTTGCAGTAGACGGGAGCCATTGCTGTGTAGACACAGACCCATACAACCCAAGTCTTTGGGATGCATATACTCACACAACCCAAGTGTCTCTGGGACCGCCCCCCCCCCCCAAGTCCCTAGGACACAAACACACACTACCCAAGTGTCTTGGAAAAACACACAAAAACACAACCTAAGTATCTCTGGGACATGCACACCCACTGACACACACAGCCCAAGTGTCTGGGATGCATACACACATGCACCACCCCAAGTGTCTGGGATGTGAGCACACAAACACACACACACACAAAACCTAAGTGCCTTAAATGCACACACGCACGCAGCACAAGTTCTGGGGGACACCCACACACACAACCCAACTGTCTGGGACACACAAACACACACAAACCCCTCTACCACTGCGCCGAGCTGCACCAGCTCCTTTCAACTTAAAGAACGGCTGCTCTGGAAGCAGTGCTCTCCCAGCGCAGTCTCCTTTTTCGTTCCCACAATCTCCTTTTTAGTCGGTTCCTCTTCACAGCCTGTCACAAGAGTGAGAGTTATTTATATAAAAGGGGAAGATGTAGTGATAAGGGTTAGACTTTGGAGACAGCCTCTTACAAAGGAGTGCCTTATAACATGAGGAATTTGAACATGATCCCTGGGGGGGGAGAAGAAAGATCAAGGTGGAGGAAGCCACATGGTCTGTACTGGAGGAACACCTTGCTGTGGTATCATGAAAGGTCTGTTCTCTTCCTGGGTCATAGCTGTCACTGTTCACTGCAGGACCCAAACTATAACAAATACAACTTAATCCAAATGTACGTTCATTTGCGACATTTTATATAAAGCTTAGAAAGCACAGCAAGATAGGTACAAAGTCAAACGATATTCTTTCACAATTGTTGTGGAAACACACGCAGCATACTTTTGGGTCAGGTCAGCAGAAGCTTTTATTTAAATGAAACTACAGCTGTAGGGGGGACCCCAAAGTGACATGGATTTCCCAAGCACTTGGAAGGGGTTCCCCCTCAAGAGCAAAATCAAGAGGCTTATATACTTTTTAACAGTCGCTACAACTCATGTAATCATATAGCGGAGTTTGCTAGAAAAAGCAGCTACAAACACTAGCTCATTACTGCTTTGCTGTTATCAGGATGGGAATTATGCGGGAGACAAGGTCGTTTACAAAGCAAGAACTAACACTCCCTTTTTGCCCCTGGAAATCAGAGTTTGTACATACTTTTTTTTGCTACCTTCAAGGCCGCAGTGGGCAAGGCAGGTGCAGAGGAGTTACAAAGAACAAACTTTCCCTTATCTGCTCTGCTATGCAGGGCCAGCAATTCCCCACAAAGCGGTTTAGTCATCTTATAACTCGTATGATCAAAGTTTAAGGCATTTATTTTTTTCTGATTCCACACAATGTAGCCGTAATAAAGTGTATTAGGAATCTTATTCATAATACAAGAAGTAGCCTCCCTGAGCATCCAACACTTCACTATACTTTATTTCCATACTTGCAAGCACCTGGGCTCTGTAGTGGAAAGCAGGACCCTGCCCGGAGCCCAGGCTGGTTGAGGCAGGCAGCAGGGGAGGCTGCAAGCAGCTGCAGTGTGGTCGCCGTATCCCTGGTCTGGCTCGGCGGGGGCAGCAGTGCATGCACATCTTGGGTCAGACGGCAGGGAAGGGGCTGAGGCTGCATGGGCACAACAAGAACTGGGCTCCTTGCAGCTCCACTGCTGTCTGCCTCTGCACCCCAAAATCATGCAAGTCGAGGTTGTGGGTGTTTTTGGCACTCGGCCCAAAAACATTGCCGGCCCCTGAGCTAGAATTAAAGCAGCCTGCAGGGCTCTGAAAGAGATAAAGTAGGGGTCCCCTTTTGTTTTTCGGGGTTTTGAGTGAAATAATACCATGTGGGGTACTCGTCCCTGGAGAAGAGTAACCATGGTTGGAGCCTGGCAATTTTGTTGGCGCTCTTTGAGTCAGGGTGAGGCCTGGTGCGCCTGGGCCCAGGGCTCAGAGCCTGGCACATTTTAGTTGCTGTTGCAACTTCATTTGGTTTCAGCCTAGCTGTGTGACTGGGCCCCAGCTGTTTGTCCAGAATTAAAGGCCGGGCAGATTTGAGCCAAGCTCAAATAGCCTTGAATGGGCTAGTACTGTGGGGGTTTTAATCCCTGAACCAAATTGCCAAGGAATGGAGTCCTGACCAGGGCTGCCCAGAGGGTTTACGGGGCCTGGGGCAGGTGTGATGTTGGGGGCCCCTCACCACTGCCCCCTACAAGGACCCGTGCGTGTGTATACAAAGCTGGAGGTCCACGTGCGAGAATTCTTGCACGCACGCATCACGGGAGAATTCTCACATGTGGCTCCCCCTCCCCTTGCCCTGACAAGTGGGAACAAGTGGGCTTTCTGCCCACTTGTGTACCCTTTTCAAGAGCCCTTTTCCACTAACAGCATTTGCAAAATCTTTCCACTGTAAATAATGTTGAGGATGACCAGAAGAGGCCTCATGACTCTTCACTTTGTCATACAGTTTTCTCCAGTTACCATCCACCCCCCATGGCAGAATCTGGAACGAATGGTACAGGGCTGGGTTTTTGTTCTGATCTCAGACGACGCAGCATGGAAAGCACAACAGGCCAGCTGCCTTGTGGCTCCAGGTGAGCTAGTCCCTTTCCACGCTCTCGTCATTGGGCAGAGTCTGGCAGAAGACAGATGGAGGCAATGACAATTTGGAGCAGTGGTGGCGCGTAGGCGGTGCACAGGGACGCACACGCACCACCTGAGAGCAGTGGTGCCTCCCCTGTCAGGCTGCACTTCCCCTTTAGCCAGCAGGCAGGGGGCCAGGTGGGAGCACCAGTGCCCTGTCTGCAAGTGCCAGCTGGGGAGTGGGGTTGCCAGCAAAAGCAGCTGTGCTGCTTCCAGAAGTGGCCACACGATTTCTGGAAGCGGCACAGCCGCTTTTTTGGTGAATGAGATTGGGGGTGGGAAACCCCCGCAGTCAGCACAATCAGCCATTGGCGGTCCTTCCCCCCAGTCAGTGAGAGAGGCCACCAGGGGACCCGCCACCCAGCTGCTGACTGGTGTGGGGGGGGGGGGGGGAATGTGCCCCCCCCCCACTCAAGAGGCCCCAGTCACCCATGGTTTGGAGGAATCACATGGGAAGCTTGCAGGTTTGAGTGGTGAGCCCTTGGACACAATTAGATCCCTTTGCAACCTATCAAGATGCCCCCGGGTGTCTGGGTCACTAGAGAACATTTCCTGGTGAAGCTCAGGCGCAGATCCAGAAACCAGATCAATTGTCACTTTTTTCTCATGTGATGCGATGTCTCCTTCAGCTTGCACCACCAAACCTGGCTCATTTTCCCATTCTCCTGCCACATCACTGCTTGCTTCCTTTGTCTTATTTTCACGATCAGAATATTCTTCATCCCCTGCAAGTGATGTGCCACCTGCATCCCCTGTTCCACTTCCGACTTCCTTACTTCCTTTCACCACCCATCCTCCCCTTTTCATCCCAAGCTTTTTTCTCCTTTGTCTTCCTTCTTTTTGATGCCCCAGATCGATAGGTGCACTTCATTTTATCTTACATGGGGATAAGGGGATAGGAATAGGGTTGTACTTTTCTTGAGTTCCTCCAAATTCCCAACCCCTTCTGGCAGAGCTTCTCTCTCCTACCAGCTTCCTGGGGCCCAGTTCAGTCTCCCAGGTCTTCTGGTTGTGGCCTGCTGGCTGGCTGTCTCCACTACTCAGGAAGGAAGGACTCCTGCCTTCAGGCCTGGCCTCACACCACTCCTAGGCCTTTTCCCTGTGGTACCTGCCACGGAAAATTACTCTCCAGTGGGACCTTGCCTGGAAATCGTAGCTGGTGCTCATGTAACCCCCATAAGCTGGGTTGTACTTGGTTCAGGTTTGTGGGTCTGGCAGAGGATAAGCAGACCTTGCCCCTGTTTAAGGACAAGGAAAGTAACTGCAGAGAGAGTAGACAGAGGAAGGAGGATTGTGTTGGTACTGTTGCTGGAGAATAAACTTGTACATTTAGCCTTTAACCTGTTGATGAAGGGCAGTGTGAGGCTGCTCATATTCTTATGGGCCTTAGTAAGCATCTGTTGCTGTTTGAAGTGCCAGAAGAGAGCAAGTCATCTCTGCAATACTGGAAGCAAGATTTGCAGTTTGGAGCACAGGCTTCCTCAGTCAAGAAGGACTTTCATATATTCTGCCCCCCCCCCCCCCCCAAGAGTTATATAGACACTTTGCATTTAAGTACTTTTTGAAGTGGGGGAATAGGTGAACCTGAACATGTGTTGTCTAATGTTGTTATTTTCTTTGGCAAATATAAAGAAAACAATATATATATATATATATATCTCATATTAATTATTATATTCTTGCAAATTCATTTCTGACTTTGCCCCTTAAAACCCACAGAGCTGACATTCACTCACAACTTGAACTCTTTCCCCTGGAGGTCTTTCTGCGAGAAGAGCCCAGCTCTGCCACCCACCCCTCCTTAAACCTTCCCTGCTCCTTCTCTCCTCGCAACAGGCTCTGGAGCCGGGGCTACTTGGCCTAGACCAGGGGTGGGCAAAATGCAGGCCACAGGCCATATGTGGCCCGCCAGGCCATTCTATCCAGCCCAGGGGGCACCTAAAAAAATTTAGAAAATTAATATTTATCTACCCCTGGCTGCCCGTCATGCAGTCCTTGTTGGCTTGCCAAAACTCAGAAAGCAGCCCTCCACCCAAAAAATTGCCCACCCCTGGCCTAGGCCCTAGGCTAGGCCAATCATAAGCCATCCTAGAGATAAAGAAAGATGCTATGACTGTCCAGAGATAAAGAAAGATGTTACCTTACCATGACTGGTTTGGACTTCCCCTGGGACTTCAATGCAACAATCACTTAAGCCTCAAACTAGCATGTGTTTCACACACAACTATGCATAATATTTATTTCATGGTCAGGGACGGGTCCCATAATGTCACAATGACATGTTGAGAATAAGATGACACTAAATCACACTAATACACCACTTTCCTCTTCTTTATGAAAACAAAATACCAAGAATTGTGGTGAGCGATGTCGCAGGGCAGGGGCCAAAGGTACACACAGGAGTGGAGGCAGAGGGCCTTTACTTTGCAGGGGTCTGGGGCAAATTGCCCCAGTTGCCACCCCAACCGGGCAGCCCTGATTTTCCCCTCGTTGTTCCTCATTGGAGGAGACAGATACAGTCAGACGCCCACCCTGAAGGAAATGCACTTTATTAGTAAACTAGCTGAAGTACCCATTCTTCGCCCAGGGTGTTGTTTCTGTAATTGCAGTGCTTGTTTCTTTTCAAAGAACTTAGGACAACATATTTAACATGTAATATTTAAGGTGGAGCAAAAAAAGGGCAAGCTTCAATACAATAATGACAACTGAGTTGGAAAAAAAAGACAAGCATCTCTATAATAATGACAATTGAACTGAATTCACTGCAGCTAAAATGGAGAGGTCCCAGTTTGTTATCTTTGAAGCAAAGAAATCCCAGTCCCTGGAAGCCCCAGAAAGGGTCAAGTGAAAACTATCCCACCTATAGTTTTCCCTCGGGTGGTGTTCAGTGATTTGGGAAGGTTTAGAGTAGATAGGACCCGCCATTCTTGAGTTATAAGCAAACATACATACAGTCATACACTTCGTTTCATTTATATAGCGATAAAAGCTAGAAAATGAACAAAAGAAGAATGGGACAAGAATTCAGCGCAGGGCTCCCCAGCAGCCACTCCCTTTCTCCCGCTTCCTTGCGGAGGTCACAGCAGTGTTAGCAAGTCTGCATGGGACGCTATATGGATCGGGACCGTGCTGGGACAAGAAATGCAAAACCTGCCAACACATCTCCACCAGTCCCACAATAACTCCACCTCACAGCAGAACCATCACCGTTCCCCGATCTTACACCTGCACCTCCAGAAATGTAAACTATCTCATCCAGTGGGGCAACATCCTGGGCAATGAGACTCCCAGGTACCCCGGGAGCAGGGGGAACTCCCCCCACCCCGACACACCCTGACTGATGGCGGAGCAAACCCCGGAGTGGGCTGAAGGGTTCCTCACCTTCCCTTCAGCTACCCAAGTTTGTGGTGATACATAGACCAGGTCAAGACAATGCCGTGGCTAACAGTGGGATCCACAGAGTACGGCAGAACGTGGATTCAGGTAATGACTGAGGCCACCGGAGAGCAACAGGTCTCCAAAACCTGAAGTGGGGGATGTGTCGCTGTGCTGAGTGATGAGACTCCCAGGTACCCCGGGAGCAGGGGGAATCCCCCCCAACACACCCCGACTGGTGGGGGAACAGAGCCCAGAGCGGGCTGAAAGGTTACTTATCTTTCCCTTCAGTGACCCAAGCCAGCAGAGCATTTTAAGTGCATGCTCTCCCTGCGTGTGGGACAGCACACAGCTGATAACATCATAAAAGAGCATCCTTGCCATTGACAAGCCCCAGGATGTGGCGCGGGACCAAAAGCAGCTCGGGCTGCAAGGAGCCCCCTTGCAGACCCGGCAGAACCCAGAGAGTGCACCGAGGGAGCATACCCATGCTGGCACAGGGGAGAGCCAGGAGCCTCTCACCACTAAAGACTGGCAGTGTGATTGCTGAGTGCGACTGGTGGGACCCATCGCGCGACTGAGTCCACCAGACGGAGCTTTGGACATGCGAGTCCCGTTCCCTAGGCGGCAACATGCCAGATGCTGGGGTCTTTTGAAAGTTTAAGTTCTCCTTGAGTGTTGATGTTTCATTACCACAGAAGAAGGGTCAGCCAGGGGAGTGCACCCTGTCATGACCTCAGTGGCCCAGCAGGGAGAGGTGGTGGCCACAGAGTTTTCTGCCTTTTAGAGGGGATGGCTGAAGCGGGAGACCATACGCCTGTTACCCTGGACTTTGAAACTGAACAAGGAGAGGATTAAGCCAAGCCCAGGAGGGTGCAGCAGACTGAGGCAAGCGTGTAGCACTGAGTCCCAGTTGCTGCCGCGACTTTATTTTGGTTGTCCATTGGACAGGGTGTAGGGGAGGTGGAGCTCTAAGTCACTCGTTTTCTCATCGAGCCAACCCGAGGGTGGAGTAACATCCCATTTTCCCCAATGAAACCTCCTAACTTCTTTACACCAAAAAGATGTGGCAGGCAAGCAGGAGGATGATCCACCCCAGGTAGGGGGACTCTACATGCCCAGCTCTCCCACACTGGGCACACAGAGCACCAAATGCCCTGATGGGAAATATGTAGGAGAGCCCAAACACCACCGGTGTACCAGAATGACGTACATAGGGAATCAATCAAAGACAAGAATACCCAACCACCTGTGGGGATGCATTTCTTACAAGACAATCACTCTCCTTCCGATCTCTCAGTTCTAATCCTCAAAGGGAATTTACAAGACACCTTTCACAGACAAGCCTACGAACTTCACTTCATCAAGCTACTGGATACAAAAAATCATGGACTAAATATAGACATTGGCTTTATGGCACATTACAACCTGCCCAATATCTGATACCCCAGGTAACCTCTCTACTATTTACCAGCTATATCTTATCACCAGGTCTACATTCCCTTTCCCCAACCCCACCTGTCTCTCCCCCATTGACTGACTCAGTTTACATTTTCACTGACTGGCTTTCTTTACTATTTCATCCAGGAAAAGGATAGACTAACTGCAGATGCTTCATCAGTCTGATGAAGGGTGTTTTACCTGAAAGCTTGTAAAGAAGGATTTTTCCAACTATTTTAATTGGTCTAATAAAAAATATTGGACTTACCCAAAGAATCTTGTCTGTCTATACTTAACGCTACTGACATGACTTCCTGGGTTGGTACATTGGACAGGGAATAGTGGATGTCTCTTCAACTCATCTGGGAGCAGGAAGAGGTGCCTTGCCACTTGCATTGGTATGCACCAGTGATAACCCTTTAAGGCCCACATTACAGGCATAGGCCAGGGAGAGATGAACACATGCCTCAGCCTAAATGGCACCAGTTTGGTACACTAGTATAAACTGCACCAGGAATAGGACAGGGCAGATGTGCAGCTGTCCCATGGCTGTGAACAGTTACTAGACAGTGAGAGGATGCCTCTTTGCCTTTAGCAGACTGTCGCCCCATGTTGAAGGTGGACAGATGGAACCTAGACTTAATCAGGGGTGAAACTCTAGTGACATCTTTCTAGGGCAGTTCTCCACATTGGGTGAAGTTACCACAGTTTACGAGTTTGCATCATTTGTCCACTACTATTATGCTGGTGTAAATATTCCATCATCCTTAAAGGATCAGTTGAGGAGTGGCAGGAGGAACTCCTGAGGCCTTGCATTCAAGGTACTGTCAGGTGACCTAACAGCAGAGGAGCTGTCCCTGAATCTCCTGTGTATGATCCTTTGAAGTAGGAAGTTGAGGGTTGTCAGTAGAGGCTGAAAAAGCTAGGGTTATTTAGTCTGGAGAAGAGAAGACTGAGTGGGGAGACTTGATAATGGTCTTCAACTACCTGAAGGGTGACTATAGAGAGGATGGAGATGGCCTTTTCTCTGTGGCAGGGATGAAACAAGGAGCAACGGCCTCAACCTGCAGCAGAGGTAATTAGGTTGGATATTGGGAGGAACTTTCTGACGATGACAGTGGTCAAGCATTGTAACAGGCACCTCGAGACAGTGGAATTTCCATCCTTGCAAGTATTCAAGAGCAGGTTAGACAGATTCTTGCTGGGGATGGTTTATTTGGGGATGCCCCTGCCTTAAGCATGAAGCTGAACTAGGAAACTTGTTAAGTCCCTTTCAGCCCTACTTTCCTTTGATTCCATTTTTCTGCAAACTGGGGGAAAATGTATTACACAGTGTCATGGGATGGGGTCTCCAGGGATGGCCATGATACCCCTAGAGCTCCTTGTCCATGCCAATTCTGCCCAACGGGCACCCTCTTTCTTTCCTGCCATGTCTTGTTGTAACTGTAATAAATAGGGAGGCTGCCCTCAAGTTTGTATTTTGGGCACAGTCCTGATGGACCCCGCTGAACCCTTTTGGGTCCTGCTCCAAAATGGATGCCTCTCGGGACACCCTCAGCCTTATGGGCTAGATGTGTGGCTCCAAACTGTCCCTTTACCACGCCCCAAGCCTCGCAGATGGCATTCACACAGTGTCTCTCCAAGGCCTTAGTTTAACCTGGCCTCTGGTCATCACTGGGCTATCCGCAGCCCTGTCTCTGTCTCTCTGTCTCTGTGCCCCCTGGTGCTGGGGTCCGCTCACCCGCTTTGTCACTGCGCCTACACTGGCGCTGGGGTCCCCACACTGTAGTGGGCCCCCAATGAGCCCCAGCCCAATCCTCCGGTTTACAAACAGAAATCAAAATACGAGCCCCTGGGCTATAACTTGCAGCCGAGAGGCTCTTGACTGACTGCTGGGCTCTCTCCTAGGCAGTTCATGCCCTTAAAGAAGCACGCACCTTAGTGCCCTGTGACACACACACATAAAACAAACACACACACACACACCCTACTAGCATTTCTACCCCACAACCCATCCCTCCACCAGGAATCACTTTAAGGCCTCCTCTCCGGTGGGACTTCTGCCTTGCCAGGTCCTGGGGAGACTTCCTTAAGCAGCAGCTCTCGGCAGACGTCCCACCGTCCGCTCCACTGGGCCCCGGCAGTCGCAGCAGCAGGCAGGTCACGTACCGTAGAGGTGCTGGGAAAGATGAAGCGAGACTCACTTTGGGTTCCTCAGTGCTCGGGCTCACAAGTCAGCATTTGCATCTGGGCTGCAACAAGCAGAGCTGCGTTACTGGAGGCGAGAGGCGGCCAGGCCAGCCAGCCTGCTCTTCCCTCCCCACGCCATGAACAAGGAGCCGTGGCCACTGCTCCCTGGGGCTTTATCCCCGCCATTGGGACTGACCCCATGGATCAGTGCCCACGACCCCAGAATCATGTCCCTGATACAGCAACCCATTCAGCCAGGTCCTGCACCTGGGGTGAGGAGACCAGGAGAGGCAGGACACGCTCCCCTTGGCGCTCTGACCTGGGCAATGCGGCTGCAATCTCAGTGTCCCAAGCCACGGCACATGGGCAACACTGAACGCTGGCCTACAGTAACCACCAGCCTCCCCCTGCGGCTCCTTCCTCTGGTCCCCCTGGAGCTGGTTGGAGGAGGGGAGCCTCGTCTCTATTACTGCAACAGCTGCAAGGTGGTGGAAAACTGAGGTGGGGGGATAAAAAGGCCATGAAGTCTCTATACCCCATAGACTCCCCTGGGGTTTTCTCTAGGGACGGGGTTTGGGAGGGGTCGGTGCTATGGACCAGGCATGAACTGACTTCTGATGTGAGACCCCCAATGCCTCGGCTGCAAATGCAACCCCACTTCATTACAAGGTGCTGGACAGGTGCGAGCAAATGCCTCGGTCTGCAGGAGCCGGCAGAGCCTGATGGGCATCACGTGTGCCCCACTCAACTCACCTCTGCAGGAAGATAGATTATCTTCACGTGCTCACAACACCATGTATAGCAGCAGGACGGCAGCGAGACAGTGCACAGCTCCCAGCACTGGGACTGCAGCGCCCTTCCCTGTGGAGCAGAGCAAGTCCCAGGTGAGAACGGGCAGCCACTCCTCCATCCCCCTCAGCCGGGGGGAGCAGCTCCAGCACCACCTCCAGCTACTGGCCTCTGGGGTGATGGTGGCACGTCCGCTGGATGCACAAAGTCCTAAAAGGCCAGGGCTGGAGATGGGTGGGGGCAGGGGCTGGGAAAATGCTTAGCCTGAGTACCCTGAATCACCAGATCCTGGAGTTGTCTCGAGATGCTCCCTCAGCTCTCGCCCCGAACTGTGCACAAGCATGCCAAGCAAAATGTCTTCATGTGCCATGTACATGTGCCAGGGGTTGCCAGCTCCTGGGGCAGAACATGGCTCAAATAACCTTAGTTTTTCTTTCTTTCCAGTCCGTGGACTAAGACAGACTGCAAGGCACAGACACCTGGGTCAGAGACAAATGCACCTTAGTGGTGTCAAGGTGCCAGGATTTGGCCTGCTACATCTCCATTTTAATCCCCTGCTTTCGTGCCACTCCATCTTCAAGAGTGCCATCCTTCAAAGTGAAAACCTTTGTGCTTTGCTTTCTACTTGAAGAAGACCTTTTGTAAAAGGTCTGAAGGATCATTTTCCAGTTAATACCAAGTGGGGAAGGGGGGACCAGTCCACCTGGAAATGAAAAATCCAATCACGTCAATAAGCCCCGACAGGCTGGTTTCACACCGCACCACTTGGACAGTCCTCCTTCCTATTCGTGAAGTCATTACTAGGACGGCTGTTTTGTGAAGCATGTGGAAGAAAGAACAACACACTTCCAGCACCCAGCCCTCGAGGACGTCGTGTTGCAATACACCTGGGTATGCACAGTGCCCTCCCCTGGGAGGCGCAAGGGGTGTGAAAGTGTGCGCGCTCTCTCGGATGTGTGTATATTATGTGTGCACAAATTTGGAAAGCATGTGTGAGATATAAGCAAAGGTAACTACACCGACATACCTGGCACTTGAAGGTGGAAGATGCAGTGCTCATAACCCCCGCGGTGAAAAAAGTAAATATGATAGGTTCCCATATCATTTGGGACTATATTTTTCAGCAGCAAAGATGCTTTGCCATTGCGAATGTCCTTGTGAATGACTTCAGTTCGCCCGCGAAACCTCTCTGCTTGGTTCGTCAGGTCGTCTTCATCATCACGAAAGCTGTGCACAACTTCGTGCGAGTCAGTCTGGCAGTTAACAGTAACTTCAGAGAGCTGCACATCTTTCCATGCAGCAGCACAGGACATGGATACATTGCTGTGCACGGATGCTGTAATGTTCCTGGGTTCGTTTCCACGCGTGAACCCGGCCAGGTTGAGTAGACAGCCTAGCAGGGAATAAAAGAACAGGACGTTATTTGCCCTTCTCCATGCATCTTCTCGTTTGCCTTATCTCTAGTCATTGGCCTGTCAACGTGACACAGCCTCTGGACATGCGGCTTGATTGGCACCACTAAAACCAGGATGAGCTGACAAAGGCAAGAGGGTCAGTGCAGTCCTTGCAGCCTGTTATCAAATACTTTAACTGATACTTAAATAGATTAGGTCCGTGGTTCTCAGCCTTTTTAGACACGAGGTAGCCCTCCCACAGACATGAGGCACCTCTTGGAAAATACCAACTCTTAGGTTTTTTACTCTTTTTTTAACTACAGAAAACAGCAGTGCAATTTTTCTGTTGCAAAGAACTCAAACCACAACAGGTCCCTGTGGATCCCCATTTGAAATCTCTGGGTTTATCTTGTGAATCATGCTTCGCACCTCACATTGCTAACATTGCAGGCACCCCACATGGAGCCCCTGGACCTCTGGTTGAGAATTAATCGATTAGATCAATGGTGCTTCTTTTGGCTGGCTCCGATCAAAGAAAGCCATTGGGCTAGCCTGGTGCAGTTGGTTTACAGGGAACCCGCGTTGCATTCAATACGGTTTTCCGTCTGCATGTCTGTAGTCATTCCTTTTCCAGCTTCCTACTACCTTGCCTGCCCTCGGTATCAAATTAACTGGCCTGCAGTTGCCTAGGATCACTCTTCCCCCAGCCCCACGTCTTAAAACCAGCCCCCTCCACATGTTATGCTCCAACTGTATGGCACCATCCTATTCTCCAAATGGAGAGCACTATCCTGGGCTCAGATGTGTTACAAATCCTTGCTACCAGACCTGTCATATCCTTGGCCACCTCTCTTTATGAGCATTCATCTTCACTTGTCCCGTGCCATTTGTCCAGTCGGGTGCCAAGAGAGCAAGGAAGAAAGACGGTGCAACGTACCGGCCGCACAGCACACGCCCAGACAGAGAATCTCGGCTGGTCGGCAGGTTCTCGGGGGTTTCATGCTCTGCTGTCTTCAAGCCTGTTGAAACAAATGCCACCTGCTTAAACCATCACTTGAAGTTCTGCGCCTCTGCGCACCACCACCTCCCAGCGCCGAGATGCCCCTTGTTGAATGCTGCTCAGTGCTGAATGGGAGGGAAATGCACCACACATGTATCCCCGAGTTCGATCTAGTGGGGGAGACACGCGTGTTAGAAAATGTGTTGACAATCTGGGACCTGGAACATGTGAGCACACAAGGGAGGGTGTAGCGCAGGCAAAGGGCCTGGCCAGGCTGGAGCTGGTGGCTCCGCTGCTACTCAAAGCAGTCGACTGGCACTTACCTCAACTGACCTCACTTGGCCGTACGCGTTTGAGTTTGGGCACGTTAATTCCTGGACACCAATTAACACCACCAGCCCTGGCTTGCACCGCTTGTTTTCCTCCATGCAAACAGCCAGATAGTAAATAGTTATAATATTATAATTCAGTGTAATTGTCATTTTAACCTGGCATGTGGCCCTGACACATATCCCTGCCGAGCCAGTCCCACATCAACCCGGCTGCCTGTTTTTACCCTGATACTCCAGAGCGTGCTTTCCTGGCATACACTTTGGCATTGGGGGTCGGACTCGATGATCTATTGAGGTCCCTTCCGGCCCTAACATCTATGAATCTATGAATCCCAAGCTAAAATAGACTTTAGAGGAGAAAACTGGCTGGAGACACAGAACATTTCTGTAAGGACCAGCAGCAGGAAGCCTGCCGGGGCTCAGCAGGGTGTGACGGCAGAATTCATGGAGGGCAAGGTAATTGCTGAGAAACTCAAGTTGCTCTTCGCATTTATCTTTACTATGGACATTGCTGGAGAAGGTTCCTTCACGGACCCATTCCTCTCAGGACAGGAATCAGTAGAACTGACAAAACAGGAGAGGATTTCAGAGGACCAGTAATTGCCATCACCCGGACCTGAGGGCATTCACCCCAGGGTCCTGCAAGTCCAGACGTTAGGTCCTACAGAACTACTGCTCTGCAACCTATAGCTAAGAGCAACCCTCGTGCCAGAGAGGTGGAGCGTGGCAAACGTATCTGAAGTCTTGAAGAGGGGCTCCAAAGGTAACCCAGGGAGCTGCAGACCGGTGAGTCCAACTTCTGTGCCTGGCAGGCCAGGAATCCATTTTTTTAAAGTAGAACAAAAAGGTGGCTCAGCATGTGGACGAACACCACTAGCAGGGGGTCAGCCTGGCATTTCTAAAGGAAAGTCCACCAACCTACTTGAGTTTTAAGGATATCAACACGCCTGTGGCTCGGGGAACCCAGTGCATATGGTATCACCACCACCTGGAGTCACCCAGCCCGACCGCAGTAACGAGCACCTTGACTGACACGGCCCTGGCCCCAGACAGGACCGGGCCAAGCAGGGCAGGCGTCACTGGGTGTTTCATCTGGTCAGATGATGCAAGGCCCAGTACAGCCTGCCCTGGTTCACCACCATCCACACGCTGCCCTCCCTTCCTCGCCTGGCTGCCGCATGCTGCCTCCATCCATCTCCAGGAGCCCCAGCACCTCCATCCCCTCTGTCCTCAGCAATGCAGGGCCATTCACTGCCCCATGAATGTACCTTGAGCTCTGGGTATGGGGTCACCTCTAGCAACACTGGCCAGGCTCTCAACATCAAGATGTTTCTTGAGTCTAGGCCTAAAAGACTATAGCGTAGGCAAAATTTTGGGCTGAGTGCTGGAAAAACAGCACTGTCTACATTGTAAGGTGCTGGAGTGCTGGCATGCCTGAAAAACAGAACTGGGGCAGCGGTACATGCCTTGGCAGGAAGAACTGCATATTAATATAGTTAATAACCACCCGTGTTGCCCTTTTCTCTTTTTTCTTTTTTTTTACAGTAAATACCAGATTTTCTAAAAATTCTAAATCTGGTGACAATAAATAAAACTTCATACGCTGCCTTTGGATGCCTTCCAATTGCAGCATTTCCTGAAGTTCATGCAGACTAAGGGCAAGGAAAACAATGTAAACAGGCAAACAGCAGGAACTCAGAAAGAATTACATTATATGAAGAGCATATAAATCTGGGTAAGTATTTCCAAGAAACCAATCAGAGAACAGAAAATCATGCAAAAAAAGTGAACAATATGAAATGTTTAAATTAAGAATGTAAAGCGGAGAGATCAAAATAAACTGTGTATGAAATGATTTAACAAGAGCAAAATAAAATGACTAATATGAACTGGTTTGAGAGAGAGCAAGAACTGAGCATGTTTAACAAAGGAAAATAAACTGAATAGCAGAAACTAGTTTGAAAGAGTGTGCAAAAGGCCTAGGGAGAGACATTCAAAAAGCCTGAGCCTGAATTGATTCAATCTTTGCAGGCTACTCTAACCCGGCTAGGCTGAACGGATTTGCAAGTGTGCAGACAGTCCCTCTGGACTGAGGAAATGCAGGCACGTGCCTGCAGAGGCTCAGGCTAGAAGCCAGGAGACACTAGAGCAGCCCTCCCTTCCCTTCCACAGTGCTAAGCTAAGCAGGGGCATGGCCAGGCCCTGGCAGGATGCTCTGATTAGGGAGGGGTGTAAACCCCCACCCTGCCGGTACTGTCCCTGGCTTTTCCCCACTTGCTGCTCAAGGGGTGGGAGTGATGCCAGACCCCCAGCCCTTTACTAGCACTCTGAGGAAAAAAAGGGGATGTGAAATGCATGCATCTGTTGATAATACAGTAAAAGCTCTGCTGTCCGGCATCCCCTGGGAATGGGGGATGCTGGATAACAAAATATGCCAGTTAATTGAACGGCCTGGACCACCGCTTCTCCCGCCATGTCTGGGGCATCCTGCCACCCCTCCCGCAGCATCACTGCCCCTCCCACAGGCCCTGCAGGCCCTGTGCGACAGGGAGGTGGGCCCTGCACAGCATGTTATGCCCCCAGGCCGTGGAGTCCCAGCAGCGCAGGCTGCTTTGCCCTGGGCCGTGGGGGCTCAGAGAAACTAAAATTGCCACGGTGGGCACTTCTGGTTTCACTTTATCTTACAAGCTGGCATGCCAGTTAATTGAGCAAGCTGGCTTGTAAGATGCCGGTTAACAGGACTTTTACTGTACTGAGCTTTTCAACATCCCTCTTCCTGCTTCATACTGTCTGCAGCAAACCTGACAGGTGAGGGAGCCAGCAGGGAGCCAGTAACACAGGGTTTATCAGCCCATCAGCAAAACAAAAGTCTCTCATTAGTTCAAGCTCTTCTTAAACAGCTTTTTCCAAGGAAGGAACAGAGGGACAGTACCAGCATTACCAGCTGACTAGCTCCAAAAATCCCTATGTGGACACTGTTCTGTCTGCCTGTCCCAGTGAAACTGGAGAAATGCACATACAGACACTTCTCAGCATTAGCTAGTAGGCCTGCGCGAGTCGGCAGCTATTTGATCCAGCTTCAGATCTGGCAGCTTCAGATGCCAAGGATCCGGTCCGGAGCTCTGAACTGGGTTTCTGCTTTGATCCAGCTGAAGTGGCTCTGAAGCTTTGGAGAGGCCTCGGAAATCCAGCCATAGGGTATAATGGGGAATCAATGAAATATCTATAACTTTGTTGGCTTGATTGTTTTGTTTTGTTTTTTGGGGGGGGGGGAGGGGGATGAAACTTGCAGGGGTGGTAGACTCTTTTGAGAGCATGAAGTCTACCAAGTTTCAAGAAGATTGGTGGAGGGGTTCAGGGGGAAGTGCACCCCAAATTCTTGAAAGCAAAACTCGTGTCACATGTATGTGTGACACCGCAGGGCGGGTGAAAGCTGCAGAGATGGTGGACCCTGGTGACACCACAAAGTGGTGGATATTTCCAAAGTGGTTCGGAAGCCCTGAATCAATTCAGAAAGCCTAAAGCTTCCAGCGATTCGATTCAGATTTATAGATTTGGTCTCTGAATCATCTGAATCATCTCCAAATCCGAATCACGGTCTGAAGCTTTGCCCAGCCCTATTAGCTGGCATGCTACACGCCTAGGATCCATGGGGCTGGGGGCTGTGCTGTGGGAGATGGGAGGGAATGGGGGCTCCCTGCTTGAGCAGTAAGCAGTGAGACAAGGGGTGGGAGGGGGCAGCGGGAAGCCAAGCAGACCCTGCGGTGCCTGCAATCTCTGAAGGAGCTCTGGCCAGGGAGCAGAGGGCTGGGACCAGCACTGATCTCTGGAGCAGACAGCACAGCCCACGGCTGCAAAGCACCTGGGATGCTGGGGGACTCTGGCTTAACTTAAACTAGGAAGGGGTCTGGGACAGACATTGCGTAAACTGGTTTGACCCAAATCAGTGATACTACATTCAACCAGGTTTACCAGTTTCAGCCATTTAGATACTGCTGTATATGTCCTGAAGTTCTGTTCTGTTACAGGTTTAAACCCATTTCTGATCACTGAAACCAATTTGTGTGTAGTGTCTGTCCCTAGCCAAGGAGACAGAGGCGGGGTGCAGTCTGCCTTCTGCCGACCCTGCCCTTGGTGCCAGTGGCTAAGTTTGTGAAGCTTTGTGAAACTCTTAGCACTGCAGACACGGGGGCAAGCTCAGCAGATCGCAGACAGTGTCCCTGCCTGTGCTCTCCTGATGCTCACCCAACAAGGACACTCCTCCAGGAGACAGACTGCACTTTTGAAAGAGCCACCTGAATACCACGGGAAGATTTGCAGCAGCGCAGAAAGAGACGCCCCATGAATCACACACCATGAGTCATGACATCCCATCCCATCCTGGAATCTGTGCAGAAATCCTCAAACAAGTGCAATCCACATTAAAAGGAGACCCAGTTCTTAAAGTGATCTTCCCAGAACCACCCATCCTAGCCTTTAAGTGAACACCAAACCTTGCCAGCATCATCACCTGACGCAAACTTCCTCTGGCCCAAACCACAATGAATGGAAACCATGCTGGAACAGGAAATGCACCAAGGTCACTTCATCAGCCCACTGGATATAAAAAATCCTTTCCTCACGGGAAGGGGGTGGGGGGGGGGGGGAATTGATAAAAAGAAACCTGCTGCTAATTAAAGTGCTAAACATTTTCTGAGCTACCAAGGGTGGTTGTGAGAAAAAGCAACATGTATCTAATCAAAGCACTGAACATTTCTGCAGCTGGGAAAAGGCCCCAGGCTCAGGGGCAGGTGTGGCTGTGACTGCCGGCAGACATGCCACCGTCGGTGTCCCTCTCCAGAGCTCTGTCTCTGCCAGCGTGAGAGACTGGTGTTGAATCCCTCAGGGCAGGGATCTCCCTCCCTGTCTACATGACAAAAGCCTGGGGCCTGGGAAGCAGATGCTCTGGTCACCTGGGGAGGGGGGGAAAGCCCCGCTCATCGGCCCAGGTAGCCAGTGAGGCTTTTTAGATTGGTTGGCTCGTGGCCAGCACTGGCAGCTTCGATTGGACCGGGCTGCTGAGGTCAGAGAGGTGATAAAAAGGCCCGGTCCAGGAAGAAAACAGCCATTAGCCATGCGGTCATCCAGGTGAATCTGAACCTGGCTCTCTCCTCATCACCGCATGCTCCAAGAGTGCCCTGCCTCCAGAGGAAACGCCAACCACCTCTGGACGATGCAAGTGAGTAAGCTACTCGAGATCAGACTAGATATGTAGCTTACAGTAACTCAGATGCGAGATCAAAAGGCTACCTCAGCCACCCTGGTTTGCTCTATGGGATTCCTCTGATATTTCCATGACAATGCTCTACCTTTTACCCTGTTTCCGCCCTACCCCTGTCATCAATAAAGTTCTCCTTTGTGACCGGTGTGGGAGACTTATTGAGGGGTGGGTCTACATTATGCCGAGGAGGCCCCTTAGGTCTGTGGACTAAGGGAGGCTTCCTAATAAGCCCCTGACTTGGGGAAGTGCCCCAAGTGCTGGTATTGGGTCTAGGACCCACTGGACGATCAGGCCTGCGTTCTCCAAGGTGCGCAGAGCCAGAAGTGAGTCCAGAGCCTGGGACGGTGGCAGCGGGACCCCAGGCTAGCGGGGGTGCTCCAGGGAAGGGGTCGGCCGGACGGGACGCACCCCAGGGAGGCACTCGGAGCCTGGAAGGTGGGCGGGCGCAGGGGGGTGGCAGGCTGCCCCGCTCTGCCCAGCGCCCCGGGGACGCGGGCTCTCCCGGCCGGTGGCTCGCCGCTGTCTGCATCCCCGGGTCGAGGGATGTGCTCGTCCAGGCTGGGAGCGGATAGATGGGGACCATCCCCTCCCGCTCGGGAAAGCCGGGTCCAGTGTCGGACCGGAGGAGGGAGCGTGGGGTTGGAGCGGGAGGCGCTGCCGCCCTCCTCTCCCCTCCCTTCCCCGCGCCGCCGCCCCACACGAGCCCTCCCCAAATACAGCCTCGCCACGACGGGGAAGGCTCCTGCCTGGCCGGGGTCCCGCCGAAGCCGGGCAATCGTCTCACGTCCCAAGCGCTGGTGCCATCGGGGGCCGCGGCTCCCGCTTCCCCGCCCCGAGCGGCACCGGGGCTGGGCCGGGCCGGGCCGGGCCGGGCCGGGGGTCCCTGCTCGCACCCCTCGGGGCCGCCCTGCAGTCGGGGTCGCCCCCCTCGGGGCCCCTGGGTGGGCACGGCCCGCGGCCGGACCCCGCCTGCTCCTGCGGGTCGTGTCCGGCCCGGCCCGAGCCCTTCCCTGGCACGGAGAGGCGGGAGGCGGGAGGCCGGGGCCGGCCCAGGCGGGTCCTGCTCTGCAAGGTCCTGCTCGCCCGCCTCCAGCGCCGGGCACTTCAGCGAGGACTGCGTCCGGGACCGGAACCAGGAGCCTCTGGTACCACAGCCAGGATCATGCCGGAGCCCCAGCTGCACCCCGTGTCCGCTCCCGGGGCCGGCGGAGAAGACGGTGGTGCGCAGCGGGCCGTGCGGGGCTCCGAGCCGGGGCGGGGCCGATGCAGGGCCCGGGGGGGAGCGGGGGTCTGGGCACCGCGGCGCCCGGCCCACAGGGAGCCCGTGGCCCGGCCCCCGGCCGAGACCCAGGAGCCAGGGGGAGAAGCAGCTGCCCCCGGCCTCCCTCCCTTCCCCGTCGAGGGAGCGGGGCCGGGGCGGGGGCAGACACAACCCGGCTGGGCAGGGGAGGGCGAGGGCATGGGCATGGGTCCCGCCCAGGCAGGCACTGCCCTGGCAGGGGAGTCCCCTCCTCTCTGTCCCGGTGAAACTTTGTGAAAGGGGGAGGCCCGTCCCATGCAGGTGCCCCCCGGGCAGTCTTCTCCGCCCTCCCCATGGCAGGACGGGGCAAGTGATGGTGATGGGGACCGCTCACCCTCTCGCTTGCTCTTTCAGCCTTGTGGTGGCGGCAGTTGTCAAGTCCGGACCAGGGGGCTGGATGAGCCTGGAATTGGCGGCTTATTCCCAGTTCTTTTTTCAAAGCGAATCTAGACCCAATAAAAGCTTGTTCTTAATGAATTGCACATCCTAAAGAGCGAGAATTTCATTAGCTAGGCATATGTATTAATTAATATGTAAAATAATATCCTACATCAAGTACAGAGCCCTAAAGGAAGGTGAGATTGGGATGGGATGATGGGGCTCACACACACGCCAGCACCACCACCAGTGGATTCAAGAAATAGCTTGACTCGTGACTCACCCAGCAGTGCCGGATCACACACCCAGCTCCAACTGCAGGCGCTGCGCTCGGACTGTCTGCATCCCCCTCCACGTCCCTGCCGCCTGCCTGGGAAAGAGAGCGGCATGGGCCTCAGGCGTCATCTGAACATCAGACTCCAGATGTGAGCTCTCCGGTGCCAAACAGAAAGCAGGCGAGGTTCTTTGAGTAGATGTAAGCTCTTTTATTAGACCCGCTGAGTAGTTGGGAAAAAGTTCTTGGCAAACTTTCTGGCGCAGTCACCCTTCATCTGGCAAAGGGACTCTATTGTTCTGAGACTCCAAGAAATGAGAGAAGCTAAAAGCATGACAGGATCTCACTGAGATGTAAATAGGTAGAGATTAGAAAGACAAACAGTAAAGCAGAGGGGAAGAAAGCAGGGGAAAAGGCTAAATAGAAGGGCAGAATCACTTCCTCCGATCTGCTGGCAGCGCTCCTACCAATGCAGCCCAGGATGCCGTTAGCTTTCTTCACAACGCGGACGCACTGCCGGCTCCTGTTCAGCTTCTTGTGCCCTGTCCCCCCAGGGCCTTGTCTGCAGAGCTGCTGCCCAGCCCGTCACCCCAGCCTGCACGGGTGCAGGGGATTGCTCCCGCCTCAGTGCAGGACTTTGCACTTGTCCTTGTTGAACCTCGCGAGATTTCTTTTGGTCCAGTCCTCCAATCTGTCGAGCCCTGCCCTCCAGGGCATCTCCTGCTCCCCCCAGCTTGGTGTCATCTGCAAACTTTCTGGGGTGTACCCCCCCCCATCTTCCAGGTCCCTGATGGAGACACTGAACAACAGCAGCCCCAGGACTGACTCCAGCAGGCCCAGAGCAGACAGCAGCTTTTGTGGCAAGTCCATCAGTTCAGAGCTCCTCTTGGCTTTGAAGCTGAAGGGCAAGGACATACAGAGACTTTCAGAGGCACACGCCACCCTTTGGGCCAAAGTCCCAGGGACTTTCAGTGGGAACACAGTGCCAGTTACACTTGCTTTAAAAGTCTCCCTTGGTTGCGGTGCCTGTGGGCGCTATGGGGCTGGTTCCCATGCACCGCATTGATGTGCTGGGCCTCATTGCTGGCGGGGCACTCACCATGGGGTTTGGCAGGGCTTTCCAAACAGCACCTACTTGCCCACCGACCACCCCACCCCTCACACCCCAGAGCTCAGCACAGGTCTCCCCCAGCAGTTCAGCCAGGGAAGGACACGGGTGTCCCCTGGACCACATGCTGGAGACACGGCAGCTCCCCCCATCCCAGCTTGGCTCCATCAGACTCCAGCCTTGGGGCACAGACTGCTTCTACCCCAGCTGCCCGCGGCCCCTGGGAGCTAGGCTGGTCGCCAGCCCCCACTGAGCTGCACAACATCACGGCCGGCCCCTTCTTCCAGGAATCCCCTGACGCCGCACGAATGCTCTGCTCCGGGCTGCTCAACCTTCTGGTGCGGCAGGCTGGAGGAGTGGTGCGAGACCTGTGTGCAGGCTGGATCGGACCCCGTGCACCAGGATGGGGCTCCCCGCTGCCTCCACTCAGCCTGCCACTGGATGGGGCCCCACACCACCTTCCTCGCCCCCAACACAGGACTGGGCCCCTCACTTGAAACCGGCTACACTTTGAAAGATGAAACTTGCAGCAAGAACCAAAGAAAAAAAAAACCCCAAACAAAAATAAAAATTAAAAAAAGGAGGGAGGTCCCTGACGACCAGAATGGGCTTTGGCACTTTGTTTAAGTGTCACATTTTAAATTTCATTGCAGAACAACAAGAAAGATTTTTAACCCTCCCTGCCTGCCCCCTGCCACGTCCAGGGGAGGAATCCTACCTGGTCTGCACAAGGAGCAACTGAGAACAACTCCCAGAGTCACTCTCGTGCACCCAGAGGGACGGGCTTCCATCTCCAGCTCCCTCCGTGCAAAAATCACACTCCTTTCCTACCTATGGGGACTATGTACCAGCTTCCATTTCCCCTGAGCCTGAGGAAGGGCCTTTGACCTCGAAAGCTTGCAGAAAAAGATCTTTTTTTTTTTTGCCACTTCCTAGTTGGTCTAATAAAAGCTATCATTTCTGAACCAAGAGTTCTAGATTTTTGCATCTCCAAATCATTTGGCAGGCATCCCCTTCGACCTGACTTGGGACTGCCAGGAAAAGCACAACTGGGGAGGGGGCAGGGGAGAGACAGGTCTGCAGTGAAATGCTGCTGTGTCCCAAGGGCTGAGCCTCCCCGAGCTCCCTGGCGCTGCAGTCTTTCCAGCCCTGCTCGGTGCCCTCATGCTCCCAGGCCGTGGGCATCAAGGTAAGCATCCTAGGGAGGTGTCTCCAAGCAGGGATGGGCAGGCAGGGACTCTGCCCTAGATGAGCCCAAAGTCCCCAGGTGCTGGCTGTCCCTCCCCTCCATGGCTATGGGGTGAGGAGAGTGTGACTTGAGGAGCCTGCTGGTTGACTCCCAACCTTTCCCTCCTTGTCTGGCCATGAGCTGTGATGTCCCCCCACAGAGTCTGGAAAGCCTGGGAGCTGGTGGACAGGCCTACCCCAGGCCCAGCAGCACCCTGGGAGAGGGCAGGGGCAAAACTGGGCTGCATTTGCCCCCAGATGAGCCTGCCCTAGGGGGCCCAGCAGTCCAAGCTGCACTGCCACAGGCAGAGCACAGGAAGAGCAGCTGCCGCCTGCAGAGAGCAGGGCAGGGCAGGGCAGGGCAGGGCAGGGCAAGGCTCCAGGTCCCCCTCCCAGAGGTTGGTAAATCAGCAGCTGGCCACGCAGCCAGGTAGATGCTACTCAGTTCTGCCTTCGTTCTTCCAAATTGGGGAGGACAGACACCATCAGACGCCCAGAGTGAAGCAAATGCACTTTATTACCCAGTATAACAGCTAGAAAATGAACAGAACAAAAGCAGGACAAGCATTCAGCGCAGGGCTCCAACAACAAGACCCTTCCTCCCGTTCCCTTGCTGAGGTCTCAGCAGTGTTAGCAAGTCCGCACGGGCCCCAGCCTGCTTCCCAAGGCCGGACTGATGGAGGACCGAGCCTTGAGACTGTTCCAGTGATTAATTGGCCCTGGGACCCGTCAGTGTTATACACAGCAATTTTCCCCCTCCCTCCATTTCTCTACAAACCAGGGTAAGAGATACTATACACACATACATATACACAGACCTATGCAAACACACATAAATAAGAACACATACTCACACATCCATCTCGCACACACATTTATAAACAGTGCCCCAGTGGTTCTTGGCAGGTGTGTGCTAGACACGAGGTAACACTGGGAAGAAACGTGTCCCTGAGTGGAAACGTGCTGGCCAGACTGAGTGAGCAAACTCGCTTTGCCCAGACTCATTAGGCCTTTAACTTTCAGTTATTAATAAACGCAACAGAATTGCAGAGCCAGCCCCGTTCAACACCTACCTCTTATAGCTGAACTAACAGTTTCCCTGTGAACGGGGTAAGTGCACGAAGTGGCGAGTGTCTCCCAGCCGTGGCCCCTCCCCTGCCACGGGGACAGGGATGCAGCGGGCAGACAGCAGCCTCTGCATCCCCTGGTGCTGAAGGGAGGTTGCAGCTGTGAAACTGGCCCTCTCCTCTCCCCGTCCAGACATAGGCAATAGAGTTGTGCATTTGATGCTTTCAGCAAGGAGGTGGAGGTGGAGCAGAGCCAGTTGTCTTTGGCCAGCTGTCCCACGTCCCGACAGATTTGCAGAGCAGCAGGGCTGCAGCTTGCATGGAAGCATGAATTCAGTGTTGGTCTGGCTCTTGTGCATGTGCTGATTGCCTTCCCAATGAGGAGTTGTCCTCAGGATGGACAACTATGCCAGGCTCTTCAACCCAAGGGTCAGTTCTGAGGCTGCCGATGCCACGGCAGAGACACCAGGATGGACTTTAAGCTCAGATAAGTGCAAAGTCCTCTACCCCCTGCCTCCCCACAGTGCCAGCCCCAAAGGTGCTGCCTTGCTCAGGAGTACGCTGCCGGTGAGGGAAGAGCCTGCACAGATTCACAGAAGTTTAGGGCTAGAAGGGACCTTGGGAGATCACTGGGTCCAGCCCCCCTGCTCTGGGCAGGAAAGACTGGGGTCAAATCACCCCAGCAAGGTGTGCGTCCACTCTACTTTTAGGAATCTCAAGGGTAGGTGCATGCACCACCCCGCTGGGAGTTTATTCCAGAGTCTGCTCACACGAACCGTGATGAAGTTTTTCCTTATATCCAATCTGAAACCTTCTAGGAGTTTATATCATGGAAGAGCATCACTGGCTGGTCAAGTAACTGTTCACTGTGGCGGGCCAGTAGGGGGCGCTCCTGCGTTGAGCCGCCCACCTCCCTGTGTCCAGGCTCCGAGTGCCCCCCTGGGGTGCGTCCCGTCCGGCCGACCCCTTCCCCGGAGCACCCCCGCTAGCCTGGGGTCCCGCTGCCACCATCCAAGGCTCTGGACTCACTTCTGGCTCTGCGCACCTTGGAGAATGCAGGCCTGATCGTCCGATGGGTACTAGATCCAATACAAGCACTTGGGGCACTTCCCCAAGTCAGGGGCTTATTAGGAAGCCTCCCTTAGTCCACAGACCTAAGGGGCCTCCTCGGCATAATGTAGACCCACCCCTCAATAAGTCTCCCACACCGGTCGCAAGGAGAACTTTATTGATGACAGGGGTAGGGCGGGAACAGGGTAAAAGGTAGAGCAGTGTCATAGAAATCTTACAGGAATATCAAAGGAATCCCATAGAGCAAACCAGGGTGGCTGAGGTAGCCGTTTAAACGCATCTGAGTTACTGAAGCTAAATATCTAATCGGATCTTTAGTAGCTTACTCACTCGCATCGTCCAGAGGTGGTTGTTGTTTCCTCTGGAGGCAGGGCACTCTTGGAGCATGCGGTGATGAGGAGAGAGCCAGGTTCAGATTCACCTGGATGACCGCATGGCTAATGGCTGACCCCCTTCTTCTTGGACCGAGCCCTTAAATAACCTCTCTGACCTCAGCAGCCCGGTGCAATCGAAGCTGCCAATACTGGCCACAAGCCGACCAATCTCCCCAGCATCCCTGGCTACCTGGGCCCGCGCAGGGCCGGGTCTTTCCCCCCTGCCCAGGTGACCAGAGCATCGCCTCCCAGGCGCCAGGCTTTCGTCATGCAGACCAGGTGGGAGATCCCCGCCCTGAGGGATTCAACACCAGCCTCCCAGGCTGGCTGAGACAGATCTCTGCAGAGGGGCACTGACGGTGGCATTTCTGCCACACTTCCCCCCCCTCCTTTACAAGCTCGGACACGGGGCCTCTCAGGGCCGTGGGTCTGGGCGTGTCGGGTCAGGGGGTTCCCACGGGATGCCAGAAGAAGGAAAAGGGAAAAACCTGGAACATGAAACAAGTTAAGACAATAACAGATAGAAACCATAAAACCTGATGGCAGTCTTACACTAGTGATCTCCGCACTAGGCCCGAGGACCCGCTACCCAGAGTCCTTTCGTGACAAGGCATCCGCTATCACATTCTGGCTCCCCTTGATGTGCTTGACAGTAAAATTAAATTCCTGCAGCTGCCAGGACCAACGTTGCAGCTTGGCTTTGGTGTTGTGCATGGTCTGCAGCCACTGCAGTGGGGCATGGTCCGACAGGACGGTGAACTGTTGTCCCCACAAGTAGGGCTTCAGCTTGTTCAGGGCCCAGACGATGGCCAAGCACTCCTTCTCGATGGAGGACAGGTTTCGCTCCCAAGGGATTAGCTTCTGGCTGAGGTACGCCACGGGGTGCCGTGTCTCCTGATGCTCCTGTAAGAGCACAGCTCCCAGTCCCACGTCGGAGGCATCCGTTGCCACGTAGAAGGGTTTATCCTGGAGCGGTGCCTTCAGGATCGGTTGTTTGACCAGGGCAGCCTTGAGGGCGTCGAATGCTTCCTGGCACCCCTGCTTCCAGACCACCGGGTCCGGGCTGCCCTTCTTGGTCAGCTCGTGCAGCGGGGTGCGGTTGCTCCAAACCCCGGGACAAATCTTCGGTAGTAACCCGCCAGGCCAAGGAAGGCTCTGACTTGCTTCTTGGTCTGTGGAGGTGGCCAGTCTTTGATGGCCTCGATCTTGTCCCACAAGGGAGCAATCTGACCTCCACCCACACGATGACCCAAGTACACTACCTCCGATAGTGCCCACTGGCACTTCTTGGCTTTCACCGTAAGACCAGCTTGCTTGATCTTACCTAGCACGGTGGTCAGGTGAGTCAGGTGCGACTCGAAATCCGGACTGAAGATGGCGATGTCATCGATGTAAGCCATGGCAAACTGCTCACATCCTTGCAGCAGATTATTGATCAGTCTCTGGAAAGAGGCGGGCGAGTTGCGCAAACCGAAAGGTAAAACTGTGAACTCGTATAGCCCCGTAGGTGTGGTAAAGGCAGACTTGGCTATGGCATCCGGGTCCAGGGCCATCTGCCAAAATCCTTTGGACAGATCGAGAGTTGAGATCACCTTGGCTGGGCCCAGGCGATCCAGCAACGTGTCCATCCTGGTCATAGGGTACGCATCAGGGGTGGTGATGGCATTCAGTTTCCGGTAGTCCACACAGAACCGGATGGTCCCGTCCTGCTTCCGGACGAGTACCACCGGACTGGCCCAGGGACTCGTCGAAGGCCGGATTACCCCCAACTCCTCCATCTCTGCGATCTCCCGTTCTATTTCTTGCCTCACCTTCTCATTGACTGGGTAATGTCGGGAGTATATAGGGCGATGGCTGCCCGTCTCTATCGAGTGTACCGCCAGGTCCGTTCTACCTGGTTTGTTAGAGAACACAGTCTCAAAGTCCTTGAGCGCTGCGAGCAGCTGGTCCTTGTCCTGGGAGGGCAGATGGTCCGGCAGGCGGAGATCCTCGATCCCTGCCTCGCCATCCCAGTCTCCATACATGACCGGCTCCTCGGGGTCCTCCGGAGTTCCCTCAACGGAGGGGACCCAGAATACCATCTCCTTTCTGTCGTAGTAGGGTTTAAGCATGTTCACGTGAATTGTCTTAGGTTTCCTACCCTTAATACCCACTACATAGGTCACATCATCCAGTCTGTCCAGGACAGCATGGGGACCTTCCCAAGCAGCTTGCAGCTTGTCTGTTTTTAGTGGCAGGAAAACCATCACGTTATCACCCCGCTCAAAGGTACGTAAGCGGGCCTTCTCATCATACCAGGACCTTTGCTTCTCCTGGGCCCTGTCCCAGGGAGTCCCGTGCCACCTTCATCATGTCAGTAAGTTTCTGACGGAAGTCAAGCACATACTCCACCACGGAGGTCTTTGTGGAAGTGATCTTCCCTTCCCACTCCTCTCTCACCAAATCGAGAGGACCTCGCACTCGCCTCCCGAACATCAGCTCGAAGGGCGAGAACCCAGTGGACTCCTGGGGCACCTCCCGGTAGGCAAAGAGCAGGTGCGGCAGTTTCTCATCCCAGTCATTGGGGTTGGAGTCCACATAGGCCTTGAGCATCCCTTTCAATGTCCCGTTGAACCTTTCCACCAGCCCATTTGTCTGAGGGTGGTAGGCTGTGGTCTTAAGGTGTTGCACCCCACAGCAGTCCCACAGGCACTTCGTCACCTCCGCCATGAAGTTGCCACCCCGGTCCGTCAGGATCTCGGAGGGAAAACCCAGCTGGCAGAAGACCTTGATGAGGGTGTCAGCAACTACGGGTGCCTCGATGGAGGTCAAGGCCACTGCCTCCGGGTACCGCGTTGCGTAATCCACTAGAGTCAGTATGTATTTCTTTCCCCTACGAGTCCTATGCTTCAGCGGTCCCACAAGGTCCACGGCCACCCTGGGGAAGGGTTCGTCAATGATCGGGAGGGGCTGCAGGGGAGCCCTTCTCCTGTCTCCACTTTTGCCCGTCCGCTGGCATGTCTCGCAAGATTTGCAGTAGTCCGTCACATTCTGGGCAATTTTGGGCCAAAAAAAGTTCACCTGCAACCGCTGGAGTGTCCGTTCCCTGCCCATGTGACCAGCACGAGGTAAATCGTGAGCCATGGAAAGTAATCACTGCCTGCATTTCCATGGTACTATGAGCTGGCGCTGGGGCTCCCAGGTCTTGGCATGGTTCTTTGGCACCCACGACCGATAGAGAAGCCCCTTATCCCAGACCACCTGTTCCCTCTTGTCCGGAGTGAACTCAGTCTCTTGCTCCCGAGCCATCTGTCAGAGTCCCTCCAAGCTGGGGTCCTCCCGAACCTCCCGCTTGAACTCCTCCTGCCCAACTATGCAATCAGCAGGGAGTGCAGGTGCTCCTGCGGGGAGTGTACACTCACCCTCAGGGACTTCCTGGGTCTCCTCCCTGCTAGTCTCACCTCCCTCTGCCACTGACGGAATACACCCCTCCCCGGGACTGTCACTTAACCCACCCTCGGGGTCACTAGTTCCCTCCGGGACTGCGGTGCAATCCCCGTCTGCAGGGGTCCCTACCCCTGCGACCAATGGTGTGACTTTCTCCTGGGGGTTTTCCAACCCCCCTTCTTTAGCCTTCCTGCTCTGCAGGCGAGTCACCGCATGAACGGTGCGGGGCTTTGGCTCTTGGATCTGTTCCCACCTCCGGAGCTGGGCTTCCTGCTCTATAAGATCCCGTCCCACCAGGATGGGGGCCGGAGCCCCTTCCAGTACCCCCATTTCCAGGTACGTTGCACAGTCGTTCCACACGACGGGGGCACAGAATACCGGTACCTTCTGGGGTGCGGACCCCACTCCGTGAATAGTGAGGGTCTTCCCCGGGATTATGTCTGCAGGTGAGACCAGGTTGGAACTAATCAGTGTCACACTGGCCCCCGTGTCCAGTTCCCCCACAAGGGTCCTCCCCTTCACTGTGATCATGGTCCGGTGGGGGCCATCACCTCCTCGGAGTTTGTGATCCTGTAGCAACAGACCCTCCCCTCAGAGTGGCTCCGGCCCTCCCCCTCGCTGCTCACAGCTGTTGCACGCCTGACGGGCCTGGGTCTAGTGCTTAGCTTTGGGCAGTTGGGCTTGATGTGGCCCTGCTCCCCGCAGTTATAGCACCCCCTCTTTTCCGAATTGGGTGGTTTGTCCGAATCTGGGGCCGCCTTGCGCTCTGCAGGAGGTGGCCCTCTTTCCCCTTTTTGACCTGGGCCTCCCTTCCCCCTCTTTGGACCCCTTTTTGCTCCTTCCCAGAGTAGGGAGGCCTCTTACGGTTTAGCAACAGTCGGTCTGCAATCTCAGCGGCCTCTTGAGCATTTTTGGGGTCCCTGTCCCTGACCAGGGTCATAACCTCTCTCGGACAGCAAAAATGGAATTGTTCCAGCACCAGGAGAAGACGTGACTTTTCTACAGTGTCAACCTTGGCTTCAGCTAACCATTTACTGCATGTGTCCTCCAACAGGACCCCAAAATCAGTCAATGACTTCCCGGGTTGTGGGCGCGCGTTCCGGAATTTCTTCCGAAAATACTCTGGTCCTAACTGGAACCTTTTAGACACTGCCGCTTTGAAGGCATTATAGTCATCAGCTGCATCTGAGGGCAGGCTGTTCAGCCACCGCCATGTTACCCTCTACCAGTGCAGACAGGTACATCATGATCTTTCCCTCCGGCACCTTGCACCACTGGGCTTGTCTTTCGAAGTCGCTTAGGAACACTGCAGGATCGTCTTCCTCTCGGTAGCGAGCGAAGGCCGAGACATCCAGTTTGAGCTGTTCCCCAGACGCTTGCGGAGGATTCGCGTTTCCCCCGATGGTCTGCAAATGGAGCTGAGCATCGAGCTTTTTCTGCTCGTGCTCCATCCTTTGTGCCTCCAACCGGGTTTCCCTCTCCAACCTCCTCTCTTCCAGCTCCAGCCTTTTCAATTCTAGCTTTTTCTCCTCCAGCCGTCGCTGTTCTTTCTTTTCTTCCCACTCCATCCTTTTCAGCTCTATCTCATGGAGTCTCTGCCGCTCCCTCTCGGAGGGTGATCTCCCGGCAGCCTCCGGGCTTGGCAAGCGGGTGGGTGTTCCTGGGTCGAGCTCAGGACTGGATGAGCGTGAAGCTGACGCTGTTCCTGACTTGCCAGTACACAAGTGTTTAATCAGCTCATCCTTCTTTAGCCTTCCCGTCGCGTGAAGGCCTCTCTCTTTTGCCAGCTCTTTCAGTTCGGGAACAGTCATCCGGACATACTCGTCTGCCATCCTGACTCTCTACCCTATCCAGTCAACCCGATGCCAAATTAGAAATTGTTTGCTCAAGGGATTTCAGTGACTCTATTCCTTTTCCCAAATTATGCCTCCAATTGAGCAGGGTATTCGGATCCCACCGCTAACACCACGTGTGGCGGGTCAGTAGGGGGCGCTCCTGCGTTGAGCCGCCCACCTCCCTGCGCCCGACCACCTTCCAGGCTCCGAGTGCCTCCCTGGGGTGCGTCCCGTCCGGCCGACCCCTTCCCTGGAGCACCCCCGCTAGCCTGGGGTCCCGCTGCCACCGTCCAAGGCTCTGGACTCACTTCTGGCTCTGCGCACCTTGGAGAACGCAGGCCTGATCGTCCAATGGGTCCTAGACCCAATATAAGCACTTGGGGCACTTCCCCAAGTCAGGGGCTTATTAGGAAAGTCTCCCTTAGTCCACAGACCTAAGGGGCCTCCTCGGCATAATGTAGACCCACCCCTCAATACGTCTCCCACACCGGTCACAAGGAGAACTTTATTGATGACAGGGGGTAGGGCGGAAACAGGGTAAAAGGTAGAGCAATATCAGAGGAATATCAGAGGAATCCCACAGAGCAAACCAGGGTGGCTGAGGTAGCCGTTTAAACACGCATCTGAGTTACTGAAGCTAAATATCTAATCGGATCTCGAGTAGCTTACTCACTCGCATCATCCAGAGGTGGTTGGAGTTTCCTCTGGAGGCAGGGCACTCTTGGAGCATGTGGCGATGAGGAGAGAGCCAGGTTCAGATTCACCTGGATGACCGCATGGCTAATGACTGCCTTCTTCCTGGCCCGGGGCCTTAAATAACCTCTCTGACCTCAGCAGCCCGGTCCAATCGAAGCTGCCCATACTGGTCACAAACCAACCAATCTCCCCAGCATCCCTGGCTACCTGGGCCTGTACACAGGGCCGGGCCTTTCTCCCCCGCCCCCTCCGCCCAGGTGACCAGAGCATCGCCTCCCAGGCACCAGGCTTTTGTCATGCAGACAAGGTGGGAGATCCCCGGCCAGAGGGATTCAACACCCGCCTCTCAAGCTGGCTGAGACAGGTCTCTGGAGAGGGGCACCAACGGCATTTCTGCCACATTCACCGCCCAGGAGAAAACCAGGAGCAATGGTCATAAACTCCTAGAATGCCCTCAGGACATCCCAATCTTGGGAGCAGCATTTGGGAATCATTATAAAGTGTCTATTTTATAAATAGAGAGGTAGTGCACTTTAAACACTTGACTGGTAAATTAAAGTGCAGAAACTTTTCCTGACATCCAATTGTATAAAATTATATTTTTTGTAAAAAAAAATAAAGTCAATTTATATCACTACCTAAAACTAGATATAAAAGTCTCATCTTGGATTTCTGAACGTTGTTCGGATCTTAGCATCCTCAAGGATCTCTTAGGTCCTTATGGACTCAGAAATCATGTTTGTCAGAGGAAGATGCATTTCCCCCTGGTTTGTAGAAAAAAAATCTATTTATAAACTCATATAAATGGTTCCACTTCTACTAATAAACGGGGAAAGAAATTTATAGATATGAATTAGTCCCCTGCCTCCATTTTTCTATAAACCAGGAGAAAACATTATTACACCAAAAACACCTCCCCCCGCACCTGCATTTCTACCCCACAACCCATCCCTCCACCAGGAATCACTTTGAGGCCTCCTCTCCGGTGGGACTTCTGCCTTGCCAGGTCCTGGAGAGACTTCCTGAAGCAGCAGCTCTCGGCAGACGTCCCACCGTCCGCTCCACTGGGCCCCGGCAGTCACGGCAGCAGGCAGGTCACGTACCGTAGAGGTGCTGGGAAAGATGAAGCGAGAGGCACTTTGGGTTCCTCAGTGCTCGGGCTCACAAGTCAGCATTTGCATCTGGGCTGCAACAAGCAGAGCTGCGTTACTGGAGGCGAGAGGCGGCCAGGCCAGCCAGCCTGCTCTTCCCTCCCCACGCCATGAACAAGGAGCCGTGGCCACTGCTCCCTGGGGCTTTATCCCCGCCATTGGGACTGACCCCATGGATCAGTGCCCACGACCCCAGAATCATGTCCCTGATACAGCAACCCATTCAGCCAGGTCCTGCACCTGGGGTGAGGAGACTAGGAGAGACAGGACACGTTCCCCTTGGGGCTCTGACCTGGGCAATGCGACTGCAATCTCAGCGTCCCAAACCACGGCACATGGGCAACACTGAACGCTGGCCTACAGTAACCACCAGCCTCCCCCTGCGGCTTCTTCCTCTGGTCCCCCTGGAGCTGGTTGGAGGAGGGGAGCCTCGTCTCTATTACTGCAACAGCTGCAAGGTGGTGGAAAACTGAGGTGGGGGGATAGAAAGACCACAAAGTCTCTGTACCCCATTGACTCTCCTGGGGATGTCTCTAGGGACGGGGTTTGGGAGGGGTCGGTGCTCTGGACCAGGCACTAACTGACTTCTGATGCGAGACCCCCAATGCCTCGGCTGCAAATGCAACCCCACTTCATTACAAGGTGCTGGACAGGTGCTCTGGTCCCTGTGGAGCAGAGCAAGCCCCAGGTGAGACCGGACAGCCCCTCCTCCATCCCGCTCAGCCCGGGGGGAGCAGCTCCAGCACCACCTCCACCGACTGGCCTCTGGGGTGATGGTGGCACGTCTGCTGGATGCACAGTACTAAAAGGCCAGGGCTGGAGGTGGGGGGGGGCAGGGGCTGGGAAATGTGGTTGGCTATGTACAGGGAGTCACCAGACCCGGGGCTTGTCTGGAGACGCTCACCACTCGCCCGAGGCGTGCACTACACCTGTGAGAGTTGGCAGTGATCCGATCCGACTTTGAATCAAGCCGCTTCGGATGGCTGCGATCTGATCCGGGGCTCTGGACCGGGTTTCCACCTCAATGCCGCCAAAGCTTCAGAGCCACCTTGGAGACCCGGCCATAGGGTATAATGGGGAATCAATGAAATATCTGTAACTTTGTTGTTTTATGTCCGATCTTGATGAAACCTTTAGGAATGGTAGCCTTTGCTGAGAGCATGAAAACTGCCAAGTTTCAAGGAGATCAGTGCAGGGTTTGGGGGGAACTGTACCCCCAATTCATGAAAGCCAAACTCCTGCCTCAGCTATGTGTTACAACACGGGGTGAAAACTGCAGGGTGGGAGCTCTTGCTGAGGCCACAAAGCCTGCCAAGTTTCAAGAAGATCGGTGCAGGGGCTTGGGGAAACTGCCCCTCAAGCTGCGACAAGCAAAACAGGTGCCACGGGTGACCCGGCGTGTGCTCAGGCGCAGCGGGGTGACGGCTGCAGGGATGGTGGCCCCTGCTGTGACCACGACGCCTGCCAGCTGTGGAGGAGATGGGTGCAGGGGGGCTCTGGGGCCCTGCACCTCTGGCTGCTGATGGACAAAACTCGTGCCAAAACTCTGTCCTGGGGCAGTTGCTGGTCTGTATTGATTCTTTCTTCTCCTTAGCCTGGTGTTGTAGGTGCTAATTGATGCTCGTTAAGTCGTTATGTAGCAGCTAGGTCCTGTGTATTGAGCTGGCCCCCGATGAATCAGCTCAGCAGCCAGGCCTGCAGCAGTGCCTCCCCTCCTGCCCCAAGACAGACACAGTCAGTCCCACAACCACCCGTGGCACCAGTTTTGCTTGTCCACAGCTTGAGGGGCAGATCCCCACAAACCCCCGCACCCATCTTCTTGAAACTTGGCAGGCTTTGTGGCCTCAGTAAGAGCTACCAGCCCTGCAGTTTTCACCCCATTATATTGTAACGCCTAGACATGACAGGAGTTTTGCTTTCAAGAATTTGGGGTGTTGTTCCCCTCAAACCCCTGCACCAATATTCTTGAAACTTGGTAGGCTTTATCCTCTCTGCAGAGTCTACCATCCCTGAAAACATCATCCAAATCAGACAAAAAACAACAAATGTATAGATATTATATTGTTTCCCCATTATACCCTATAGCCAGATCTCCAAGGCGGCTCCAAAGCTGTTCAGGAGCTGCAAACCACTTCGGGAAGCCGAATGAGGCAGCGCTTCGACCCGGATGTGCTGCTTCAGACCCCGAAGTGTCTGAAGCTTCTCCGAATCCAAAGCTCTGTCCAGAACCTCGCACAGCCCCAGTGTGCACCAGCTTGTCAAGCAAAATGTCTTCCTGTGCCATGTACCTATGCCAGGGGTTGCCAACTCCTGGTGCAGAACATGGCATCAAAAACCTTAGTTTTTCTTTCTTTCCATGCCCTGGACTAAGACAGCCTGCAAGGCACAGACACCTGGGCCAGAGACAAATACACCTTAGTGGGCTCAAGGTCCCAGGATTTGGCCTGCTACATCTCCGTTTGAATCCCCTGCTTTCAAGCTACTGCATCTTCAAGAGTGCCGCCCTTCAAAAGGAAAAGCTTCATGCCTTGCTTTCTACTTGGAGAAGACTTTTTCTAAAAGGCCTGAAGGATCATTTTCCAGTTAATACTAAGTGGGGTGTAACAGGGAACCCTAGCCCTGTTACCAGAAGGCAGGTTGGCCCCTTTAAAACCAAAAACAGAAGGGGGCAGGGCAGGACTATAAAAACCCTGGGCTGGGCGGCAGTAGGAGCCAGCAGCCAAAGGGGAAGGAGTACATCCCGGAGCTCCCCGAACAGGCTTGGACAGTGGTCCAGGGGCTGCAGGAGGGGAACTACTGAGCACTCCTGGAGAAGCGGCAGCAACCCCAGAAGAAAGACGGTAGCACATGGTTGGGGAACAGAAGCACAAACCCCTGAGAAACTGTAAGCAGGCATGCTGCCTTCTTTAATCATGTTTTCTTGGTGGCGGTTATAGCCCATGGGCAGGACTGTTCATATTTTCTTTATTTGTTATTAAATAACATCAGTGGTTTGAGTGAGGCTATTGGAGGAGGAGTGTTTGGGGCACACAGGCACAGTGACAGAGAGGGCGCAGTATTCGGGGGCATAGGCCCGGCGCCAGAAAGGGCAAGCCTAAAAGGCTGGGCTGGCCTGGTGCACCCAGGGTGCAACTGTGTGGGGTTTTGGGGGGGACGGGGGGAGGGTTTGGACTAGGATGTTGGAGGTCCAAGGCCATTGTCTGGCTTCAAACTTGTGACCCTCTTGGATATGAATCAGAACTTGCAGCATGAAAGTAAATGACTTCTGCTTTAAAGGAGGCTGACATACAGGCCTCATTCTCCAGTTCCTTCCAATACCCATAAGTCAGCAGTAACATAACACATTACTACAACCAGGCAACCATCAGCTTCCCGTCACAGACTAGGAAGATCTCCTTTTCTCAGGTATTCTTTTATTCAGATGCACACACACTTCTTATAGTAAGAGGTGCTTTCCATCATTGAATCTGCTGCCAACTGAGATGCCAGGGGGCTTGAGGGAGTGGTCCTAGCAGGGCTTGCTGATAATAAACAGTGTGTCCTAAATTTCCAGCCTGAAAAAACTAGTAGCTGGGGATACTGGAGAACAATGCAAGACTGCTCCTCAACCTGAAACGCACTTCTCATTTCAAATGGGATGCTCTTTGTCGGGTGTGTCTGACAACACTAGTCCCAGCCCACTCACAGGAATGCTGGCTCTACGCAAAGATAGAGAAAGCACTGGACCCTGTGACAGAGACAAGCTTTTCTGCCTGGTGCAAGCACCGGCCTGTCCCCTGTCTACGGGTCAGCCACCCGCCTCTCTCGCCTGCCATGCCTGGATGTAATAATATAGATGTAATACTTAGGCGGGAGGCTGGCCATTATACACCCTGATATTGGGGCTATCCACGGCTCCATTCCACCCCTGCACTGTGGCCCAAGCCTTGCAAATGGCATCTCAGGCAGCCAACTTAACCATCCCTTCACCCATTAACTGTGGCCCCTTCCCTGGGACCTTCAGCTTTCCTTTAAGCCCTGGCCCCATCTCAGGTCAGCCAGGACCCCACGCTTCTCTGCTCTATATGAGCACCTCTCACGGTGGGTCCTGGCCCCAGCATTGACCAATAAGGTCCCTTGGGTTAGGTTTAAGCCTCCTGCCAGCACTCAGGGATTGGAGTCCCCCATTCCCAGATCAGGTGCTTTACAAAACATGCCTGGCCTGCAGGGTCACTCACCCCAGCAGGCTCAGGTGCTCCAAGAAACTTACCTGGCCTTCCCTGGAATTGACAGAACATATAACCCACCCGAAGGTGGGGGCTGGGGTTACGGCATCCCCACCTGCCTTTCAGCAGGGTGGTCACTGGCCTGGCATTTTCCTGGGGTTCCCATGCCACTGGGAGCCCCACCAGACCCCCCACTCTGAGCAAGGTGCAGTTTTAAGTCATGCCCAGGACCAAGAGCCTACAGCTCCGACCTACAAGATGTTCTGTGCAGCAGCTCAGCCAGGCGATGCTCCTGCCGGGCTCGCCAGCAGCGAACTGCTCGTGTTTATACAGGCGGCCAGAGGTCTAAAATGGCCACCGTAATCAAACACCAGGTGAGTGCTTGATCTACCCCTTAAAGCGGCAGGTACCACTGGTGCCCTGCCACAGATCAAATTACAATTACCTTCTGTTTTCTTCCTCCTGCCTTCTTTTAAGGTAGTAAATAATAATCCCAACCAAAATGAGAACAGGAACAATAACTGCAGCAATCCATCTACCTTTCACTTCAGAGTTTCTCTCTGCAGGTTTTTCTGAAAAATGATTAAAAAAGAAATTGAAACAGCTTTTCTGTCACCATTTCCAGTGAGACCCACCCCTGCAGTGACTATAGTCTTGGTGATATTCCATCTTTCTCCAGGTAGTCAGAAACGCTGGTCCCAGATTGAACTTGCTCCAGGGGTACAACATAGCATCAGCCACCACTTGGCCTAAGACAGACTAAAGCAAAGATATGGCAGGGTGAGCACAAGGAAGGATGGGCAGCTCAGCCACGTGCCCCACACCTCAGAGTGGAGAAAAGCAGCCACTGACCCCATAGCCAGTTGCTGCAGGGGAGAAATCTCCACCTGGGTTAAATCTAGCCCAGGGGTAAGCAAGGCCCAACCTGCACAGCCATGTCACCCAGCCCACAGGGCTTCCCCCAGCACCAGGCACTGGGCAGCAAGGTGTGTAGGGGCAGTACTCATTACCGTGGCTCCAGGAGCTACCGCCATTACAGAAGCTACCAATCCTCCTGCCACCAAATCTCCAGAGCCCTGTGTGCTGGACCTGGAGCCTGGAGCCACAGCATCTGGCTTGCGTGGCTGCCCATGGGGCTGAAAATCTGGCGGTGTGGGGAGCAGTGCTCGCAGCTGCTGTGACATCCACAGCAATTAAGCACTGCCAGAGCAACATTGTAGCCTTGTGGCCACACGCCCCAGATCCAGCCTGCACACCTGCCCCACGCCACTCCCCTGGCCTGGAGGGACAAGCGAGCTGGACACCACTGCTCTAGGCAGCAGGGGCTGGGCAGGCTGGTGGCTGGATGGGCAATGTTACAGAAGGCAGAAGAGAAAGGGGACTGAACAGAGGAGAGAAGATCTGTTGTGTGTGCATTAAGACTGTGGGTGGCATAGGAAGGTGGAAGAGCTGAAGGAGCAGAAAGGATATATTTCATCTTCCTTTTTCTCAAAGTATGAAGAACCTCGCACTTAGGCACCCACACTCAAGTTACAGATTTGGAAGAAGCAGGGAGGGGAGGGGGCAGGGTGCGAAGCAGGGAAATGGTATCACTAACTGTGCTTTCAAAGCTGGACGGAGCTCAAGCCATGGAGCCTCCTCCTAAACACTATTAGAAAGTGGACAGCAATGGCCCAAGTCTTACACTTAGTGTTTCTACCAGAAATAGGAGCTCTCTTCCAAGCTCAAGCTCTGTTGTATAGAGCCAGGCTTATTACATTAGTTTCTGACACATGGTGTAAGAGCACATTTCATTAACCAGGGTTACTGCGCCGACATACCTGTCACAGTAAGCCGGAAGGTGCGTTCAATAGGCTTACAATTATGGTAAAACAAATAGACATGGTAGGTTCCCGTATCGTTCAGGGTTACATCTCTCAGTTGCAAAGATACATTGCCGTTCTTCTCTGGAAACACTTTAGTTCGCCCATGAAACCTCTCGGCTTGGCGATCCAGGGCATCCTTGCAACGATGAAAGCTGTGAACAACTTCTCTCGCGTCGGTCTGCCAGTTAACAGTGAGTTCTGAGAGCTGCACATCTTCACTCGCAACAACATCTAGGGGAAGGACCACATCCCTGCACATGGAGCTTGTAATGTGTCTGGGTTCATTTCCATGCACGGACCATGCCGTGTCGTTGAGTATGCACCCTAGCAGTGAATAAAAGAACAGGGCATTATTTACCCTCCTCCCTTCATTTCCTCATTTGCCTTATCCTTTGCTCTTAGTTTGCCAACGTAATGCAGCCTACGGACACGCGGCTTGATCTGGCACCTCTACAATCACAAGGAACTTGCCAAAGGCAGCCCATTATCAAATACGTTAACTGAGACCTAAATAGATTATATCAGTGGTTTTCAACCTTTTTAGACCCAAGGCACCCCTCAGTAGACCCAGGGCACCCTTCAGAAAATGCCAACTTAGTTGACTACAGACTACAGAAAAACACCAGTGCAATTTTTCTGTTGCAAAGAACTCAGACCACAACAGGGCACTGCTGATCCCTGTTTGAATCTCTGGGTCTATTGCTAACATCACAGGCACCCCAGAGAGCCATGCATCCCGGCTGAGAATCACTGGATGAGATCAACGGCGCTTCCTTTGTCTAGCTCTGATCACAGAAAGCGGTGGGTTAGTCTGGTGCGGTTGATCTACAGGGAACCGACACTGCTTTGTACCCCTTTTCCCTTCTGCGTGTCTGTAGTCATTCCCTTTCCAGCTTCTTATTGCTTTGCACGCCCTTGGGATCAAACTACCCGGCCTGTAGTTGCCTCGTATCAGTCATCCCCTCACCCCACTTCTTAAAACACAGCCCCGCATGTGTTTTCCTCCAAGTGGACAGCACTATCCTGGGCTCAGATTTATTACAAATCCTTGCTATCGGACCTGTCCTTTCCTGGGACACCTCTTTTTATGAGCATTCATCTGCATTTGTCCAGTCTGCTGCCAGGAGCGCAAGAAAGAAAGCCGGTTTCACTTACCAGCTGCAGTGAACACGGCCAAACAGAGAACCAGGGCTGCTGTCCCGGTTCTTCGGGGTTTCATTCTCCGCCGTCTTCAAGCCTGTTGAAACAAATACCATTTGCTTAAACCATCAGGTTGGGGCAGCTCCTTGGAGGAGACACACAGGTTAATGCCCGCTGCACCCCCAGGAGCTGGAGACCTGGACCCAGACCCAGAAACCACTGACCCCCAGCAAAAGCTCTGCTAGCCTTGGTCCTGGCCAAAGGACTTAAACACAGTGTAGCCTGGGCGATAGTGACCGTGAATCCATTACGTTCACTGTCCGTCACAAGGCAGACAAATTAGATAGCAGGCTTGAAGTATGGGACTTCAAAAATTCAAACCTCAAGAAGCTCAGGTCACGAGTAGGGGAGGTGCTGTGGGACCAGGGACTGACGGCGAAAGGAGTACATGAAGAGCGGTTGTTCCTAAAAGACATGATCCTTGAAGCACAAAGGAAGTCCATTCCCACGCGGAGGAAAGGAAGCGGAAGGGCTGCGAAGCCCTCTTGGCTAACCAGGGAAATCACGGTCCTCTTAAGAAAGAAGAAAGAGACGTCCAGACGATGGAAGCTTAGGACAGGCCCCAAGGAGGACTACACAGCAATGGCCCGCACTTGTAGGGATCAGATTATAGATTCATAGATTCATAGATGTTAGGGTCGGAAGGGACCCCGACGCTCCCAGGAAAGGCTCTTAAGGCACCCCAAGGCCCAGCCCCTGGTCGAGACTCACGGCACTGAACAGGCGCAGGTGGATTGCCAGGCCTGGGGCCCAGGAGCCTGGAGGATGGATTTGCCTGGCTGCATCCAGCCAGGCCCTAGGGAAGCAGCCAGGCAGGGCGAACTAAAGCAGAGCTGAGTGCTGGAGACATTAGGGCTGAATCCAGCCAGCTCCAGCCAGGCGGCCAGGCCCCGCCACCCCGTGCGGAGCAAGTCGATGCAGTCCAGCGGCCGCACACCAGTGCCCAGACTCTCTCACGGGCAGGGTGGTGAAGCACTGGAATGGGGTACCCAGAAAGGTGGTGCAGTCTGCATCCTTGGAGGTTTTAAAGACCCGGCTAGACAAAGCCTTGGCTGGGACGATGTAGTTGGGGCTGGTCCTGCTTGGAGCAGGGGGTTGGACTGGATGTGACCTCCCGAGGTCCCTTCAGCCCTCATTTTCTGTGATTCTAGGGTTAAAATGAATCACCTGAGGGCCTGTAAGTGATCCATCAAACCAGTAACACTGTGACACGTGTGACTACCTGCCTTTGCTAGGCTTGGTGCCATCCCTGCCCTTCTGCCCTTCTCTTCCTGTGCTTTCTCAGACCTGCTGGTCACACGTTGCCTCGGGCTGTGAAATCATGGAGGCAGGGCAGTGTTTTCCCGTGTCCGCGCTATGCCCAGCACGACAGCACCAGGGCCTCCTCCAAGGGCTTCCTGACACCACCTCGATGCTGGGCCTAGGAGCACCGTGCTAGTTACATGCAATTTCTGTGCATAATATAACAGATGATTCTAGTAAAATAGTAATAAGATTTGGAATTTGGGGGGGATGAAGCACTGTGTCCTAGTAAACTACGGGTGGATTCTGCGACCCATGTACTTGAGGTCAGAAGTCACCCTAACCAGCTGTAGCTTGCGTGTGCTTTAAGCTCAGATAAGTGCAGAGTCCTGCACCCTTTCCCCCCAAGGCTGTGGGGTTAGAGTCTGCACAGGCCAATGAGCACAGAGCAGCTGGCACCCAAGAAACCCACCCCGCTTCTCAAATATCTGCCATGTGCTCATGGCCACTCACCCTTGCAGTGGAAAAAGGCCCTGGGGATGAGGAAACGTTGCCTCCAGTCATCTCAATCACATTAGATCCTGCAGCCCCATCTCAAGGTGGAGCTGCTTATGGGCCAGTGTCTGCAGCGTGAGTCTTGTCCATTGTCCCATGACAAAGCTCCACTCGCAGGCCCCCCCCCCCCCCGACCTGCTCTTCTGCTATTACTATAATCCCCCTATAACTACCAGGCTGCTTTTGCTCATTGATGATGTCAACAGGCTGGGTACCTGAGAGTAGATTAGGAAGTGGTACAGACTGGGCTTAAATTGATTTCCCTAGACCCTACTTTTGCAGAACCACCTTTGCTTGCACACCAGCTGGAGGAACCATATAAGCACCTCCAATGCTTTTAAAGCACCTCCAAGGGAGAAATGGAAGCCAATGCAAATGGTACAGGTTATAATCTAAGGGGACCCAAGCTAAAGTTGCTGTGTGATCACTTGTGTGCTTTAGCTGAAATAAACGGTTTTCCTAGACCAGTAGTAGAAGAGTGATGGTCCAGAAGTTATGCAAGTGGCCAATATTGCAAACCATATTACAAAGAGACCCTATTCTTAAAAAGATCTTCCCAGAGCCACCCATCCTAGCCTTCAGACAAGCACCGAACCTCGCCAACCTCATCACCAGAAGCAAACTTCCTCAAGCCCAGACACACCAAAAGGATCCAGACCGTGCCAGGACAAGAAATGCAAAGCCTGCCAACACATCTCCACACCCCACTATGACTGCACCCTGCAACAGAGCCATCGGCATCCCAGGGTCTTACAGCTGCACCTCCAGGAATGTGATATCCCTCCTCCAATGCCCCAAATGCCCTGATGGAAGAGAAGTAGGAGAGACCAGACAACAACTGCGCACCAGCATGAACGCACACTGGACATCCATCAAAGACAGAAATACCCAATTACCGGCGGGGGCACATTTCTCACGGGAGGGCCACTCTCTCTCCAGTCTCTCAGTCCTGATCCTCAAGGGAAACTTGCACAACACGTCCCAGAGACGAGCCTACGAGCTCCATTTCATCAACCTCCTGGATACCAGAGATCAGGGACTGAACATAGACACTGGATTTTTGATACATTATAATCTGCCTGGCAACTGACTCCCCAGCCCAGCCCAGCCCAGCCCAGCCCAGCCCAGCCCAGCCCCTGGCTTCTTCACTTGTCACCCCATCCAGGAAGAGCACACACTGACTGCTGCAGCTTCCTTAGCCTGACGAAGGGGTTTTGAACCCGAAAGCTTGCTTAATAACTGTTCTCCAACCATTTGGGTTGGTCTAATAGAAGAGATCAAATCACCCAAGGAACCTTGTCTGCAAGTGGCCAGGATTTTGTTGGGTGATCTCTTATCCCAACTACATAGTTGGTCCAGTAAAATTAGACAAGCTTTCAAATGCCAGACATTCGTCCTCTGTTCTTATGTTCCAAAGCTTGCCTAACCTTTACCTAAGTCAGTGCTGTAAGCGGTCCAGTTGTGCTAGGCCATAATTATGCTAAACTATAGTAAGCTCCGGTGCCAAAAAGCAGTATGGGAGAAAGGGGCTCTTGACTGCCAGGTGACCCAGTAAGAAAGAAAATAAATAAATAAATAACACCCCCCCTCCAAAAAAACCCAAACCAACAAAACCCCACACACCCCTGAACAAAAAGACACTGAAGGGAGTATGAAGCAGAAGCTACACATATACACGCTAGAACCTACTGATGAGAGTATGGTGTAGCATGTCGGGGCCACACAGGTGGCTGTGTCACCTTCCTGGTGGCTCTACAACCAGGCCCTGCTCTGCCCTTAAGGTGCCTTCTCTTCTTGCCTGCCATGCCTCGATGGAAAAATCATAATAATAGTAGGGAGGCTGTCCATGGGCCTTCGTGCGGTCCCAGTTCAATCGAACCCATGCTAGGGTTCCCCGGCACCCTACTGTCCATACTATTCCCCAGGCCCCTCACTGGGTCTCTCTGGCTGACTGTGCTCTGCAGGGCATCCAAAGCCTTAGGGGCTAATTTTGTGGCTCCAGTCCTTCCCTACCCCTTGCCCGAAGCCTTGCAGGTGTTACAATATCACTGTTCCCTCCGTTGGGGATTCAGCCTATTTGGCCTCTGCCCCTTTACTCCAGCGAGGCCTTCTAGCCTGGGACTATACTGGACCTGCCTTTGAGACGCTAGCTCTGACTCACCTCTTCTTGTTACTGGCTGCACCCCTGTTGGGCACCAGGCCCCTGGCCCCTGCCTGGCCCTGTGGCCTTGCTCAATAGTTACCTGGGCTTGAAACCTGCCCCTGGCAAGGCTTAAGGTGATCATGTGCCCCTCAGGCATTAGTGGGACCTCTGTATGCTGCCCTTTACAACCCCAGCTCAAACCACTGGTCTAAATATAACATCAACATCAAGCCTCTGGGCTACAACATAAACAGTGGAAGCAGCCCTCTGCCCCTTGGAGAGGGCAAACCCTCCTTCACCCCTTGTGCTGGCATATCTCCCAGCATGGGCTCCTCGTGAGCTCCCCAAGCCTCACTGTTCCTGCAGGCAGCAAAGCAATCAGGCCAGGGTCCCTGGATGGCTCTCCCAACCCTGCAGCTGGGCGGACTAGAGTGGCTTGCTAGCTCCCATCGCCCTGCCCGCTTCCAGTCAGCAAGCTGCCTGCAGGTGCCTGGCAACTTGTGTGCTGTGCCCTGCCTAGCCTGCCCGGCTCCTCGGCCCGCCTGCTTTTACAGGAGCTGAAAGGAACAGGGCACCCCGGGCTGTCTGGTACACAGCGTGGGTGTGTGACCTTGGCAAATGCAACGAAGATGAACACTTTGACTGCGAGAAGTAGGAGCGGGCACGCGGCGGGCAGTAAAAATACAGGGGTTGGGAGCCCTGCCCCTTGTAGAGACCGCGGGGAGCACGACCAACTAGGGCAGGGGGACTAGGGGAGGCGCTACGGGGTACATGCGGGTGGGTGGGGATGGGGCGTCCCCCCGCACCCAGGAGCAGGGCTGGGGGGGAATGCGGGCAGCCGGGCCCCTCTGCCGGCCGGGCACGCGCCGTGGGAGGGAAGCTGCGGGCAAGTCAGCCCCGCCGTGCGGCCGCTCCCATCCTCCTCTCCCTGCGGGCCGTGGGATCCGATCCGATCCGATCCGATCCGATGGGAGCGGGGCCGGGCCGGTTTGTCTCCCAGCCCCGGCTCGCTTACCGTCCAGGAGCAGGGGCCGGTGCCTGCTCCGCTTCCCCCGCCTCTCTCCGCCTGCACAAAGCCGGGGCCGGGCCGGGCCGGGCGATGCGCGGGGCCGGCGGCGCCTGGCGCGGAGCGGGAAGTGTCCCCGGCCCCCGCGCCGTGCGCCCGGCGCCGTGCTCGCGTGACCGGGGCGGCGAGTGCGGTCTGCAGGGAGCCGCGCCGGCAAGAGCCTGCGGCTGGACAGCACCGCCGCTGTCCTCTTGTACGGACTGACTGCGGGGCCGGGAGTCCCGCCGCTCTCGCCGCTGTCCTCTTGTACGGAGTGCGGGGCGGGGAGTCCCGCCGCTGTCCTCTTGTACGGAGTGCGGGGCGGGGAGTCCCGCCGCTGTCCTCTTGTACGGAGTGCGGGGCGGGGAGTCCCGCCGCTCTCCTCTTGTACGGAGTGCGGGGCCGGGAGTCCCGCCGCTCTCGCCGCTGTCCTCTTGTACGGAGTGCGGGGCGGGGAGTCCCGCCGCTGTCCTCTTGTACGGAGTGCGGGGCGGGGAGTCCCGCCGCTCTCGCCGCTGTCCTCTTGTACGGAGTGCGGGGCGGGGAGTCCCGCCGCTCTCCTCTTGTACGGAGTGCGGGGCCGGGAGTCCCGCCGCTGTCCTCTTGTACGGAGTGCGGGGCGGGGAGTCCCGCCGCTCTCCTCTTGTACGGAGTGCGGGGCCGGGAGTCCCGCCGCTCTCCTCTTGTACGGAGTGCGGGGCGGGGAGTCCCGCCGCTCTCCTCTTGTACGGAGTGCGGGGCCGGGAGTCCCGCCGCTCTCCTCTTGTACGGAGTGCGGGGCGGGGAGTCCCGCCGCTCTCCTCTTGTACGGAGTGCGGGGCCGGGAGTCCCGCCGCTCTCCTCTTGTACGGAGTGCGGGGCCGGGAGTCCCGCCGCTGTCCTCTTGTACGGAGTGCGGGGCGGGGAGTCCCGCCGCTCTCGCCGCTGTCCTCTTGTACGGAGTGCGGGGCGGGGAGTCCCCCGCACGTGGGCCCAGCCCCAGCGCAGGAGGAGGCAGGGCTGGGGCTGGGGCTGGGGCTGGGGCGAGCCGCCGGCCCGTGGGGACGTGCCCGGGGCAGCACGGGGCCGGGGGGGAGGCGGGACACTGCCCAGCCCCACCCTCCCCGGTGGGCCCCGCGGGGACGGGCCCTGGTGCTGCAGCCGCCCCCTGTGAGGCCCGCAGCTGGCGAGCGCGCCCCGTGCAGGCTTCGTCTAATCGCAGGAGGTCCATGACTTCCCCGTTGAGCCACGGAGGAGCCGGGCCGGCACTGCAGGAGCTGTAGTTGGGGGTGGGAGCAAGGCCCTGATGAAAGGAACCCCAGAATCTTGCTTTGATTTGAGGCAGAGGTGTAGCGAGCTCCGTCAGTGCTCTGCTGGGCACGGGCGAGGGGATCCTGCCGACCCCTGGCAGGGGGACCTGGAGCCTTGCCCTGCCCTGCCCTGCTCTCTGCAGGCGGCAGCTGCTCTTCCTGTGCTCTGGCTGTGGCAGTGCAGCTTGGGCTGCTGGGCCCCCTTGGGCAGGCTCATCTGGGGGCAAATGCAGCCCTGTTTTGCCCCCTCCCCTCTCCCAGCGTGCTGCTGGGCATGGGGTAGGTCTTCCAGGCTCTCAGCTGTGGCAGTGCCATTGTCCGTGGAGTTGGACCAGGGGCTGGGCCCCTCTCAGCCATCCCTGCTTTCACACCTGACTGGAGACGGCACCGGTCCTGGCTCACAGCAATACGTGATGGAGCTGAACCACAGGCCTGGCCCAGCCAGAGCTGGAGGAAGTGCTGCAAGCCCTTCCTGAGCGAGCAGGGGTTCGCTCCCCCCCAAGCTGGGCCGGGATACTGCCCAGGGAGCCCTGGTTCATGCTGATGTCCCAGCTCCCTTTTAAGCTATTTTGGTCTTTGTCCTTCTGTGATACAAGATCTTCCACGCTCATGATGTGAGCAGCCCTGAGCCTTGCTAGGATGAGCGGCTTGGGAATATACGTGAGGTCTGCTCTGAGCCGACGGCCCAGCCTAGAGCTGCGTCCCTTGTGGATGCCCCTGCCGGGGGCCCTGCCTGGAGTTTTTCCACCAGCTCCCAGGCTGTCCAGGCTCCGTGGGAGGACATCACAGCTCATGGCCAGACAAGGAGGGAAAGGTTGGGAGTCAACCAGCAGCTTCCCTCAAGTCACACTCTCCTCACCCCATAGCCATGGAGGGGAGGGACAGCCAGCACCTGGGGGCCTTCTCTGGCCAGGATCACCCAGGGCAGAGTCCCTGCCTGCCCATCCCTGCTTGGAGGCACCTTCCTAGGATGCTTACCCTGATGCCCATGGCCTGGGGATCCCCAAGACTGTGCACAAGGAGGGAGCATGAGGACTGGAAAGACTGCAGGGCCAGGGAGCTCGGGGAGGCTCAGCCCTTGGGACACAGCAGCATTTTCACCTGCAGACCTGCCGCTCCTCTACCCCCTCCCCAGTTGTGCTTTTCCTGCAGCTCAAGCGTCAGGACAGCTGCAGCCCTTCCTGCGGTCCCAGGCAACCCTGCATCACCACGGGGCTGCCCAGCGGGAGTGCAGGGGGCTGAGTAAACCTCTGGGCTGGCCCACGCAGTGCTGGATCGCAGCCCGTGCAGGTGTCCAGACCAACCAGGCACGTGAAGTGAACCAGGACGAGCGCTGGGGCCCGCTCCCCACAGCAACCCTGCCCCAGCCTTCCCTTGCAGCCTTTCAGCTGGGCTTTCTCCAGACCAGTCAGCCTTTCGTCCCTTCCCCCAGCCCTGCTCAGTCTCCTGCCCCATCTCCCTGTGCAGTCCAGATCCGGCCATCTCCCCTGTGAGCTTCTCCCCCTTTCACCCCCAGATCCCTTCTCCCTCCTATACCCCAGCCAGGGCAGATCCCCTGCGCTCTGGCTGTTGCTGGTCCATCCCATGGTGCTGGGCATGGGGGCTGGGATGCTGCACAGGAGCAAATCAGCAGCTGGCCATGCAGCCAGGTAGATGCTACTGAGTTCTGCTTCATTCTTCCACGTCGGGGGAGGACAGACACCATCAGACGCCCAGAGTGAAGCAAATGCACTTTATTACCCAATATAACAGCTAGAAAATGAACAGAACAAAAGCAGGACAAGCATTCAGCGCAGGGCTCCAACAACAAGTCCCTTCCTCCCGTTCCCTTGCTGAGGTCTCAGCAGTGTTAGCAAGTCCGCACGGGCCCCAGCCTGCTTCCCAAGGCCGGACTGATGGAGGACCGAGCCTTGAGACCGTTCCAATGATTAATTGGCCCTGGGACCCGTCAGTGTTATACACAGCAATTTTCCCCCTCCCTCCATTTCTCTACAAACCAGGGTAAGAGATACTATACACACATACATATACACAGACCTATGCAAACACACGTAAATAAGAACACATACTCACACATCCATCTCGCACACACATTTATAAACAGTGCCCCAGTGGTTCTTGGCAGGTGTGTGCTAGACACGAGGTAACACTGGGAAGAAACGTGTCCCTGAGTGGAAACGTGCTGGTCAGGCCGAGCGAGCGACTGAACTGCTTTGCCCAGACTCATTAGGCCTTTAACTTTCAGTTATTAATAAACACAACAGAATTGCAGAGCCAGCCCCGTTCAACACCTACCTCTTATAGTTGAACTAACAGTTTCCCTGTGAACAGGGTAAGTGCATGAAGTGCCTAGTGTCTCCCAGCTGCAGCCCCTGCCCTGCCACGGGGACAGGGATGCAGCGGGCAGACAGCAGCCTCTGCATCCCCTGGTGCTGAAGGGAGGTTGCAGCTGTGAAACTGGCCCTCTCCTCTCCCCGTCCAGACATAGGCAATAGAGTTGTGCATTTGATGCTTTCAGCAAGGAGGTGGAGGTGGAGCAGAGCCAGTTGTCTTTGGCCAGCTGTCCCACGTCCCGACAGATTTGCAGAGCAGCGGGGCTGCAGCTTGCATGGAAGCACGAATTCACAGTGTTGGACCTACCTGCAACAAAACCGTGCTGGATGTCATTCTGAAATTTGCCTTCTACTAGCGTATCAACAAGGAGAAATGCAAAGTGCTGCACCTAGGGAGGAAAAATGTCCAGCACACCTACAGCCTAGGAAATGACCTGCTGGGTGGCACAGAAGTGGAAAGGGATCTTGGAGTCCTAGTGGACTCCAAGATGAACATGAGCCGGCAGTGTGATGAAGTCATCAGGAAAGCTAATGGCACTTTATCGTGCATCAGCAGATGCATGATGAATAGGTCCAGGGAGGTGATACTTCCCCTCTATCGGGCGCTGGTCAGACCGCAGTTGGAGTACTGCGTGCAGTTTTGAGCGCCGCACTTCAAGAGGGATGCGGATAACCTGGAGAGGGTCCAGAGAAGGGCAACTCGTATGGTTAAGGGCTTGCAGGCCAAGCCCTATGAGGAGAGACTGGGGCACCTGGACCTCTTCAGCCTCCGCAAGAGAAGGTTGAGAGGCGACCTTGTGGCTGCCTATAAGTTCATCACGGGGGCACAGAAGGGAATTGGTGAGGATTTATTCACCAAGGCGCCCCCAGGGGTTACAAGGAATAATAGCCACAAGCTAGCAGAGAGCAGATTTAGATTGGACATTAGGAAGAACTTCTTCACAGTTCGAGTGGCCAAGGTCTGGAACGGGCTCCCAAGGGAGGTGGTGCTCTCCCCTACCCTGGGGGTCTTCAAGAGGAGGTTAGACGAGTATCTAGCTGGGGTCATCTAGACCCAGCACTCTTTCCTGCCTATACAGGGGTCGGACTCGATGATCTATTGAGTTCCCTTCCGACCCTAACATCTATGAATGTATGAATCTATGAATCACATATGGACTCCTTGACAAATTTTTCAAGGATTTTTCCTGGGAGTGGAGGTCAGGCTGATCAGCCTGTATTTCCCTGGGTCCTCTCTCCTTCCCTTCTTGAAGATGGGCACAACATTGGCCCTCTTCCAGTCTTCTGGGACCTCTCCCGAGTGCCACGAATTCCTGAAGAGGTTGGCCAGCGGTCCTGTGATGACTTTGGCTAGTTCATTCAGCACTCCCAGCTGGAGTTCATCTGGTCCTGCTGACTTATAGGTATCCATCCTCCCTAGCTGTTCTTTCACCAGCTCTACATTGACTGTGGTAAGTGATCAGCCCTCCTGCGACTCTTCTGTGTCATATTTGCATTCGGCAGCCTATGAAGTCTTACATTGGTGGACTACAGATGCACAGTATTTGTTTAGGAGTTCGGTTTTCTCCTTGGTGTTGGCAATCAGATGTCCAGATGCACTGAGAAGTGGTCCTACGTTTCCACTGGTTTTTTTCCTGTTACCTATATACCTATAGAAGAACTTCTTATTGCCCTTGATTTCGGTTGCCAGCCTGAATTCGGTCACCGCCTGTGCTTTTCTAATCTGCTCCCTGCAGGTCTGGGCCATTCTTATGTAGTTCTCCTTGGGGCCTATGCCTAGCTCCATCACTGGTAAGCTTCCCTTTTCTTTTTCAGAAGACCTAGGACTTCCCTATTGAGCCAAGATGAACTTCTGGCGGCTGTGCCACCTTTTTGCCGTAGCGGTATAGACAACTTCTGTGCACCGAGGATCGTGTCCTTGAGGAACGACCACTCTTCATCCACACTCTTTCCCTGCAGTCCATAATCCCATAGGGCATTGCTCACTAAGTCCTTAGCTTATTGAAGTTGGATAGACAGCTATCTATCTCTAGATAAAGATAGATGTGTTAGAATTATGAAATTTTAGGGAGGGGGGTCTTGGTGTCCTCAAGGTTTTCTTAGGCCCTTAGGGACTTGGAGATAGTGTTTGTCAGAGGAAGATGCATTTTCCCCTGGTTCACAGAAAAATGGGAGAGGGGGGGAAAAAGTAATATGTATCAATACATATATCAATTTCTCCTTCCCTTTTTAATACAAAACATGATAAATTATAACACACACACGCACACACACACAGATACATAAACAACAAAACACACATACACCCAGATTTGTAAATAGTACTCCCGGTGGTTTTTGAAAGTTGTCCATTGGACATGGAGGTAGCACTGAGGAGAAACACAGTCCCCGAGTGGAAACATTTGGGTCTGCTCCAGTGAGTAACTGAACTCATTAGGCCCGGACTCATTAGGCGTTGAACTTTTTAAACTTTCAGCTATTAATTAATGTAACAGCATAATAGAGCTAGCCCCATTCAACACCAATGCCCTCTCTCTCCTCTCCTCTCCATCTCCATCCTTCCCTCCAGAACCTGGCCAGAGCTGTCGTTCGCCAGCAGCCCCAAAGCTCAGCAGAGGACCACGATGGGGATTTGGCCACAGCGGGCAGGTGGTGGCATCAGCGGTGGGCACAGCCAGCAGGCTCTGGAGCCTGGACGCGGAGTCGCCAGCGGTGTCACAGCTGACACCCATCTGCCGCAGGCGCAGCTCCTGACCGCAGCCACGGCTCGTGCCAGCATCAGGTTCCAGGTCGGGGCTCTGCGCTGGGGCGGGGGCGGCGGCAGCAGCTGTGGACACAGCTGGCAGGTTCTGGGTTCAGACCCCTGAATCTGCCAGTAGTATCCATAGCTGACACCGCCACTCACCTGCTGTGGTGGAAACCCTGCTCAGGCCCACAGCTGATGCTGGGCTGATGGTGCTGGGTGGAAACAGGCTTGCCCAGCCACTTGGCACCACACAGTACCTGGACCTGCCAGCCACCTGTGAGCCAGATGCAATGAATTGGTGGCTGTCCACATGTGGGCCAGATCCAATCTGCTGGCACACCAGATCCAGCCTGTGGGCTGTATTTTGCCCACCCCTGCATTAGATCCTAGGGGCCCATCTCAAGGTGGACCTGGATACGGGCCATTGTCTCCAAATGAATCTCTTCCACTGTCCTATGACAAAGCTCCACCTGCAGCCTTTCCCCACCTGCTCCTCTGCTCCACATCCTTGCTTTGGTCCTGGCATGGCCTTTACCGCTACATCCCAAACTTGGGAGCAGCATCTGGGAATCATTCAAAAGTGTCTACTTTATGAATAAAGTGGTAGTGCCATTTTAAACACTTGACTGGTAAATTAAAGTGCAGAAACTTTTCCTAACATCCAATTGTATAAATTTATATTTTTTGTAAAAAAAAGTTTATTTCTACCAATAGCTAAAGGTTTATATATAAATCTCATGCTGGAATTAGGAACTTTGTTGGGTCTTAGTGTCCTCAAGGCTCTCTTAGGCCCTTATAGACTTAGAAATCGTGTCTGTCAGAGGAAGATGCATTTTCCCTTGGTTTGTAGAACCCCGCCCCCCAGTATGAATACATTAATATAAATGTTTTCCCTTCCACTAATAGATGGGGAAAAAATTATATGAATTTATACATATTAATTTCCCCCTCCCTCCATTTTTCTATAAACCAGGAGAAAATGTATTATTGCACACATAAAACACATACACCCCTCCCCCTACTAGCATTTGCACCCGCCAACCCATCCCTCCACCAGGAATCACTTTTAAGGCCTCCTCTCCGGTGGGACTTCTGCCTTGCCAGGTCCTGGGGAGACTTCCTGAAGCAGCAGCTCTTGGCAGACGTCCCACCGTCCGCTCCACTGGGCCCCGGCAGTCGCAGCAGCAGGCAGGTCACGTACCGTAGAGGTGCTGGGAAAGATGAAGCGAGACGCACTTTGGGTTCCTCAGTGCTCGGGCTCACAAGTCAGCATTTGCATCTGGGCTGCAACAAGCAGAGCTGCGTTACTGGAGGCGAGAGGCGGCCAGGCCAGCCAGCCTGCTCTTCCCTCCCCACGCCATGAACAAGGAGCCGTGGCCACTGCTCCCTGGGGCTTTATCCCCGCCATTGGGACTGACCCCATGGATCAGTGCCCACGACCCCAGAATCATGTCCCTGATACAGCAACCCATTCAGCCAGGTCCTGCACCTGGGGTGAGGAGACTAGGAGAGGCAGGACACGTTCCCCTTGGGACTCTGACCTGGGCAATGCGGCTGCAATCTCAGCAGCTCAAGCCAGGGCGCTTCGGTGACACTGAACACTGGCCTACAGTAACCACCAGCCTCCCCCTGCGGCTCCTTCCTCTGGTCCCCCTGGAGCTGGTTGGAGGAGGGGAGCCTCGTCTCTATTACTGCAACAGCTGCAAGGTGGTGGAAAACTGAGGTGGGGGGATAAAAAGGCCATGAAGTCTCTATACCCCATAGACTCCCCTGGGGTTTTCTCTAGGGACGGGGTTTGGGAGGGGTCGGTGCTCTGGACTAGGCATGAACTGACTTCTGATGTGAGACCCCCAATGCCTCGGCTGCAAATGCAACCCCACTTCATTACAAGGTGCTGGACAGGCGCGAGCAAATGCCTCGGTCTGCAGGAGCCGGCAGAGCCTGTTGGGCATCACGTGTGCCCCACTCAACTCACCTCTGCAGGAAGATAGATTATCTTCACGTGCTCACAACACCATGTACAGCAGCAGGACGGCAGCGAGACAGTGCACAGCTCCCAGCACTGGGACTGCAGCGCCCTTCCCTGTGGAGCAGAGCAAGTCCCAGGTGAGAACGGGCAGCCACTCCTCCATCCCCCTCAGCCGGGGGGAGCAGCTCCAGCACCACCTCCAGCTACTGGCCTCTGGGGTGATGGTGGCACATCCGCTGGATGCACAAAGTCCTAAAAGGCCAGGGCTGGAGATGGGTGGGGGCAGGGGCTGGGAAAATGCTTTGCCCGAGTACCCTGAATCACCAGACCGGGGCTTGCCTTGCAAGTACCACCCCTGCCATTAGCCCTGAGGCACACACTGGTGTACCAAGCAAAATGTCTTCACCTGCCACGCTCTGATACATGTGCCAGGGGTTGCCAACTCCTGGTGCAGAACATGGCATCGATAACCTTAGTTTTTCTTTCTTTCCAGCCCCTGGCCTATGAGACTGCAAGGCACAGACACCTGGGTCAGAGACAAATGCACCTTAGTGGTCTCAAGGCCCCAGGATTTGGCCTGCTACATCTTCATTTTAATCCTCTGCTTTCATGCCACTGCATCTTCAAGAGTGCCGTCCTTCAAAAGGAAAACCTTCATGCTTTGCTTTCTACTTGAAGAAGACTTTTTCCAAAAGGCCTAAAGGATCATTTTCCAGTTAATACTAAGTGGGGAAGGGGGGACCCCAGCCCACTTGGAAATGAAAAATCCAATCACATCAATAAGCCCAGACAGACTGGTTGCACCCAGCACCGCTTGGATAATCCTTCTCCCTATTTGAGGCATCATTACAAGGAGGGATGTTCTGTGAAGCACGTGGAAGGAAAACCCCCACTCCTTCAGCACCCAGACCTCGAGGAAGGCATGTTGCAACACACTTGAGTGGGCACAATGCCTTCCACAGGAGGTGGCAATGGAGCGTGGAAGTGTGCACACTCTCTCCCATGTGTGTATAGTACACATGTGCATGACAAGTGTGCAGGGATTTGGAAAGCGTGCGTGAGATACATGTTCACAGCTAAAAACTACGGGGCCTGGGCCTTCAGATCCCATTAACAACTCCTTGCTGATCCAGCCCCTCCCTGGGTCTTCTGCCCTCTCAGCCCCATTCCAGGCTTTCAGGCTCCTCCATCTCACTCTTGACCCCACTCAAGTTGCCAGACCCCTCAGCCTCTCCTCTGGCCCCTCGGTCTCACATGACGACTCCCCAGGCTGCCAGGCTCCTCGGGCTCCCTCCTGGCCCCTCTCCAGGCTGTCAGCTGCTCTCTGGTCCCTGGCCCTGGACCCATGCAGTTCTCCACTTTCCTAGACATGCTCCAGGCCTCCAGACTCGTCCGGTCCGACCCCCTGCTCCAGCCCCTCACTGGGCTGCACTGCTCATGCCCTTGGACCCGTCTGGCCCTGCACTCCATTCCCGGCCCTTGCCGGACCCTCTGGTCCCACTACACTGGCTGGACCTCACTATGCAGCTCAGGCCTCTCAGACCCACCCAGCCCTTCACTGGGCTTCTGGATGCACATAGTCCCCATCTTCCCAGCAAGTGCTTTTTGGTCTGGGCGTGCTCCTCTAGCCTCCCCCCTCCATGGGGTAACCCACAAGGCAGTGGGGGCTGAGGCTTTCCAGCACCCCTCCTTACTCTTCCCTGGAGTGGCTCATGTGTGGTATTATACGGAGGCTGCCCTGCCACAGGCAGCCCCACCGCACCAACCAACTCCAGTAGGGTGCACTGGGGGTCCTACCCAGGACCGGTCTACCCAATATGAATCCTCTCTCTGGGCTCCCCGAGCTGTTCTACACCTCTCCTGGGCTGCTAACTACCCGGCTTTGGCCCAGCTCACTCTTGGACCCCGTCCTTGATCCCTTCTCCTCAGATATCCTAGCCCCAGCCATTGTCATCCTGGGCTGCACACCCCTTGACCCCTTCCTCTTGGCTGTGACCCCCGTCAGGGACCTTTGTGCCCCACCTCCAGCCCTGTTGAGACTCCAGGCTCTCCCGGCTCTGGCAGTCTCGTGCAATGGGCATTTTCACCCGTCAGCCCTGCCTGGGCCCTGACCCCAGCTTGGCCCAGTTGAGGTGGTCAGGGTCAGTTCTCTGGCCATCAGCCCCCTCATATCCACAGGTCCATCTTCTCAGGCCTCTCTGTAAGTCACTCTTCCTCTTCCTGCAGTCACAGGGCCCTCTATAGATCTTCCTGGATGCAGCCCCTTTCTTCTGTGTGCCCCTTTGCAATAGAGTCCCACACCCTGCCACCCTCACCAGGTTCACCCGAGCCCTGAACTAGGTCTCACAGCTGCTCAGGCCCTGATGCACGCAGTCTCTGTCTCAGGCCTTACCTGGGCTCTCCCTATGCTCGGGCATTCAGCCCTACTTCCCAGGGCCCCCAGGTTCTCCATCCCCTGAGCTCCTACCCAAACCTCCACCTCTCTCTCCTAGCTGGCATTTAGGAGCTGCAGCCTTCCTGCTGGGTGGTGTTCTTCCACCAGCTCCCAAGATGTTATAGCCCTGCTCTCAGGGTCTGGGCTCAGACCCTGTCTACACCCCTCCCTCCTCCAACCAGGAGGCTCCCTTGCACTCAGGTGATCCTTCACCTGCCAGCCCTTGGGTCATCTGACTCAGCAATCAGCCCTGGCCCCCAACCTGCAGGCTGCCTGACCTCTTCAAGTGGCAGCACATCAAGTGCCCTGCCACACTCCTCCCCACTTAAGCTCAAAGTGGCAGATGCATCCAGGACCCTGCCACAGGAAGGCAGAAGAGAAAGAACGTGTGGACGGGGGCTGAACAGAGAAGAGGCAGATCTACTGCATTGGCATGAAGACTATGGGTGGCACAGGAAGGCAGAAGAGCTAAAGAAAGGATAAAGTTCACTTTCCTTTTTCTCAAAATATGAAGAGCCTCGTGCTTAGAGTCCCACATTCAAGCTACAGATTTGGGAGAAGCGAGGAGGGCAGGGGGAGAAGCAGGGAGACAGTATCACCAACTGCGCTTTCAAAGCTGGACTGAGCTTGGGGCCATGAGGCCTCCTCCTAAACACTGTTAGGAAGTGGACAACAGCCCAACTCTTACGCTTAGTATCCGTACAGGGAATAGCAGCTCCCTTCAAAACGCAAGCTCCTGTCCGTTATGAGCAAGATTAATTAAATTAGTCTCTGCTGAGGAGTGTAAGAGCACATTTCCTAAGCCAGGGTTACTGCACAGACATACCTGACACGTTAAGTTGGATGCTGCAGCATTCACTATGCTTTCCATCATCACTGAGGAAAAAGTAAGCGCAATAGGCTTGTGTATCATTCCAGGATATATTTTTCAGCAACAAAGATGCATTGCCACTGCGAATGTCCTTGGGAAAGACCTCGGTTCGCCCACGAAACCTCTCTGCCTGTTTGTCCAGCTGATCCTTGCCTTCGTGATAGGCATGCACAACTTCCTGCGAATCAGTCTGCCAGTTAAGAGTAGCTTTTAAATGATCCACAACCGTGTCTTGAACAACAAAGCGCAGGAGCACAGCAGTGTGCGCAGGCGCTGTAATGGATTCATTTCTACACTTGTGTCCGGTGGTGTCGACGGGCTCACACTCTAGCAGGGAATAAATAAAAGACAGGACATTAGTTACCACCTCCCTTCATCGTCTCGTTTGCATTTTCTATGGTTGTTAATCGGTCAACAAGATTCAGCTGACTTGACACGCAGACTGATCCCTGATGTGAGCTGCAACTTGGCAAAGGGGACAGGCTCATGCTGTAGCGCCCCATGGACACACCTCAAATCCACTTTGATCTTAACTGGCCCAGAACCGGCTCCAACAGGGCAACAGTCTGGGAGGCAAAACCACTCTCAGCACCACCTGCCTTGTAGGGTTTTCCCAGGTATTTCTGACCATGTTGATCGCTAACCCGAGATGCGTCCCACCCCTCCCAGCCCCTTTTCTCCCTGCTACAAAGCACTAGCTGTGGTTCTGTGATCGAAGTGAAATTCCTCTCTGCTCTCCAGCAGCAACGACTGACCCGTCTCAACCTACAACCTGGCAACATGCCCCCTTTTCTCCACCATGTCCTCACATATGAGGAAACATGTGAAGCTCCCCATTTGCCCAGGTCTCACACCCGTGTCCAAAAAGTCTTCCCTTGGAATATGTGCATCGCTGCATCTTGCTGCTCTCTGCACCCCTCTGGCCAGCTTCTGTCTGCAACACAGGTACCCCAGGGGCCAGATCCTGTTCTACCTACCTGGCACCTGAGCGTGGTCCTGTTCCACCCTGCCCAAGTGCCTGAAACTATTAACACAAAGGGTGGGTGGGTTTGTTCCCTTTCTCCTCCTCCTCCTCACTGCATTTTGTGACCTCAGCTCAAAGCGAAGGCAATAGCACAGGGCAAAGGCAAACACATTAACAGGACTCAGTCCTCCCAGCAGACAGTTCCAGACATGCTGCTCCGATGGCCAGAAGCCTTCAACTTTCCAGCCTGTATTTGCCAACCCGACAATAGACTGGCCCTGGATAAAGTAGCTTGCTGGCTATGGAAGCTCATGCCCGTCTAAACTCACTGGTTTCTAAGGTGCCACCCTGCCCTGACCTGATCCTTAATTTAGAAAGCTGTGCTCCCTCCCTAACCCTGACCCTGACCCTCCAGAGGTAGGAGAACCAGCTGTTCTCCATGAACCTTTCAGCCTCAGGGCCTTCAAAGAATAAAAAAAGCCCAAGCTCCCAGTCTCTGCCCATCAGTCAGGGTCTCCCATCCGCTGAAGCGGCTGATCTCTGCTCTCCTTCTGGCCTAAAAGCATCTTTCCAGCACATGGGCGACCAGAACTGCACTGAGCACTTCATACGAGGTCTCACCTGCACCCAGTACAACGGCTCGCAGGCTCCCCTCTCCCTGATCTACCCTAGCCAGGCCTTTGCCCCTTTCATGTAACCCTACAGGAATGCAACCCAGCAGCACGTAGCGCAGCGCCCAGCAGATAAGTCTGTGGAGGGGGAGAGGCAGGTGGAGTAGGAAGGTGGGGGGTGCAGATTGAGCCCCCTATTGTGAAGAAGGGAGTGGGGCAGGGGCGGGTTGTGGGATAGAGCCATGGGCGGCTCATCCAGGGGCACGGGGGTGGGGGGGGGGAAAAACATGGTTCCACGCCACTGTGCGCATGGGGGCCACATGCTCCCCGGATTTGTGCACGGGGCAGAGGTCGGCTGAGGCTCTACACCCTGCTCTCTTTTTGCCCGGGGTGCCACGTGCTGGCTGTACCATGCGTCCCCTGCCCACCTGGTAGCAGGAGGCACAAGATAGCATCGCGTGGCTCCCAGGGCAAAGGCAGCTGGGTACAGAGCCCCAGCCCGCACCAGGCAGCGTGCCTCTGACTCATACATAAATCCGGAGGGCACATGCCTCCCATGCCTCCACTGGGGTTGCACGCAGCAGTGGGAGCCTTCCTACCCACAGCCCTGGACAAGCCGCCTGCAGATCCGTTACAGGACCCACCCTGGCCCCAGGGCCACATTCACCCCAGCCCCTGCCCCATTCCCTCCCTTACTGTGGGAGCCTTGATCTGCAACCCCCCTGCCCCTTCCCTCTCCACCCAACAGACTTACCTATAGGGCGCTGCTCTACATGCCACCGAGTTCCAATCCTGGCCACATGAATGGGGCGTGTGCATGCACACGTGTGTTTATTTGCACGTGCGCGTGTGTGTGTGTGCGCGTGCACAGCCTGGAAGTGGCAGTGACAGCAGCACAGTGGAGCCCGGGCGTGAGCTCCAAAACTACACGTGCAATTAATGTGTTAACAAAAACAATGCAAGAAGCCAATTAACCTGTTAATCATGCACATAACAATGATTAATTGACAGCCCTAATTGTATCCAGTTTCCCATCTGCCTGTCTGTAGTCATTCCCTTTCCAACTTCCTACTGCTTTGCATGCCCTTGGGATCCAACTAACTGGCCCATAGTTGCCTAGGATCACTCTTCTCCCCGCCCCCACCGCCCTTCTTAAATTACAGCTCCCTCCATGTGTTATTCTCCAGCTCGATGGCACCAACCTGGGCTCAGATCCTTGCTACCAGACCTGTCATTTCCTGGGCCACCTCTGTTTATCAGCGTTCATCTGCATTTATCCAGTCTGGTGCCAAGGGAGCAAGAAAGACGGTTCAACTTACCAGATGCAGCGCACAGAAACAAACAGAGAAAATAGGCTGTTGTCCAGGTTCCCCAGGTTTTTGTTCTCTGCTGTTTCATTCTTCAAGCCTGTTAAAACAAACACCACTTGCTAAAACCATCATGTAAAGTTCTGCACCTCCGCGCACCACCACCTCCCAGCGCTGCAGTCCTGCTGTGGGTGTACCTTGTTGGACCGATGCTCAGTGCTGAATGGGAGGGAAATGCACCACGTGTGTACTCCCAAGCTCGATCTACTGGGAAAGACACAAGTGTTAGAAAATGTGTTGACAATCTGGGAGTTGGAACATGTGAGCACACAAGGGAGGGTCTAGCGCAGGCAAAGGGCCTGGCCAGGCTGGAGATGGTGTCTTTGCTGCTACTTAAGGCAATTGACTGCCACTTACCTCAACTGACCTCACTTGGCCGTACATGTTTGAATTTGTCACCAAGGTCCTTCCTACCCTGCAGTTAAGTGCCCATCAGGGCAGACCCAGCTCAGGGGGTCGGGTTCGGGGTTGGGGGGGGTCTCAAGTTATGACAGTCAAATGTTCTGGGCCAGACGGGACCAAGAACAGGTGTTAACACCACAGCACCAGGGCTGGCTCACACCACTTGTTTCCTCCGTGCAAACAGCTAGACGTTATCGTTCAATTTAATTGTCATTGAAACCTGGTACGTGGCCCCGAGTGATATCCCTGCCTAGCCAGCCCCACATCAACCCAGCTGCCTGTTTTCACCCTGATACTCCAGACTGCAGTTTTCTGCCACACCATTTACTTTGGCAAGACAAGCTAAAAAAAGACTTCAGCGGGAAAAACTGGCTGGAGGAGACACTAAACTCCCCCTCCTTTTCCCGCCACACTCCCCGGTCCCTGAAACTCAGCACCACAGACACGAGGGCAGGGTCGGCAGAGCTCAGACAGCGTCCCTGCCTGCTCTCCTGGCTTTCACCCAACAAGGACACTCCTCCAGGAGAGATACTGCCCTTTTGGAAGAGCCACCTGGATGCCACGCAAAGAACTGCGGCAGTACAAAAATAAAACTCTCACAAAATGCACGCCTTTATTTATGACAGACCATCCCTCCCTGGGACCTACATGGGGAATCCGCAAACAACTGCAACTCATTCTAGAAGATGACCTAATTCTTAAAGAGATCTGGCCAGAACCCCCCATCCCAGTCTTTAAACAAGCACTCACCCCCAGAAGTAAACTTCCTAGGGCCCAAACCACACCATGTGGATCCAGACCATGCCATGACAAGAAACGTAAACTTGCCAACACATCTCCAGCAGTCCCACAGTTACTACACCCCACAACAGAGCCATCGACATTCCTGATCTTATACCTCACCTCCAGAAATGTTATATGTCTCACTCAGTTGTGTACCAAACGCCCTGATGGAAAATACACAGGAGAGACCAAACAACAACCGCGCACCAGAATGAACACACTCTGGAAATCTATCGAAGACCAGAATACCCAACAACCTGTGGGGACACGTTTCTCCCAAGACAATCGCTCTCTCTCCGATCTCTCAGTTCTAACCCTCAAAGGGAACTTACAAGACACCTTTCCCAGACGAGCCCACAAACTTCACATCATCAATCTACTGGATGCAAAAAATCCTTTCTTCAGCTAGGAAGGAGGGGCAGGGTGCAAAAACATTACCTGCTTCTAATTAAAGTGCTGAACATTTTCTCAGCTGGAAGAAAGGCCTGGGAACTTCAGAGGCTGAGACTGACTGCAACCCCCTGGCAGAGGGAAGCAAAGGGCAGGTATGGCAGGGCTCAGTTACCTGCAGCCTCTGCGTGGCACTGCTCTGGGACCACAGCCTGGGGCCATGGGCCAGTGAGGCTGGGAGCAGGCGGGAACCATCTCCTCCCCATCAGGCCAACACAGTCCATTGTCCGATCTGGAGAGGGGAGCATGGGGCAAGAGCAGTAGGTGTTACCCCACCGGCTGGGAGGCCCTTGCAGTGGGTCTGCACCTGCACTACCACCTTGCACATGCGGGAGGCTCCACACAAGCCCTTTCCAGAAACAGCCTGGTCCTCAGGAGCTGGCCCAGGAGAGGAGAACTGGGCATCTCAGCTAATCTGTCTGCGCCAGTGGGTCCCTTCCTGGATGCTGGTGACCTGTGGAGGGTCACAGCTCCCTCGTCGCCCCACACTGGCCAGCGTGGAGCCTAGCCCAAGCCCCAGCCCCAGCGTCCACCCACCCAGGGCAGGGCTGCTGCAGCTGCAGTGGCCCTGGGTTTCCACGCTGCTGGCGGTGCTCCGAGTCCCCCGGAGTCACAGCGATGCCTGCTCACACCCCCGGGGGCTGCCCTGGCACAGAGTTGCAGTCACTGCCCACCAGCAGCAGTCCCTGGGTGGGCACCGCCCGTGGCCAGACCCTAAGTGTTGTTGTCCCGGCTCCTCCTGAGAGCTGTGTTTTGCCAGCCCAGATCTGGATGCTGGGCGTGAGGCACACCCCTGCCTGAGCACCTGGCAGAGATGCCAGGAGGATGGGGCCAGCCCAGGCAGTTACTGACCCTGCAGGAGCCCCCTTCTTCCTGGCCCCGAGTGGCAGAGGGGAGAGGGGGAGAGGCCTGTCCTGTGCCCGTGGCCCCCCGGAAGAGTCTGCTGTGCCCTCGCCTGGGAGGACTGGAGCTGCACAAGTGATGGTGTGGGGACTGCTCTCCCTCTCACTTGCTCCCTCAGTCTCTGGGCTTGGAGGAACCAGGCAAGGCAGCTGTGGCGGTGGCCAGCAGCTGCCGGGTCCAGACCAGGGCTGGGGTGTGCTAAAGCTGAGTGCTGTGACTGGCACAGAAGCCTCAACCTGCCCACAGCTGCAGCCGTGGGCCCTCCCATGCAAACCCCTGTTGTTGCCCCAGGGACGCAGGAGGAGGTAGGTGGTGCCGGCAGCACGGGGTGGGGGGCAGGCAGGGATGGTGCCTGCAGCTTTGCTAGCCCAGGGATTTGCTCACTCTCTGTCTAGAGATGTAAAACTTCTGGAAATTTTGAAGCCAGCCTTATACTTCCGGAGACTTTAAGATCCTCAGTTATTACTGTTTCTTGAAAAGCTTCTTTGTTTTTTTAGTAAACTTCCAAATGAGATCACCGCTCCACCCCAGCAGTTTTATTACAGAGTTTGGGCATTGCCATTTGATACTTGTCTTCCTGCTTCTTCTTAAAGACTGCAGCTGCAATGTGAGTAGGTTTTACATGTTTTATAACTTCTTTTGCTCTTCTATAAATCTTTTGAAGACTGTCCAACTTCATTAACAAGCAATTTTAACCTATGGGATGCAGGAATATGGGGATTTTTACCCATTATGATTTCCCATGCCGCTTTCATGTTACTTGCATTGTCAGTCAACCACGCAAATACTTTACCACGCCCAATCTTCTGTCGGACTTCACATATTTTACTACTGGTATACTCTGCAGTATGCCTGCTCTCTCCTGTTTCAATGCTTCTGTAAAAAACTGGTTGAGGTGTTGTTATCGCAAAGTTTATGATTCCTTCTCCCCTCACATTTGTCCATCTATTTGTAAGAACTGCAAGACACCGTGCTTCACTGATTTTTCCTTGCACAGATTGCATTACACGTTCATATTCTGACTCTAAAAGAGGCTTGCTCAAAGAATGTCTGCTGGGCAAACGGTATGATGGTCTTAGTAATTTAAAAGCTTCCTGCCAGCATGCATTTTCAGTTATTGACAATGGCATCCCAGAAGACTATATTGCTCTTGATGCTGCCAGTGTCCACTCGCAGTCCCTTCAGGCCTAGTCAGGAGGACAGGAGCAGAGCCACCAACCTCTACATCAAAAGTCAACAACAGAGGAAGACCACAAGCAAAGGCAGCACTAAATCCTTCTTCCTTCTCTCATGAAAATGGCAGTGCCCCGGGGGGCAGAAATGCATCTTGCTCTTGCATTTGAGAGTTGGACTGTACTGCTTGTCCTTGGTGTACAGGAGTTGGAAAGATCTGATACTGTAGATAGTCTTACTTAAAAGTCTTCCTATTACAGCACCAAAAGCAAACTTCCTTCTGCCCAAAACACACCGAATGGATCCAGACCATGCCATGACAAGGAATGCAAAATCTGCCGACACATCTCTACCACCCCCACAGTTACTACACCCCACGACAGAACCAAGTATCTATAAGTTTTAACAACTTGGAGTTTGATTCCCCCCAGGTTCCATGGGTATTCCATCAAACGGGTTCCCCAAAACATTATTTTGGATTTATCATCATTTATCTTTCAGTTATTTTGTCCACAAAGCTGCTCAAAAGTTGCAATTGCTCTCTGTATGTAATCTGATGGGGGCTCTTGACAGTATGACGGTGCCATCTGAATACATTAAAATAGGGATCGGGGCTAGTAATTTTGGGGGGTGAAAATGAGCGCCCTGCATATTTCCAATAATATCATTCATATAAAGGTGAAATCACAAGGGGGCCAAAACACACCCTTTTGTGTCTGAAATTTCTGTGTAAGTTCACCCCTCAGGCCCCACCTTACTTGGGCCCATGTATCTGTATGATTTTCTATCAGCAGATGCAAAAGAGAAGGGTCAATCCCATAATTAAACAATTTCTCCTAAAGTTTACTTGTCTATCCTGTCAAAAGCACTTGACAGATCAACAAATGCAACCTACAATGCTGATTCGTGCATTTGTGTATATTTATGTGTCAAAAACTGAAGGATAAATATGTTATCAATAGTGGAATATCCATCCCTAAATCCTTGTTTAGGCATGGATGGCCCGTGCTCAAGAAATCAAACCACTTAAGTCTCCTGCATCTATCTCTGGATGTGCCTTGAGCCTTTACCAAAAGGTAAGTACAATACAATTTAAAGACTGGCTGGAGTAACAAGGCTCCCAAAGAAGCAAGCCACTACAAGCATGTACATTAATCTTCGCCTGAAGAGGAAATTGCCTAATAGACCACAGGGGATTTTGCACGGCAGAACGGGGCAACGCTCAATGGTAATTGCATCTCAGATAAAGACTTCTTTTTCCTCAGCACACCGAATATCTGTTTTGCATGCACTAAGCATGAGACCTACGGTTCCTGTGTCTCAACATACATAAAAATGCATTTCCTGCCAAGTTGCTCAGTAACATGGTAGCTGGACTAACCCAAAATATTGTTTCCTTCTTTTTGTACATGGACCATAAAGATGACAGGGTACGAAGCATAAATAACCATCTCTCGGTATAATGGATAATTACATCGATCCCTGTGCCATCAATGAAAAGCTATTCCTCGTTACGGATGCTCAGGGAAGCAGCGTGCTGCCCGCGGCAGTGCCTGAGAGCGGGCAGCACAGGGAATCTGGGTAGGCATCAAGTCAGGCACTGAGAGGCCGCCAGTATTGCAGGACACCTACATGACCCAGTGTGGAAAAGGTGACCGGTTTGGGAACTCAGCGCAATTTCCCGCAGACACCGAAAGAAAGTCTGCTTGAAAGGAAGTTCCCATAATTAAACGTGGACACCAAAATGAGCACAAGCCTGGAGTTAACATACTCCATTTACCAGGACCACCCCAGCTGTAATACCTGCCAGGGGCTGCATTTGTATTCCTGTCTCATGGCACCCTACTTGAACCAAGTTAGTCATTTCCACATGCGTGTGCACCAGAAAACTGAATCCGTCCCACTGGGCAGTGTGTTAGGACTGGAAAGAACTGGCGATACAAAGTCCCATCAAAAATCACCACGCAGCTAAATTGATTGCTAGCAAAAACTAATGTTGCCCCAGGCAATCCTGTGTTCTTCTAGCTTTGTCCCAACCCACAAGAAGTCACCAAGATGACACAAGGCAAGGCAAGTTTCCCTGAAACTTAGCATGCACCGCATCAGTCCGTAAATGGACTTTTGCATACACCACACACAAACACTGAGCAAATAGAGTATAATAACTTGTTTCTGGAAGCCAGAGAAAGTCAGTGCTCAATGTCCTCTAGCATCTCTTCTGATTAAGCGCTGCACTTGCAATGAGTCACTTGTGTAGTCCTACATTCAGTCACAATGACTGAGTCACCTCCGAGGAGCGTTGCATCCATGTGACACCCTGGACTTTTATTTAAACCCTTAGTGAGCTTGTGCGTGTTTTCTGCTAACCTGCAGCTGCCTTGCAGAAATGCAGCCCTCCCCTAGAAAGATATTACTTCTTCATTTTAATCAATCCTAGATTAACCATAAGAGTGCCTGTACCTCCAACGGGTCCGTTGTCTGATCCTACCCTGCTGAGGGCAGAGATTCCTCCGTGACATAACCCTGAGCAAGATGCAGAGGGGGAGGCATTCATTAGGCTCCCGATACCTAACGGTCCCACATCATTTATGGAGTCAGAAGTGCACAGATTAGATGGGGCAGGATCGAGAGAAAGTACCTCCACTTCTTTCTCTTCTAGCTGTTTGCAGTGCTTCCAGTCCCGAAGCAGGCACCTGCTCTAGCTTAGATTTCGGTCTCCTTTAGACCTCAGGGCAGCTCCAAGTCGCACTTCCCCTCACCAGATGCAGATGTGCACGGCTGCTCATTTTCTTCCCTTTGTGGGTACAGTTCAGACGAGAGCTGCCCCGTGAGCTTCTAGGGTAACGTGCTTACAGCCAAACCAATAGCGGAAGTGCTTCACGCGTTCCGGCTGCTTGTTGCGGCATTAATACGAGGTCTCAGATGCCAACTATTTGCATCGTCCACTACGCCCGGCTGCTCTGAACAGATTTGAACACCTGCAGCTTCTGGCTATGCTTAGCGCATTAGACATGCTTTCAACTCCAGGTAAATACTAGAGCTGCCACCTGCCTTCGCAGAAGTACTGAAGAAAGATTTTTCTGTGCAGCATTATCCGTCAGCCCATGCACAGCATTACTTGATGGATTACTTCAAGCAGGCATCCGGGACAGACTTGCCACTACAGACAGCTTCAGGAGATGAGGAACTTTATAGAACGACAGGCAAGTTGTGCCGCCACCTCCGAAACAATTTCCAGTTTCCCGTGGCAGAGCAGCGGACAGTACCTTGTGCCTAGTAGGCCTCTCCCCAGTTCACCTGCACTCATTAGCTCCTTCTGCTCCTGCCAAAGCTGCCTTTAAACCCCCTGCTTGGCAGAAGCATTTATCTCATTTCATCAAAATGTGTTCAGCTTTTGAGCACAAAATGTGTTACTGCATGCAACCACTTCAATAGGCTGTTCAGGGACAGGGCTGCTCTGGAAAGCACCTAGGCTCTCTCCCCCACCGCCTCGGATGGGGCACGGCTCCGGAAGTGGGGACAAGGGGAAGAAAAGCAATGCAGATAACAGGTACAAAGGCCATGCAGCAAAGGGAGACATCCCAAGAAGAGCAGAGCTCAGCAACCACTGGCACAGCTGCCTCTGGACCAACATATCAAACCCAGCGTTACACAGACTGTGGCATTGCTTTCGACAGCTTGTCCAACTCTTGCTAACAGGTGACTCATCTAGCTCCTGTCTAACAACGGCCTGAAGACAGTCTTGCATTCAAAAGCTTGTCTAATTCAATCCTAGCTACATTAGTTGGTCCAATTAAAAACAAACAAACAAACAAACCACTGTAAGAAGCCCTCGCCTCTCACCTCAATTCTGCACCGTCAGGGCTACAACATCCCTCTCACACCCTCATTGCTTTAAGGCTCATTCAAGCCACGTCCAGGCAGAGGAGAGCTCCTGATTAAGGACACGCCGGGTACCCGTCCACCGCCCGCGGGGGCTGGAAGCTGCTCAGCTTTCTGCTGGTGACAAGGCTGCGAGAAGCTGGAGAATCCGGTTGCATCTGCCGGGGCAGCAGCGGTAGATGACAGCCCGGGCATCCACCAGATTTTGCACTGCAAGCTTTATTTCCCATTCTCAGCCCCGCCGTGCTCCCCGCTGCCTGGCGCTCTCCCCCCTTCGTGGCTGGACTGTAGGGCACGAACCCAGTGAGCTGGTCAAGACCTGAGGGTGGAGGCCAAGTGCACTGCAACATCTGCTGCCAGATGGGCCGTCTCCCCCCATAAAACCCCCGCTGCTTCCAAGAGGGGAGAAGAAGAGGGGCAAGAGGCAGGGCTGGGGCAGGGGGAAGTGACCCGCAGCTCCTTGCGCCAGGCAGCCCTCAAAGCAGGGCGGCCCCATCACAGAGGCAGCACATGGGATGCACGCCCAGTGCAAAAAAAGGCAATGGGGGTGGGGGGGGATGCACCGCCCGCCCAGCCCAAGAGCCAGGGCAGGAGGCAGCCCCTGGGCCCTGCGGGAAATCAGACATCGCCCGCGCGCCCGCCACGGCCCCGCACCACACCACAAAACCAACCGCAGGGCTGCGTGTTTGCGGGGCCCGCCCGCACCTCACCCGAGTCCGGCGCTGTGCAGGGGAAAGCCGCGGTCCCCGGAGCGAGCCCCTGAACAGGCCCCGCCGCAGCCAATGAGCGCGCCCCGTCCCCCGCCGCAGCCAATCAGCCCCCGGGGGAACAGCAGCACCCACTGCTGAAACTTCCTCCGCGTGACGCAGGGGTTTGAACCCGAAAGCTTGCTTAGAAATTGTTTCCCAACTATTGAAGTTGGTCTGATCAACGATCCCAGGTTCACTCAAAGACCCTGGTCTCCCCCTGTCCTTAGGCCAACACGGCTCCCACCTACCCCTGAGCCAGTGCAGCGCCGCACCGCAACTTTCCGCGTCTCCCTCCCCTCCCCTCCCCACCTCAGACGTGCTTGCGCGTTCAAACACAGGGTCCAAACACGCACCTACGCACACGCGCAGACGGGCGCACGCTCCACTCGCTCTCTGCACACGGACACACGGAGACAATCACACTCCCCCTCCTGCCATGGACACAGACACACGCATGCACAGACACACGGAGACGGGCGTGCAGTCTACTCACTCACTCTGCACGTGGAGACACAAACGCACTCTCCCTGCCATGAACACAGACACACGCATGCACAGACAGACACCTACTCACCCTCTGCACATGGACACACAGAGGCAAATACACTCTACCTGCCATGAACACAGATACATGCACGCACACAGACGTGTGCACACCCGTACGCAGACACACACAGACATGCAGCAGACACATGCATGCACAGAGGCACGAATGCACACACAGACATACTGCACATGCAGATGCACATGCACAATCATGTGCACTGACACGTATGCACACAGAGATGCATGTGCACACCCCCCCCCCCAGCCACATCCCTTCCTCTCCCAGGACCCCCCCTTCCCCCCAGCTGTCTGGGGCTCGCTCAGGCTGTTGCAGCGCCAGGCAACACACAGGGGCTCTGGTTTCCCACAGCTCGACTGACTGCCGTTACAGTCCCCAGGGATGCGGGTGTGTCCATCAGACTTGGCCACTGGTACAGCGGGTGTTGCCCGTTCAGCAAACTGCACGGGGGAGAGGATGCCTTCTTGTCCCAATCTGTCCAATTCTGTTTCAGTTCTCTCTCTGATGGCACTGGACCAGCTTTGAAATACTTTGGCTGGCCGCCCTCCCAGCCTTTATTCCCTTTGATGTACCTACCCCCTCTTGCAATACTGCTTGGTAGGCTGCCAGGATTTCTTTTCAGGCAGGTATTTCCTGTAGGTCTAATTTACGTATTTCTTCCCAGTCTAGCCTGAGTTTTTTCATCCATGTCCTACCAAACAAGTTTGGCCTTTCCGCTTTCGCTAATAAGGCCTTTAAGGTTTTCCGTTGTCCTTTACATGGAACAGGGACACTTACTGATCCTGTTACTGGGATGTTTTCCCCAGTGGAAGTCTTTCATTTCACTCTTGTCTTTCCCAATGGATTCAGGCCTGCTCTGCACTGTTGATAAGTCTCTTCATTACCCGCTGAGACAGAAGCCCCTGTATCTATTCCCATGCATGCAGGTTGATTATTTAACTGGGCAGTTACTCTCTGAGGTTCCACTTTATCCTCCATTACACAGTATACAGCGTGGACCTCTTCATCTGCCTCCTCTCCCTCCTCCTCCTGTACGTGATGAGCTTTTTGCTTTCTTCCCTTTTCTTTGGCCTGACCTTGTTGTGCAGCCGGATCGCCCCCCTTGCTTTTTTTGCTACATGCCCCATCTCTCTGCATTTATGGCACTGGGACATTTTGTGTCTGCAAACTGAGGCTGAATGCCCTCCGCAGGGAAAACATCTCTCCAAGTCTCTAAGCGGCAGGAGGGGAGGCAGGGAGGGGTCTTTCGCACCACTGACCAGCAGATAGCGCTTAGGGACTGTTAAAGCACAGTTAACCCTTAAATGGAACATGAAATACGAACACAGATGACTCAAGTGTCCTAAATCAAAATCTAACTTTATTAGTACAAGTATTATCTCTGCAGTTTCTATATTCAGAGAGAGAAAAACCACAGAGTACAACGATCTCACCCAATCCCAGAGTGACTTTGCTTCACAGAAAAGACAGCCGCTCAGTTCCTGAAGCAAAGGGTGTATTGTGGGCTGGGATGATCCAGACAGGTGTTGAAAGCTGGATTCGTGATGTAAATGATGATGATGATGTACTTAACTTTCTTGCTGCCCCCTTTTATGCTTTTCCTTTAACTTGACTCCTTTGATGACTCCTTGCTTTGGATTGGTCTCTGCAGTCAGCACATCGTCTGTATTTTATCCTGTCAGCATATTCCTTTGTTCAACAGCCCCACTACAAGCACACCTCTTAATTTGGCTCTTTTCCAGTGCCTTACTTTAAGCACTGTCCATTGGTCTCTTTTATCACCTTTCATTAACATAGCCAATCATTGCATCCCTCTGATTCAGCTGATTAGTGCCAAGTTCAGTTAATCTGAACTAGTAACAAAACCACAACTATGTGGTGTTCGAAAAACTTCTCACAAGGATAGAAAAAGAAAAGAAACATCATGTGAGCAAACTCAAAGCCATAAGCAAGAACAAGGCCAGCTGCTACTGCAAACAGCAGCAAAGTGAGGAGTTCAGACAACAACGAGGCTATACAGAACTTCAGGCTGACTATAAAAGACAACTTTAAACAATGCTGTAAGCCACCACTCTATAAACAGGTGCAACTTGAAAGCATCAAATCTGAGAAGCTACCCTAACAGGGGTAGAGGGAACAGCCCCGGCCCTGGGGAAGGTGGACCTCTGTTCCCGCCCCCTCTGCCCCCTCATCCGAGACGAGCAGTTGGCTAGTGTTCAAATAAGATCTTTGGCAACTCTGCCAAACTTTTATCTCCTGGCTTTTGAGGGAATCCCTTCTTAAAAGGGAATATGTTTTGCTGCCGCAGGCACTGAGGAATATTGCCCTCTGTTTGTCCCCGTCGTGATTTCATTAGCTTGAAAATCATGGCCCGATCTCTCAATACATTGCTGCCAATCCTCAGTGTCCGGATTAAATTCCTCAACTTTCCCACAGGAAGACATAGTTACATGCCCTCGTTGCCGCTGGCCAGTTCCTCACTTAACAGAGAACGCCGAGACTCGCCTTCTCCAGGCCCAAAACCGCAGGCTGGTTTAGTCGGGGACAAACAACAACTAACTCGGGAAATGAAGTGACTCTGGAACAGGGTGCAGTTCTGGTCTCGAGCTCCCTCCGTAACGAGAGCGAACACTTTTACCCCAGAACTGCCCAGTTACTACACTTGGGGAGACGCAGCTGAGCAAGGGGTCAGCTGGAGGGGGCAGTAAACAGACTTTCCCCGCACGGTGTCCCTTAGAGGGTGATGTGCCATAGCTGGCGAAGCAGGACTCGTCGGGCATGGAGAAACCCGGGTGGTTCACTGGGGACCTGGTGATTTCAGGGACAACATCCTCCAAAGGCAGACCTCATTTTTACGGCTGAGGTTGCTTGATACAGCCCCACAGCAGCGGTGCCCCTTGCTGCAGCCTGGTCCCAGCAAACTTCCTGGGAAGCCAACAATTTAAAGCTGTTTCCAAGATGGGTAACTGGGAAGGCTGAGAAGTGCTCGGCGCCATGGTGCAGGACACGGTCTAGACCTAGATAGACTTTGTCTCCAGGAGGCAAGGAGACTGCAGGGCAGAGACCTACAGGGTCTCAGAAGAAGATCTGGCGTCTGAGCAAAGGGGAGTTCGAGAGCTAGGACAGTGAAGGGCCTGGGAATCAAACGGGTTTCTGGATCTCAGAGCGAAGCAAAAGCTGGCAGAGAAGTCCAAGGAAAGGATCCGATCCTTCTGCAAGGACGTGGGGAGCAAAAGGAGAGACCTGATCAGCAATTCACATCAGGACAAAGGTTCCTCCGAAGCACATTTCTGTAGAAGTGAGTGCACTAAACCAAGTGATGTTCTTTTCTGATTTTGCAAATCCCCCCTCACTCCCCGGTGCCATTTCCTCAGATCCCAGAATCATTCACTCCGTCTGGGGCAGCTAAAGAGGGCGAGAGGGAAACAACAAGTCGGGCTTTGCTTTGGCTTGGGCTCACTTGACTTGCCAAATCCAATCAAGTATTCAGAGTCAAGTCAAGTGAGTCAAGTCAAATCAAATGAAGTATTCAAAGTCTTGACTCACTTGACTTGACTCTGAATACAGAATCAAGCCTTTCTGTCACTCGTCGAACAAGGAGCCATGTCAATCCCTCGGCTAGCCCAGAATCCTAGGTTTTTATGGGCTAGCGCTATGTGATGACACCAAAAAGGGGCTAGGTGTGCCCCTGATGTTATTAGCAGCAGCTGCCTCCTTCAGCAGAGACCATCAAAGGGGATTAAGAGGAAGGTCCTGCTATATAAAACAGCCTTGCTTGTCTTTGCCTCTTTCTTGTAGTTTTTATTTCATTCAAATCGCTGATCAAGGCATTTAAAGGGAAATAAATGCTTGGAGAACATTATCCTCACCCACGTACTGTATCTGCCCTTTCCGATTGATGCCTATGGAGGGAATGGTCTGGGTGTATTAAATACAGGGGTATCCAACAATCCTGCCACGAGAAGCAACCCTGTAGTTCCCACAAAATCCAGCTTAAAATGTGTTAGCAGCTCCTCAGCGTGTTTTGGTACCAGTGCCACACAAACCAGAAGACTCTTTCCTTGGAGAGAAGTAATGAAATGGTTGATTTTGTACCGACTTTTAAACACACAATGCAAGTCACGGTGTTGGGGCCTGTTTTTTCTTGTTTGCCAGCAATGGCAAGGCCTGAAAATTGACTATTGTAGGAACACGTGACATTGCGTGGACAGGGGGACAGGGGATCTTTAGCAATCAGAAGTGGCCAAGAATCCTGTTTTAAATTGCATCCAAAAATATCTTCAGCAGCACAGGTCGCCAGTACCATGGCAAGGCATTACAGACCCAGAAGGAAGAATATCCTGAGTCACTAGCACCACTTCTTGACGTTCCCCGATCCTAGTGTTATTCAGTTTACAAAATCTGGCAGGAACCTAGCTGCCTGCAGTGTGGGTGGTAATCATCCCTCCTCTGCTTCCTCTGGTTAGAGAGATAATGCAGAGGCTTAGAGAAATGCTTTAGCCCACATCATAACAAGGGGCTCAGGCCAAGGCAGGTTGAAAGAGGGGGTAGACACAGAAATTAAGACAGCATCTTCACAAGGATGTTAAACATTAGTTTTTTGCCTTGTGCAATTCAACCGAGGTCAGCTGCCTATAATAATAGTGCCAGTCATTGACCTTGGTTTCCCTGTGTTCAGAGGGCACTTTCCAGCTGTTCCAAGATGTGCGCAGTCTGGAGCGTGGAGCAGAGATGGGCACATCAGGAGATGCGGTGCCAGCTGCAAAATGGATATAGGGAACTGTCACAACCCAAAGTTGTGAGTTTTTGCTTGTGTGTGCTTCGGCAACGCTAAATTATGTTCCCGCTAAACTTACAGCTTCCTTGCACGGCGGAGTTCTCTGCTGCGGGAGAGAACTCTGATGCAACGGGGGATTTCCCGCCAAATTTGCAGCTTCTTTGCATGGTGCATTTCTTTTACATCTCAGAGATGCACGGTGCAAAGGAGTTCCCGCCATTTGTATGGGAGTTCGTGCCACATTAGTGGACAACTCTAATATATGCATACGTGGCGGCTAGCTATTGGCTTGCTAGCCGTACAAAAGGCTTGGGTGGTTTCCGCCCAAGCCGGAGAGAGAGAGCTCGCCAGGAGGAGGAGACTTCACGCTGTGTGACGATCTCCAAGCGATGTGGACCCTTACGGACCCAACGCGCCTTTCTTAAGCAGACAACAGAGGTCTAAACAGCCTCTGGCCTCTCCCCGTCGCCGAGCGCAATCCTAGACGTATCCCTTTCCTATATACCCAATTTTTGAACCCACGGAGCTTTAACAGCTCCGGGGCCTGGGAACCGAACAAAACCCACGGAGCTTCGACAACTCCGTGGGAAAGAATTGCCGAACCCGCGGAGCCTTAACAACTCTGGGGCCAAAGAACCGAATTTGTCGTAGTCCTCCAACGAGGATTCAAGCGGAGCTGTGCCTGGAAAGCTGTCCAGCCTACACCACTACCATCTTTTGGTGTAAGTAAACGATCCCAGAATCATTCACTCCGTCTGGGGCAGCTAAAGAGGGCGAGAGGGAAACAACAAGTCGGGTGCGAGATCTACCTCCAACCAAGGCACAAGGCCAGCATGTCTCACCCCAAGGACCCAGTTCAGCCATCAGCAATGGGGGTTGGGGACTGGCCTCAAACTCCCACATCTCAGAGCAACCGTGTCTGCAGCTGTTGGTGGAAAGCAGCAGCTTCCACTTCTGTTGCAGAAAACGGACAGCAGGTCCCCGAAGTACGTGCACAACAAGCCTCCACCCCGAGACTCTCTTGCAGATGGTGACAGGGCTGGGATGACGGTGCTGGATGTGACCACGCATCCAGCACTTCAGCGCCAAGCCGGCGAGGCTATTCTCACAGCGCTCTTCTGGTGCTCCTTCCCGGTGCCTGGACAAGGGCCTGATGCTCTCCCATTTACCCTGCTACTCGCACAGGACAGAGGCCTAAACAGCGTGCTCCCCACACAGCCCCCCTACTTGAACAGCTAGCTTCCCCTCATCCCCCAAATGCCTTGTGTTAGTACTTTAAAACAAACAGCGCTGTGTCTGATTTGATTTCCACCTGGAGGTTAGAAGGTCAGAGTCCACATTTGTGCTGGAGATAACAATCCTGTCTAACGAGCGCGCTGTGAGCAGGGAGGGTCTTCCTGGGCGCCCCCCGCCCCTCCTCCTTTCCCAGTCTGAAATAGGAGAGGGCACGGCCATCCTAAAGGAGGGCAGAGGGAGCCAGACGCTCCCTCACTCGTGCTCAGGGCGTTCAGCCAGTGCCTGCGGGCTAAGGTCAAGTGTCGTCGCTGCGCTGCTTTGTTGCCTGAGCCAGGATGGATTTCAATGGCATTGTGTAGTGGAGCGTGCGCCCCAGTCCAATGCACCGCACACAGCACGCCCTAGGACTCTTGTACGTAGCTTCCCACTGGCAGGATGGGGGCTGCGCGCCTGCTTTATGGAAATGGGGGACTCCTCCCTAGCTCGCCCTGTGGCCTTTGGTTAAGGGCAGGTGAGACTTGGGGGCATCTGAACCCCAAGACCCCCAGGCTTGGGCCTGCACATTGGATGCCCACCAACGGATTTGGGAGCATCTAAGCTCCAGGCTGAAAAGTCTGGGGTGGAGGATACTTGCCCGTTGTAGTGCCGCATACGGCGTTTGAACAATTGAGTTGGCTCAGCTGAAAAGATGCGGAACCAATTTGGCTATTTTGACCTGGAATATGATTTAGTATTTACAAAAATAATACTAATGTCCTATCACAGGGTCTCTGGTTTCCCACAGTCTGGGTGAGACCAGCAAGCTTGTGTGGCTTAAATAGGAGTGTACTTGGACAATTTCCCAGTTGGTCTAATAAAAAGGTATCGTTTTGGAACCAAGAGTTCTAGCGTTTTGTATGTCCTGTTGCTTAAATACACATTCAGATGGGGACTGGAAGCGAGAAGCTCCCAAATTCAAGTTCTTCATCTGCAAGAGATTACCTGCAACAATTAGGTCTAATTGTTCAGAAGCCTCCACTGTATCTGCGTACTCAATTTTTGGCCCCCAAGAGTCTCATCTTCAAGTATTCTGCAGCATCCACAACAGGGATTGTGCTCTTAAGAAAGCTTGGTTTCCTTCTGGGCGCCAAAACAAGGTCCAGACTGAAGAGAGGTCAGCTTTCAACATGCTGATCTCTGAAAAGCTGGCCTGGTTTGGGGAGGTGAGCCCTCTTGAAAGCTCTGGCCTTAGTCTTCGTATGAATTTAGGATCGTTATACAACTATTCCAGCAGTGGCATACCTGCCTGGTGTGAGTTCACCCAAGGAGAAGGCAATTTTGCAATTAGGACACAACTTTGAGCAGCTTTTGTGTGACAGTGGTAGAAATGCCCAGGGTTTTCCCATACTAGTGCTACTGGAAGTATGGACACACCATTTCTGGTTCAGACGTGTTTTATCCCAGGCCTGATTTTCATTGTTGTGGAATAGCTGCAGCTGATCTCGGCTAGTGTTCAGACCAGGAATTGTGCGATTCAAATCAATTTAGAAAACGAGTCGCCCAAGACTGTACAATCCACATAAGTGGCTGCTCTTATTCTGGTTCGAGAATGCCTTATCCATTTAGTACCAGCTGACTCATAACTTCAGTTGGCAAAGGCTCATGTAAGGCTGAATCAGGTTTCAACATCTACATCAGGCTGGCTCATTCACATGAGACATGAATCATCGGGTTTCCTCAACACTTCAGATTTGTTTTCAGGGGTGTGGAGCACCTGCCGCTTCGGCAGGACCCGCAGATGTGCAGTACCTCTAGGAAGCTGAGCCCAGGTGTTGTCAGGTGGGCAACTTCGAATGCTTGGGCCTATGGGTGTCAAGCTGAACAACCCAAGCAAATGGATATTTAGTGAAAGGCAATGATTTCTCAGGGTGATATAGTTTATTGGCCCTACTCTGCAGTTTGGATGGAAGCTTTTGAATGGGAAGCATTCTTCCTCAAGTTTCTGGATATTTAGCCTAACTCCTCTGCCTTATCCTCTCTCAAAGCAATGGGGGTGGGAGGACGAGGAGGAAAAGAGGCAGTTAGGCAAGCCTTGTGTGCACTGGCAGCAAAATATTTTAGCACTCTCTCTGTTGTAGAGAATGGGTTGAAGTTTGTTAGGGAGAGGAAGGTATCCAGGTTGTAGCCATGCTGGTTTAGAGGAAAAAGCAATCTGATACCCAAAGAAAGGTGTTTGTGCCCCAAAGCTTGCACTTAAATCACTTTTTGTTTGCAAAAATCTAGTTGGTCTAATAAAAGAGATCATCTCTACCATGAGCCCTGGTTGCTTTAAGGAGAGAACAGCCCTTCCAGGCACCACACAATCATCCCTCGCTCCTCCCTCCCCCCGTACACGCATTTAACATATCATCGCTCCTGCCTTCAGGATCGGTACCAAAGAAAGGACAAAACCAAACAAAACGTGGTTTTGGCGAGAGCTAAGGAAACCCACTGCGCAGCGGAGCCCTGCTGGGCGGGGAGCGAGGGTGGAAAAGCAGCTCCTCTCGTGCACGCCGTCCGAGGCCAGCCCGGCCAGGAAGCTGTTTGTCACCCTCCCTTCCAGTCCCTTCGGACACACTTCTGCATTGGCCTCCACGTCAACACATGTTGGCAACTGTGGAAACACACATAGTGGGTGACTCCATTCATCAGCATGCATGGTGCAGCCACTTCTGGGGTGGAATGAACGATGCAGCTACTTGACTGTGAGCTGCCACACCACAAACAGGAAGCCCCCAGCATCCTTTCTGGTTATTATTACATACAAGCAGGCAGGATACAAGTGACCACACTGCACTCCACCTGGGGCAGGGAAGACATCACCAGTGAGAGGGGCAAGGCCAGTAAAGGGAGACACATCTGGAACCCAACACAGACATCATTCATCAGCTTGGGGGGGGATTCAGCACTCATGGTACTGGAGCTCCCTCAGTCTACCTCCCTTTCTGAGTCTCCGGAGGGTTTCCATCCTCTGGGCCAGGAACCAGGCAGAGCTATTCGGCAACCAACCTGGGAAGAGCCACTGCACATCTACCCTGTGCTGTGCTCCCTGCTCCAGGTCCTAAGAGCTGAGCTGAGCTGGGGATGGACCAAAGCCTTGCCATCTGACCTGGCCCCTGCAGCATCCCAAACCCCTGCTGGCCCTGGGACAGAGGAGACCGCAGAACTGGCAAGCAAACTTCGGGAGTCTTTGAGCAGCGTGGAGCGTAAAAGCTAGGATGCAAAGCTGGCCCCAGCCTGGGACCTGTGGTTGAAATTCCCACTAAGAGTTAAGCAGACATCTTGCTGGATTGTTTCCTGCCCCTGGCAAGACCGGAATCACAGACCCTGCCCCGCCAAAAGCGTCACCCCTCTCATCTCTGCAGCTGCTAAACCACCAGATTCCTGCACTCAGAGACTTGAAGGACAAAGAGCATACGCCTTTTCCTGCCATTGATAATCTGGGTGTAGGTTAATCTGTGCCCCCACCCCCTCCTGGGAAGCAGCATGTCTGACCTTTGGAGAAGAGGAAGTGGTTTCTCAGGCTAATATCTTCTGCAAGTCTCATCTTTCAGGGAACTTTCTGTCCTAGCACGAGCCTGTGTGCAGCAGAGCCCTCCATTACCATCTCAGCTGCCACACTCACCTGGCCTGTGTGCTGAAAAGCATCCTGAGCCTGGGGTCAAAGCAGACGAAGGGAAGAGCCACAGCCTGGCCGGTGACCGTGGCCACTGCCCTGGTATAGTAGCAGTGCTCTGCTGTGCAGCAGGGGAGGGAAAGCCTCAGTCTCATCTCTCTGCAGAGACCACCCATTCTCTCTCTGCATATTGAGCAGACTTCGGAGCTTCCCTGCTGAGCACCTCTATTCTGCCTGCCTTTTTCTTCTACCCTAGGATCTTGGTAGCGAGCCTAGTGTCTGCCAACAGGAGAGCTCAAGGCCAGTAGTGAGCCAAGTGCCTACAGGTGAAGAGGATTTACCACTAGAGTGAAGAAAATGTACCCCGACGACACCACTATGCCCTTTGGGAAAGGAAAAAGCCTCTACCTAGTTCCTGAGGTAGGGTTAGTTAGTCGTGACTTGAGTACTTCTCAGGCTTTCCTTTTGGATCATCTTATATGAACTTAAAGACTCACCATCTAAAAGAAACTTTGTAAATCAGACTAGACTTCAAAACAGGTCAAAAAGATCACTGCCACACTGGCATGCTCACCAAAATGCTTTTCTTCAACTGTCTTATCAATATGCAAAGGATTTAAATGTTTCTAAATGTTAGGTATGTTCCCACTTGCCTCCTGGTACAATAACAAGGGCGCCCATAATTGCTTTATCCCTTAAGTGGACTGACTTTTGTGATATGTATGTTAAAATAGTGAAAAGGTAAAGAGAAAGAAAAATGAGAAGTTAAAAGGCCCATGGCTATAAATATCTAATACGTTGGGCCAAAAAGGCCCAAAAGGGGGAAGCATGGAAATAAGTTTAACCAGGCCTCTTACTTGACTAAGAAGAGAGACAAAGAGGGAGAAAGAAAAAAGATGCTGATGCTATGTGTTTTAAAATGTTCGAAGATAAGGAAAAACCTTCATTGCCTTGTTTTGTCTGTGTGCAGATGTTAACCTCCTCCTTCCCAGGAACCAAAAACCCCCAAACTGAGAGCTGTTCCCAAAACAACGTGTGTGCTGAAAAAGTAAACTGCTTACATGTGACAAGCAAACGATCAACTTCTTCCTGTTTCTCTCAAGGTTGCTTTGTCTGAACCCTGCATCTTTTCTCGCTGTCTAAAGTAGAAATATGCTTGTAAACGTGTAGAGGTCAGAGTTCCTTCGAGAACCCTCCTTGTGATCACTCGTATAGCTTTAAATAAACCTAGATGGCTCTGCCAGTTCTGATCTAACCACAGCACAAAGTTTGATTTCCTCCACAGATCCCATGCATTCCCTCCCCCACCCCTCGAAATACCCTAACTACTGATGCTGCGCAGAGCAGCAAGAGGAAACTGCTCGCAGTTCACCTGCGTATCTGCAACTAGAGCAGCAGAGACAGGGACTCGGGTGAGGAGCAAGCAGCACTCAGATCATCTCCCCCAGAGATCCACTTAAACGGCTCCTGAGAATTTATCTTCAAGCCACAGGGTAGAGCTGGTTACTGAAGACCCTTGCAGTCCTGCCCAAATTAGGATTACTGACACCTATTTTCCCTGTCTGTATCCCAGGGGTTTATGGTTGTGTATCTGCCATACAGGAAGGCTTGGGCTATCTATGCCTTAGCAACATCAAGTACAGGGATGGTTAACACAGCTACCCACCTCTCTGATCAGGTGCAGAGAGCTACTAGTAGGCAGCAGGACTGCAGAGAGGATAAATGTCCCCTTTTAATCCTAGCTCTGCAGCCTTCCATAGAGCTCCCAGGAATGGCACAATCAGCTGGGGTAAGTATTTGAGGGGTGGAAGAAACAAGCTAGTTTCAGCCTGGATCCAAAGGAGTCTGGCCAGACTGAATTAGGCTTTGGACCCAGGCCCCTAACAAGAGAGCGGCCATGAAGGTGCATGCACAGTACCCGGGATGATCAGCCCCAACTGCAACAGGCAAAGCAGCATTTGTGGAACATTTATTTCCAGGAAGCAGGGGGTAGTTTTGAATCTGGTTTGCTGTCAGGAGGAGTCAACCCATTTCCCAGCACAGACATACAACATGGAAGGGCAGCTCTCTCAAGGAGCAGAGGGAAGTAGGGGACAGTGAAGGAAAGAAAGCACTTAACAGAACAACAGCACTATACGGTTTGAAAGAGGACATGAAAAAACCCGCATGCCTACCAAAATGGAGCCAGAAGCATGTCAGTGCCTGGGCCAGAGAAAGCAGCCTGCTGCCTTACCCGCTCGGGGCACCCCGCTACATTCGCAGCCCAGGCAAGCTGCTGTCTAAAGCCCTCGGCCAGACTCCCTTGCTATCCTGCCTACGTGATGGCTTTAAAACTCATGCCAAACTGGGGCCTACCCACAAAAGTACAAATACAAAATACTGATGCTGACTGCACAGTGCAAGAGGATGCGAGCTCATGGCTAGGCCATCTGGGAAGAAATAATGAGGTATCCCTTCCAACTTACCTTCCTAGACTCATGGATTTCAAGCAGGCTCCTAGCTGTCTGGTACGTAACGGTGCGAAATGGCTGTCCTTGATTAATTAGTATGCTAAATATTTATTTTGCAATTAACTGGTGTTTGTGTGCAGGAAGAGCCATTCTGCACATGTGATAGGTGTCTCCCGATTTAGTCTAGTTTTTGTTGTTCCCTCATGGTCTACCTCACTTCCCAAGGACACGTGTCTTTTTCCTGGTTCTGAAATCAGCTCCTGGAGATGTTTAGGCTGGATAGATACCTCTCGTCACCGAGGAAGGTCATTCATTCAAACTGGAGCTTTCTGATCACCAATAATGAGCAGTTTGATTCACAGGATTTTCCTGTCAAATACTGCTTGGGACACCCTCCTGATTTACACAACTACAAGGATGCTTGGACGACGCTGGACTAAGGGCATAGGAAAGCAGCTAACAGGGCACGCTTCAGGAGTGAGAAATCTCTGACACCAACTGCTGCTGCGCCCAGCTTACGCGAGACGTTGATGAGAAACAGACTGCCTCTTTGCTGCCTGCTTGGTGAGAAATCATCACCTTACAGCCAATTACTGGGCTTTGCTTTGGCTTGGGCTCACTTGACTTGTCAAATCCAATCAAGTATTCAGAGTCAAGTCAAGTGAGTCAAGTCAAATCAAATGAAGTATTCAAAGTCTTGACTTGAATCACTTGACTTGACTCTGAATACAGAATCAAGCCTTTCTGTCACTCGTCGAACAAGGAGCCATGTCAATCCCTCGGCTAGCCCAGAATCCTAGGTTTTTATGGGCTAGCGCTATGTGATGACACCAAAAAGGGGCTAGGTGTGCCCCTGATGTTATTAGCAGCAGCTGCCTCCTTCAGCAGAGACCATCAAAGGGGATTAAGAGGAAGGTCCTGCTATATAAAACAGCCTTGCCTGTCTTTGCCTTTTTGGTGTAGTTTTTATTTCATTCAAATCGCTGATCAAGGCATTTAAAGGGAAATAAATGCTTGGAGAACATTATCCTCACCCACGTACTGTATCTGCCCTTTCCGATTGATGCCTATGGAGGGAATGGTCTGGGTGTATTAAATACAGGGGTATCCAACAATCCTGCCATGAGAAGCAACCCTGTAGTTCGCACAAAATCCAGCTTAAAATGTGTTAGCAGCTCCTCAGAGTGTTTTGGTACCAGTGCCACACAAACCAGAAGACTCTTTCCTTGGAGAGAAGTAATGAAATGGTTGATTTTGTACCGACTTTTAAACACACAATGCAAGTCACGGTGTTGAGGCCTGTTTTTTCTTGTTTGCCAGTAATGGCAAGGCCTGAAAATTGACTATTGTAGGAACACGTGACATTGCATGGACAGGGGGACAGGGGATCTTTAGCAATCAGAAGTGGCCAAGAATCCTGTTTTAAACTGCATCCAAAAATATCTTCAGCAGCACAGCTCGCCAGTACTATGGCAAGGCATTACAGACCCAGAAGGAAGAATATCCTGAGTCACTAGCACCACTTCTTGAAGTTCCCCGATCCTAATGCTATTCAGTTTACAAAATCTGGCAGGAACCTAGCTGCCTGCAGTGTGGGTGGTAATCATCCCTCCTCTGCTTCCTCTGGTTAGAGAGATAATGCAGAGGCTTAGAGAAATGCTTTAGCCCACATCATAACAAGGGGCTCAGGCCAAGGCAGGTTGAAAGAGGGGGTAGACACAGAAATTAAGACAGCATCTTCACAAGGATGTTAAACATTATTTTTTTGCTTTGTGCAATTCAACTGAGGGCAGATGCCTATAATAATAGTGCCAGTCATTGACCTTGGTTTCCCTGTGTTCAGAGGGCACTTTCCAGCTGTTCCAAGATGTGCGCAGTCTGGAGCGTGGAGCAGAGATGGGCACATCAGGAGATGCGGTGCCAGCTGCAAAATGGATATAGGGAACAAGCAGCAAAAAGTGAGGGGAGACAAGGGGAAGGGGTTACACCTAGAGGCATGGGTGCGTGCCTCCTTGCCATAACGATCAGGCCAATTAAAGCAAGTCTAAAGGTAAAGGCCATCTGAAACACCTCATCTCTGCTGGTGCTGGCGATGCTCCTACAGCAGGGCTCATTTGCACAAGCAGATTCAAGTGGGAGACAGGATGTCTCACGGAAAATGCTTGGGAGAGAAGGAGCAGGTTGGGTTCTTTATGGGTCAGATCTAAGGATCCTCTTCAAACAGAGGATGGGATCAGCTCCAGGTGAACCAGCAGCATAGAGCCTGACCGATCGTGGAGCAACAGTAGCTGAGCTGGGAGCCATGCAGAGGCAATAGCTCCTTTGTTTTAAGTTCATGAAGTTCGCAGTGCCAAGGCCCCCTCCCCCTCGCAGTCCAAACCTGCATACCCCCAATCCTGCTGTCTGCACGTGGGGAGCAAGCCCACTTCCCCCTGCTTTGCCTATGCACCTGCCGCAGCCCCTCCTGCTCCCTCTCCGGGCGTGTGGGAGGGAGGGAGGGAGGGTTACAGAAGGGGTTTCTCTACCGAATTAGAAGTGATTAATAAAGTTTTCTTTAGTACAGACCTACAAAAGGAAACCCACAGACATTTATCTTCATACAGCAGCAGGGGAGAACATGGCAAGGGCCCAAGGACCTGCACAGCACTGAGACCCATCCCAGCACCATGGGGATGCAGGGACAAGGCTGCAGGTTTCACACATGGCAGAGCAGTCCTCTGACCTGAACAAGCCCACCTGGACCAGATGGGTCTTTCACCCCCCACAGGGAAGCAGTCATCCCCTGCACTGGGCCTGGAGAGGACAGACAAAATGCTAACTATCCCTCCTTTAACTTGACAGCAGCCCTGTTTCCTTCCTTACCAGAGCTAGATGCCTGACTCCAGCTGCTCCCCCCACCCCTGAGGATGACCATCCTCATCCTCTTCACCCCTCAGCACAGCTCAGAGATACGGCTGCCCCGGAGGGGAGCTGGGCTGCAACTCCCCCACCCTCCCCGACCCAAGCCTCACAAGGAAGAAAGGGGGCAGAGATCCTACAAAGTAGCTCATCTCCCCCTTCCCCTTCCCCAGTTAAGACAACACGGGACATGGACAATTTGAGAGGTCTGGACATGTTCACTGGACTGGCCATCCCTCCTCCTTGGGCTCCAATGAGTTTACTGGGGAGTGCCTTATCCTTTATCCCTATCAACTTGTCCACCACCTCTCCGTTCTTCATGGCCGGCACTGCAAGGCCCTGGGAGGGAAGCAGGGGAAGGGCAGAGACGCACACGATTAGCTATGTTCGGAGGAGCCTGGCTGCCAAAGGATTTGGGGCATACCTTGTGATCCCTGATGGACCAAAAGGATTTTGCAATTGATTTTCTTGCTGGTTTTGACATGAGAAACCCAGGGCTTCCTTCTCCAAGGAGCCTCTATGGCCGGAGAACTAGTGAAAGAGCATCCTGACGAGAAAGTGCAAGCTGAGTAACGGAGCAGGGCAGAGATTTTTAAGCAGGTAGTTGAAGACATTGGGTTCTCCATGTACAGGTATTTGGCTTTGATGATGGCTCCACATTTTTGATGAGGGCCATTCAACCCTCAGTCTTTTCATTTAAGGGGTGAGAGCTAACAGCATCCAGCATCCTAACACAGCCTCCAGCAAAACCTAGGGGAAGCCCAAGCCAGCACCTCTCACATGTTTGAAGCCTTGTCCCTGCACTAGTTTAACCGAAATACCATCTGTTGAATGTGATGATCTCCAGATAGGCTGTAATGGGAGGAGCGGAGCAGTGCTCTTCTCCAAGGAGGATGGTATGGGGAGGGGTGTGAACAGAGGCTCCCTACCCTCTCTCCCTTCCAGTCCCAGATTGTGCCCTGAGACTCCCTTTATCTCTTCTTTCTCCCTGCACTTGGCAGTGACAGCAGCCTGTCTGCAACCATCTGCTAGCGATGCTCAGTGACTAGGCAGGAACAGGAAAGCCCCAGATCTGGGCTGGCAAACAGTTCCAGCACTTTGGGCATTTCCCCTGAAAACTTTGTTCTGAACAAAACAGTGCAAAGCACCAGAGACTGTGCTGAGAGGAAAGAGGCCTCGTGGACATCTTTATGAGAAGGCATGTGGAGGCTCAAACAGCTGCAGAATGACAAGGGGAAAAATTGGTAGCATTTCAAGGCAGCCGCACACCCTGCTGTTTCAATGTCCTTATCAGCACACAGTGTGGTCCTCATGTCCCCATCCTCATCCCATAGGCTGGATTTCCATCTACTGGAAAGCCTCATCTCCTCGAGTTTGTTCCCAGCTGTGTCATGTCCCGATCCCCACGGGGATCTGCCCCACACATTTTCAACCTCTCCCTCCCCCAGGAAACTCTTCAGGGATCCCGCTCTTCTCTCATTACAAGGTTAAAATGAAGAAAAATATTGTATTCACCCTTTCCCACCCCATCACTGCTGGCCAGTCCTTCCAGCCTGAACTCAATCACTTTGAACAGTCCCAATTCAACAACACGTAAAACAGCGTTCCTGCCATTTCCTGCAGGGCTTACTTAATTTGTGTTCTTCAGTCCCCTCTACATGCAGGGTCTCTGCAGCCCCGAAGAAGGATCACCAGAATCAGCCTGTGCAAGCTGTAAAGACCAGGAGAGCTTGCATTTTGCTTTGACTGGCCCCTCCTGAGACAGCATGGATCTGATGCTCCTGAGATCCTTCTTCTTGTTTCCAAAGTAGGTTAATACCAAGCAGAGTTCCTCCAAAGCATCTCTAAAACAACCTCATATTTAGCTATGCAGCAATTTTAAAGGTCATGATTGGTGAACCCACACCAGTGCATGGGGCTACCAATGCTTCTCCCTTGCCCAGTGAGGTTTGTGTTGGACCTCAAAGAGGTGCAGCAAACTTGCCACCCTGGGGAGGAGAGTTATGGTGACCTGAAGCCCCTTTTAAGTCCTCCTGATTACCGTCTGCTCCAAGAACAGCAGCGTCCCTGCTCTGGAAGCCCTAAGGATCTGCCTTTATGACAGACGTCTCCCAGGCCTGCAGGCAGGAGCACTGCCCGAGGGTGTCTGAAAAGCCTAGGAAAAGAGCAGGAATTTCCTTGTTGGAAATTTTCCAGAGCAACAAAAGTTCCTTGATCTTCGAATGTTTTCTTTGAGACACCTTGGGTTTCATGAACTTTCTCCGACTTCCAGGCAGGACTTCAAAGGCAGCTTTGTCTCACAGCTGAAGACCCTGAAAGCTCTGGGTTCCCATCTCTGGGGCAGTTTGTGTGCCAGAAATACAACACATGTCGCTCTGGGTGGACCCACCGGGCGGAGAACGCTGCTTGTTAGCGTTTCCGTGCTCTCTGTGCCCTGGAGCCAGGAGCTGTAAAGTCCTGGCTCTATTATGTCTGCAATCCCAGTAATACGGCAGGAGGAATCGGAGGTGCTGCATATGAACTGTGAAAGCTTGGACAGCATCTCTTGCCTAAAAATGCAGGACAGCGGCTGGGGCAAGCCTGGGTTGTAACAAGACGGCCACAAGAAAAATCAAGCTCCACTGTCTTGCAACCCATTAGGCATTGAGACAGTGGAGTGCTTGTGATACCCAATATCAGACTCATGCCATGAAATAATAAAAGTGGTTAAAACTGTTGGCAGAGTCCCGATGTGCTCATCACATATGCGTACCTAAAAAAGCCCTTTAAAGAAAGGCTGAGCCAGTGAAGGTGAGGAAACTGTACACAGCTGACTGGTGCCACCTAGTCAGCAACTGAGGGGGGGAGGTCCCCCTACGGTTGATCGCAATGACTGGGGGGTCCCCCGTGGCTAATCATGCTCACCAGAAGTGGCTGCTTCATCCAGTGCTCCCACTCCTTGGCCAGCGCTCACAGGGGGCACATCAGTGCTCCCATCTGCCTGTTGCCTAAGTAGGGATTGCAGCCTGACAGGGGGTGCACCAGCGCTCTCAGGGGGTACACATGCACCCCCTAAGCATCGCCACTGAAACTGCACATGCATTTCAATTGACCTAGCTACTAAAGAAAACCAAAGAGTAAATATGCATCTCAAAAGAAACCTGTAAAAGGCGCACTGAATATAGGGAGGATGTTCTGTACCTGACATCCTCCCATTTCTCAAACAGGCATCCATGTCACTCTAAGGTATTAAAAATGTCTGAACCATTCCCTGTATGTCTGACGTTCTGTAAATAGACCATCATCAGTATAAACTTCTGCACATGTGCCCCACTGATAAACAAGTACCCCAAAACAAGTTTGGTGACACCTCTAAGTAGCATCCTGGCTGACACTCAAGGCCCATCATCTGTGACTGACCTACAATTGCAGGGACTGCAGAAACACAGGCTTTACACCGAGACAATCAAGAACAGGAGCCAGGCGATTAACAGTTACAATATGATGCTCAACCTTTTCCTCCATCTTTTGTTCAGACTTTAATTGGCCAACCAACAAGGAAAATGCTTTGAAGAAACAGTATTAAAACTAAGTGGATTTGTCAGCAAGTTGTATGCAGTCTAGATCAGAAGCCATCCTGTCACCCAGCCAAGAAGTCCTGAATGAGTTGTGGAGCAAGTATGAGTTACAAAAGGAAAGCCCAGCCACTGTGTCCAACCACAAAAGGATACAGAAGGCACTCAGGTTATCAACCGTGGAGACACTCCCCGATGAGGACTGCCAAGTCATCTGGAACCAGATCTTCCACAAGGACCTCCGCAAGGACCACAGGGACTTGAGTTGGTCAACAGTGCACCAAGTACTCCCAGCGAGGGCGTGGAGTTATAGGGAGGGATGAGGGTTTCGACCCAATCAGGAAACTTACCCCTAGGGAAGCTTGTCTGAGCCCAACACTGCTGCTTACTCCAGCTCCACAAAAGCATGGAGCTGTCTGCAGCAGACCCTTGGCTATCGGCTGCCAGGAGTGCCCACACTGGGGGACCGCCATCACCCCTGGGTGAGCCCCCTGCCCACCAGACTCATCGAGGCATATGCACCTGCAGGGGAATGGTCAGAGGCTGGAGTGCTGGTGCCTATCCCCAGGCTCTGCCCCCATGTGTCCCCACCCCCAGCCTCAAGAGGGCACATGCACAAACCACATTGTAATAGTTTGCATGGGGAAGAGGGTGTTTAATTGTTGGTGGGTAGGGTGGATAGTGGAGGGGCTCTTTAGAGGAGGGAGGGGGGGAAAAGGGAGGTCTCTTTGTTGTGAGGGCAATCAAGTGTTTTCCTGAGAACCGGCTGCAGTGAGTGTAGTGCTAGGGTTAGGGGTGGGAGAGGTCCATGGACATCTGTCCAGGCTGGCTACTGTAGGGAGTGCAAGAGGAGGTGGTTGGCCAGAGCTTCTTGCACCCAGCAGCAGGTGTGTGGCTCACCTCACCACGGAGAGCCCACTGCTGTTGCTGCCATTGCAGCTGGTGCTCCTGCTGCCAGGCATCCCCTGCCTGCTGAGCCAACTCCACCCAGGCTTTGTGGAAGAGCTTCCCCTGGGTCTTGTGGATGTTTTGCAGCATGCAAGCTGCAATGACGACCCAGGGGATGTTGTCTTCGGTGAAGTTAGGCAGGCAGTGAGGATGCACCAGCATCCCTTGAGACCGTCGAAGGTGCACTTCACCAGGGTGTGGGTCAGGCCTAGGCACCTGTTGGCCAGTGCCGCAGACCAGCAGGACCAGCGCGGTGGCCAGCAGGAGCCTGGAGCACTGGTCTGTGACAGCTGAAATTATGTCTGTGTGATAAAGAAGCTTGCTGAAGGCTCTATGAAGATTAGACCAAGTGTTTTTTCTGTATTTGTTTAAATATTAAGCTATATGTTGTTGCTAAAAGCCTAATTAAAGTTTAAGATGTAGTAAGGTAAGGCCTAGTAAATTTAGCAAAGCCTTGAAATAGTAAGACCCTGTGGCATAGTTAAAATTAACCTTATCAAAGGAATGCAAGGCATGAACTTCTATTGGTCAGTCTAAGGACAGTTGAAGTAAAATGAATCTGAGTGGCTGTACATTATCAGTACCGTTCAGAAGCTATAAATTAGCTAAATGTTCGGAAATCATTCAGAAGGAAGATACAGCTCTGTGAAAAGGATTAGTTAGCTGTTGACCTAGAACAGTGGGCCTGTGGATCTCAAGGAGCCCAAGGACTGAATACCAGGGTCCTTCCCGGTACCTCTTGGACAGCGCTGATGGGGGGGGGGGGGGGGGGGGGGGGGAAGATGGACAGACGCCTGACTTTGCTGAGCTTTGTGGAAAGAGAAACTTGTTGTATATCAGCCATCAGAGGGGACTGTCGATAAATTGTCGACGTGAATTGTTCTCGTCTGTCATTGTTGGTCTTGTTACTACGCATAGTTGTGTTTTGGTTAAGTCAATAAACCTTTCTACCCCCAACAATACTCTCAATCCTGAAACCTCTGCAGGTGGCTGGGACATGGGCGTCACTGCCGGAAACAAGAGCAGGAGCAGCCATGGCGCAGGGAGTCAGAGGCTCTGGCACAAGAGCTGCCATGTGCTGCCCCCATGCTCTGCATGCTGCTCCTGGCCAGAAACAGTTGGCCAGGGAGCAGGGAGCCCACTTGGCTTTTAAAGATCGCCTCTGGCTGCAGGCAGCTGTGGCGAGAGCCTCTAACTGCTCCTGGTAGCTGCAGGGGCCCATTGCAGAGCCCCAGGAAGTAGAAGCAGTTTGCTGCCGTAAGCAGCAAATCTGTTCCCACATCCCTGCACATGTAAATGCCTACCTGGGAGTACTTACTCATGAGTAGTTTACTTGCAAGGAAACTGGTCCCACATCAAATGCACATGTAAACACACCTATGTAGTAGTGTCCATCACCTCACATCTAAATGCTGTCCAACAATATGACATGACATTTTGCTTGGAATTAAATCCCTTCACTTTGTGCAAATATATCGGGTGCTGTTGGTTGGGGGGTGGTGCTGGGGTTTGCAGTTTTGCTTGTGCACAAATGCACTCTCTCTTGCAGTTAGCGAGTGCTGGCCTGGCCTGCACACAAAGCCTGCCTGGTACACAGGGGTAGGGGGTGCAGAGGTAAACAGGGGGGCTGTTGAAGAGTCAGGGCATCAACTCCTATTGCTTTAGCAATGCCCTGTGGACAAGCACTCAGGATGCTTAAAAAAAACTAATACATTTTGGTACATCTTAATACAGACTACATCAAGGAGAAAGTAGTACCTGCCAAACTCAACACTGGTCATGACTCAAGAAAACGGATCCTGGTCACACGGCAAAAAGTAACTGTTAAAACAAATCCTAAAAGACAGGCACATGTCTGACTTGTCTTCTCGTATGATGCACCACTATATGCCACAGTTTTATCCATGCTGGGTCTGGATCCTAAACATGTTCAGAATCAGAGTTCTGTTAACTGGCTCCTAACCTGTGATTTAAGTCCATGTTCATTCCATAGTAGTTGTTTCCACCGTACATAATCATGGTCCCAGGATTCAAATAAAATGCTCACTATAAGACATCTTGTTCTAATGCAGCATGGCAAGGAAATAACAAGATGCACTCTTATTCAGAGTTATTACTAAGAGAACAGGGGAAAAAAAGCAAAACTCAAGGACTTTGTAACAAACCAATAGGTAGTCATTTATCTAGCTGAGGCTATAATATGGCGTCACTGAATCATGATAGTTAAGCCACAAACCATTAATAGTACTATTCAATCAACAGCAGTCCAGTCCACAAAGCCACCTAACAAATTATGGTGTGGTTCACCACCAAAAAAAAGCAATGATTAGCGTCATGGAGCTTAGAAACATCAATTTGTGACAACACGATTGCACGAGAATCCATTCCCTGAATTCTGACCTTTGTAATTGTTCATTTTTGCAAATAAATTTTGGCAAAAGACATATTGGTGACCTGTCACCAAATGACACACTCTTCCAAACTTCTGAAAGACAAAGTTGACACCTGGGAGTCTATCTGATCTTCTCTAGCACACAAGGCAAATAACACCCTGAAGCTGTACTCAACTTAGTCTTTAATTATACTGATAATGATCCTGATGGCACAGCCACAACAATATTACCCAGTGCCCTGAAGATCTGCCTTATCACATTAACATAAAAATCACACAGCAATTCTGGCTACAAGTCAGGACCGCTGCATACTCAGCTGGCAGCAGAGGACAAGAAATGTTCAGTGCAGCTCAAATGACCCTTCCAGTCAATTAAAAGAAGATTTTTGGTTTGGAAAATGTTTCCATTTCAAAAGCTCAACGTTTTGACAAGGATCATTGGGGATGTCTGGGGTCGGCCAGCAGAATTGTGTGGAACAAACCCTCCACAAGAGGCATGGAAATTGTGAGAAGCGTAGAAAACCAGCTGCTGCAGCCAAATGCCTGCTTTATACGGATGACAATTTCACAATTCACCTTCTATTTCACGATGTAGTTTATACATCAGCTCACGGACCCTTGGGGACATGACACATCAGTGAAACATCAGGGAAAATCATTTAAAGGAACTTAAAAGAGCATTAACCAGCTTCAGTCCCTAAGCTTGCCTAATTTTATTAAGCACCAATACAAGTAGCTGGTAAGAAGTTCACTGCAGCAATTCAGGCTGCCTGAGAAATAGTCTATTCACCTACACAAAAGAGTGGGAGAGCCTGAAAGGCTGCCATCTTCTTCTGTTCAGCTGTAGGGAGCAATAAGAAGTCCCGACTTGTATTGTGCAAGCAGATTTTTTTTTTCCAGGGGCAGACTTCCCCTTGGCGTCTCAGGGGCCGATTCACAGGTCAGCTTCCCACTCTGGATGTGCCTAGTGCAACACACCCACAGTTACAGAGCTCTTGCATCACCAGGGCCAGATACAGGCATGGGCAAACTGGGCAGCCACCCAGGACCCGGACAGAAGGGGGCCTGAAAGTGAAATTATTATCATCATTATTTCTGGCGAAGAGGGGCTTGATACTAAAAGTTCACCCAGGGCCGCCAGGAGCCTAGGTACGGAGCGGTACATCACTGTCGGCATTTGGGCCAGACATCCCGGGAGCAACAGCACGCAAGCACCCGGACGGACGCACTTTTTGTGGGCAAGAGCTGGCTTTTCTCAACCACTGCTCTGAGGCCAAACCTACAAATGACATTTTATTAATAACCAAAGCTCTTGGCAACTTTACCCTTGTGTTGTCAGCCACTTATTTAAGTGCCCTCCACGGCAAGGGAGGGGAAGAGTCAACAGCAACATTTGTGCCACGTATAAACACCGATACGAAAATAACTGCTCTTAAAGTATTTAATTTATTGACTCCCCTGTGAAACCCCACGAAATATGAACTTTCTCTTCTACCCAGAAAAACTTTTACAATCTTTTCTCCAATGCCCGATGAAGGGTGCCTGAAAACTCGCAATGAAATTTTTTTTTTTTTTTTTTGCAAAAAAAAATTAAATTAATAATAAGAAGAAGAATCTTGTTGGTGTAATAAAAGATATCACCTCTACTACAAGTCCCGATTGCCCTTAAATTCTGGATGGATTGTCCCTCCCCATGCATTTCACTTTCCCCCCCTTGTTAAAAAAAAATTAAGTATTTAACTGTCCATTAAATTAAAACCTGCGGGTTTTATACAAGTATTTCATGGTTCTCAACCGTTTTCGTACCAGGCCCCATTTGTAAGACATCGAGGCCCGCGCCGAGCCAGCGCCCCTCACCCCGGTGCTGGAGGCTGGGGAGCCCCGAGCAGCCTGGTCCCCGGCCAGCCCCCCAAAAAAGCGGTCTCCGGCCTCACTTACGCTGGTAATTAGCTAACGAGCCGTTAATGACGGACCACTATGTTCTTAATAACTCCCATGACCCGAGCACGGAGTAGGAGGGGAAGAAAAAAGACCTCTCCATCATGACCGCTAGGAGCCCATTACCTTTCCCGCCGCCGCCTCCAGCACCTCTGCCGCCCGACTTCCGCCCGCCACCGGAAGTAGTACCACCCGCCCCGCCCAATCAGACGCCGAGTTCTCCTCCAGCTGCGGCTCCGCCCCCCCCACACCCCCGAGAGGCGTCGTCTCTGCGCTGCGCATGCGCGAAGGGGGGGCTAAACTGAGGAATCGAGGGGGCGTGACCGTTAGAAAGGGCGGGAAAGCAGGAGCCGTGACCGTTACATCCTGTCACACCCACAGCGACATCATGGCGTCACCCTGACGTCATGCTGCGAGGCGTGGCACATTGTGCTGCCGTGCCTTGAGGTCAGTTAATCGTGATGGCACCCCACTGTGTGGCACTATTCCCCTCTCAAATCCATCCCCCACATGCCTGACACGTCGCGCCCGTGCAATAAATACCTCGCCATGCGCGGTCCGCCTCGGCCATCGGAGAGCGTGCGTCCCGTGACATCGAAATGCCAAATCGTGACATCTTGTCAGAAACACCTTGCGTTTGAAGCGAGCCCGCGGATGATCAAAATGCCAAATTGTGACATCCTGTCAGAAACACATGTTTGAAGCGTGATATGCAACTCTCCGGCCCCAGCGCTGCACGAATGGCAGGAGGCCCGTCCGGGATGGATCCCGCACGGATCAGGCCCCGCTAGGGCGTCAATCGAGGCGCCTCAAGAATAGAGCACAGTCGCGTTTAGTGCCAAGTGATCGTGTTTTTTCAACCTTTCTGAGCTGAAGGACATCTTCCGCTTGGGCGTGTTGAAGGAAGGGTGATGGCTGGCTGATTTTGAAGACAAACATTGACCAGCGGCAAGCAATAGCCGTAACGTTAGGACGTCATTAGGAAGCATGACAGACCGGATCTTCATTGGCATTCGCAGGACCAAGACAAACACAGGATTAATTAAATGACAAATAGGTGAACCACTGAATATAAATGACAAATAGGTTGACGAATGAAGATAAACAATTGAAGTTCAGTTATGGGTTGAAAGGTTTTCAAGAGAAAAACAGAGGAGATGAAGGCGTCTAGGTGTCGTATCAATAGAGAGCAGCAGAAAACCGGACCATCCTACATAAAACCGGGTGAATGGCCGCCCTAGGCCCCACACAGCCAAATCGATCCCGAAGTCCTGGATTGGGGCCTGCGCTGCCTCAGTCTGCTCCCATGTGCCCAGATCAGGCCCTGCGTCACCTCAGCCCAGTCCCATGCACCTGCAATGGTGCCCACATGCCCAAATCAGGCCCTGTGCTGGGATCCAGCCCCATGCTGCTCCAGCCCCACGCACCCAACCTAGTGCATGGGGTCACTTCATCCAGCTCGCCAGGCTCCCCACAGCTCCGGGAATTTGGTGGCAGAGGAGGAGTGGCAATTAATGCCATCGCCGCTGCTCCGCTGCCCAATATTTGCACCGCAGGCAGCGTGATGGGCTGGTGACGGGGCTCTGCAGGGCCAGGGGTTCAGCCCTGCTGCGCTAGATCAAAGTGCTAGGTCAGATGCCTGCCATGTACCGCGCGTGCTGTCATAGTCACAACGTTGTGCCATCAGGCATGAATCATAGGAAAGTAGGGCTGGAAAGGACCTCATCTTGTTCAGCCCTTGCTCCAGGCAGGATCATCCCTGACTAAACCATCCAACCCAACGTGGAAAGGTTTCAGCAATGGAGATGCCACAATTTCTCCAGGTGCCATTTCCAGTGCCTGGCCACCCTCAGCGTCAGAAAGTTCCTCCTCATCTCCAGCCTAAATTTCCTCCGCTGCAGCTTGGGGTCATGGGTCCTGGTCCTGTCCTCGACAGCCACAGGAAAAAGCCCATCTCCATCCTCTCTATAATTGCCCTTCAGGGATTTGAAGATTTAGTCATCAAATCTCCCTTCAGTCTTTTCTTCTCCAGACTAAATAACATTAGTTCTTTCAGCCTTTTCTCATCAGTCTTGTTTTATACAGCTGCACAGATAGGACATGAGACAATATATGAAAGTTATTACTAAGAGAATGGGGGGGGCAGTAAGACCCAAGGACCCCGTAACATTGTTAAAATCAATAGGAAGTCATTTATCTCCCTGAGGCTATAATATGCCATTACTGAATCATGATAATTAAGCCACAAACCACTAACAGTACGTATACAATCGACGGCAGTCAAATCCACAAAGCCGCCTAACAAATTATGGTGTGGTTCACCACCAAAAATGAAGCAATAATTAGTGGCACGGAGTTAAGAAATGTCAATCTGTGACAACAGGATCGCACGAGAATCAACCTGTTGAATTCTGACCTTTGTAATTGTTCGTTTTTGCAAATAAATTTTGGCAAGATGACACTGGTGACAGGTCACCAACTGACCCACTCTTCCGAACTTCTGAAAGATAAAGTTGACATCTGGGAGGTTAACTGATCTCTTCTAGCACACATTTTCATCTGGGACAGACTTTCTCTTAGTGTCTCAGGGGCCGATTCACAGGTCAGCTTCCCACTCTGTATGCACCTAGTGCAACACACCCACGGTTACACAGCTCTTGCATCACCAGGGCCAGACACAGGCATGGGCAAACTGGGCAGCCACCCAGGACCCAGACAGAAAGGGGGCCCGAAAATGGTAATTTAAAAATTATTATTATCATTATCTCTGGCGAAGGCGAGCTCGATACTAAAAGTTCACCCGGCGCCACCAGGAGCCTTGGTGTGGTGATGTACATCACCTTCAGCGCTTGGGCCAGACATCCCGGGAGAAACAGCACGCAAGCACCCAGACAGACGCACTCTTTGTGGGCAGGAGCTGACTTTTCTCAACCACTGCTCTGTGGCCAAACCTACAAATGGCGCTTGATAAATAACCAAAGCTCTTGGAAACTTTAACCTCATGTCATCAGCCACTTAAATAAGTGCTGTCCACGGGAAGGGAGGGGAGAGTCAACGGCAACATTTGTGCCATGCATAAATGCTGATATGAAAATAACCGTTCTTAAACTATTAAATCTATTGACTCCCCTGTGAAATCCTATGAAATATGAAATCTCATTTCTACCCAGGAGAACTATTACAATCTTTTCTCCAATGCCTGATGAAGGGTGTTTGTGCCTGAAAGCTTGCAATGAAAGACCTTTTTTTTTGCAGAAAATCTTGTTGGTCTAATAAAAGATATCACCTCTACTACGAGTCCCAATCGCTCTTAAACTATGGATGGATTGTCCCACCCCGTGCATTTCGCTTCCCTCCCTTGTACCAAGCTGAGATGCGGGTTTTATAGAAGTATTTAATGGTTCTCAACCTTTTTTGTACCAGGATCCATTTGTAAACATCAATGGCCAGCCAGTGCCCCTCTCCCCCAGTGCATGGAGGCAGGGGAGGAGCCCCAAGCAGCCTGGATCTCTGCCAGCCTGCAAGGGAAACGCTGCAGCTTCCCACATTTTCATAGATTTCATGGACATTAGGGTTGGAAGGGACCTCGCAAGATCCCCCTGCCCAAGGGACAGGAAGTCAGCAGGGGTCAAATCACCTCAGCAGGAGAAGCACCCAAGTGTTTCCTAAAGGGATCCAGAGTAGGTGCTTGCACCACATCTAGAGGGAGTCTATTTTTCTCCTTTAAACATTTTTAAATTTTGCTTGGATCCCTGGGGCTGCTCCTGAGGCTGGAGAAGCCCAAACAAGGGTCCTGCCAGGGCCTTGGGATGTGAAGACCCACAGGGCACCTGCCCAGCCCAGCCCAGAGGCAAAGGGAAAGCAGCTGATCCCTTACACCAAGATATATAAAAAAAAAAATTTGCATAATTATCTTTGCAACAATTTACCCAAAGTTGTGGTAGATTATCCAGGAATGGACTTTTTTAGCTTAAAATGTAGGTGTTTTCCTAAAAGAAATATGTTCTCATTCGAACAGGAATTAATTCAGGGAAGTCCAGAAGTGTACAGATCAGACTAGGTGATCCAGTGGTCATCTCTGGCCTTATATCTATGAATATCCTGCTAAAGATGTCCTTCTCCTGTAAGGTTTGCAAAGGGAGAAAGGGGAAATACTACATGATGGGAAGAGACACTAACTCCTACTTTAGATTGCCCAGAGTACTTGTTCTTCATATAAATGATTTATATGTAGGAGTGTGATCAGACCTAGAGCCAACATCCAGAGTTACAGTCCCATCGTGCAATAGAAACAAAGTGTGTTGAAGAGATTTCAGCCTAAATAGTCTTGATTTTATGGTCTCTTGGACTCTTTTAGTATGTGTCTATAGCATGGTGCCAAGCATGCAGCTGGTGTTTAGCAAGTAAAATACAATTAAAATGATTAGTAATGAATAAGAAAGCATTGCATGCATGACACTGCAGGTAACTGATAAACCTCACAGATGTGACGGCATTTCTGATGTATGCCAAAGTGACAAAGGGTAAAAGCACAAAATGAATACATTTTCTATGACTTGCTCAGATGGGTTCATTCTGGGGGACAATTCTGTGTGAACATATACGAGATGGAAAGGTGAATTATACCTTGATGAGTCCTCCTTTCAACCTCAAATGTCCCGTTTGCTGAATCTGTTTTTAAAATGTATGTAAGCTTTGTCTCCAAACACAGAACAATATTTTGCTTGGTCTAAAATAGCTTCATTGCACGTCCCTGTAGTGTGTCTATGGTCTAGTCCTACAATGCAGAACCACTCTGGCTTCACTGCATTCAGGATCTATGTATTTGTGGGGAGATGGAGGGAATTTCCCATTACATGCTGTATTGAAAAGAAGCGGAGAGGGATTTTACACCCTGGGAAATCTTATGAACATTAAATAAGAGACACCTTCATGCCCCAAAGCTTTTCCAACAACTCTCTCAACTATATGGTTGGTTCAATAAAGGATACCACCAGAAACCTTTGCCACTCTCACTTTTCTTGGACCATCATGACTAAATACTTCAGCCTTAACTAATGCTCTATTGCAGGGTTTGTCAACCAGGGGTACGCACACCCCTGGGTGTACTGGAGAAGGCCCTAAGGGTTATGCACGGGTGGGCAGGGATAGAGTGCTGCCACCCACCACCCCACGCCAACGACTCCCAGGAGCAGGGCCGGGAGGGGCGAAGGTAGTGGTGCCACTCTGTGAGTCGCACAGGTGCCACCTGGTTGGTCGGACGTGGGAAGGAGGTGTGGGGGAGCTCGCATATAGTGGTCGCCACAGCAACCCACCACCCTGTGCTGCTGCTGCTTTGTGACCGGCCGTGCGCCACCCCCGACCTCTGTGTGCAGCTGCCGGAGTACACTTATTAAAAAAGGTTGAAAACCCCTGATCTATTGTATAAATAAAGGAGTAGCTAGCATCACCTCCTCCATCTTAAATGAGCTTGCATTTTATACAGAGCCCAACTTGCTACAGGTACTCATAGAGTACCTATAACAGGGATCAGCAACATTTTTGGCCAGTGCCAAAAACACCCCAACCTCCACCCATGCCTCAACTTGGCGTGGTAGAGGCAGATGGTGGGGGAGCTACAAGTGGCCTGATCCTCACTGCTGGTGGTGGACGCACGTACTTCTCTGGGCGGATGGCGAGGGAGAGGCCAGGGTTGTGCTGCCCCAAGCCAGGAGCCCTGAGGCATGCAGGCACCTGCCACAGCCATGGAGCCCAGTGAGGGCTCCAGAGCCTGGTGCAGTGGTTTGCAGTCTCTTGGCTGCCTGTCACAGCCAGCCCAGGCTCTGGGCAGCTGTTGCCTGCCACAGAGCCCAGGCTGCATGCATCAGGCCTGAAGCCTCCCAGTCACCTGCTGCGACCAGATCAGACTCCGTGGCTGGCGGAAGCTGCCCAGACGCAAGGCTGGCTGTGGCACACCAAGGAAAATGGCCTGACACTCTGGCACGGGTGCTGGGGTTGCCACCCCAATTCCTTCTAAACACTTTATTCCACAGGTGTTAACAACCCTCTAATCAAGTTAGCCTTTCTTCTGCAATTCTGCTGTCTATTAGCTGCTCCTAGTCATGTAACTCTGTAACTGAGAACCCTAGCCCTGTTACCAAGAAACAGGGTGGTCCCTTTAAATCCAGAACCTTCTGGGCATGGCTGGCCAGTTGAGTAGGGGTTAAGGATTGAGCCCTGCCTGCTGGCCAGGTGACGGGAAGGTGAAGGCCAGAACCATATAAACTGCAAGTGGAGAAGACCAGAGGGGGAGCAGAGAGGAGGACTCCTGATGATTGTGGTACAGCCTCTGCAGCCTCTTTGGGAAGAATATACCATGCTGTGAGACAGAATCATGATCACACAAAGTAAGCGGGCACTATGCCTCTCTTATTTCTTTATTATTATTTTCATTATATGGCCATAGGAGCCTATGGTTAACATTTGATGTTAAAAATGCCGGTGGTTTGTGGCTGAGGCTGTAGGTGTGGAGGAGGCCTCATTAGCACCAAGGGGTGCCATAATAGAGGGCTCGAGAAGCCCTGCTGCACTAGGGGTGCCGCACTAGGGCCATGAGCCCAAAGTCGCTTGAAGGCAAGATAGGAGCTTTGAAGCCAGGTCCTAGTGGGTGGGCTTAAGCGAAAGGCCCTAGCTACAGAAAGAGGGGCAAAGCTGAAGGGGGCTGAAACCCCAACAGTCTGGTGCCACAGGGGTGCACAGTGTAGAAGGGCCAGTAGGCCTGGTGTTGTGGACAGAATGGAACGGAGGGCCTTGAGCCTGAGTGAGTTAGAGAGCTAGAGTCTCAAAGTCATGCCCCAATTAGTGAGTTTTGACTGACAGGCCTAGCTAGAGAGAGACGGCAAGCCCCCAGCAGCTGAGACCCCCAACATAAAGAGACATTTATAAAACCATCTGTGAGGCATGGGGCATGTCAAGGGAAGGTAGGAGCATGCATTTTTGCCCTTAAGGCAACACCTCATCATCCTATGGGTGGTGAGCCTGAAGCCTGCCTGGGAACCTGTGAGTCAGCCTCCCCCTTTCTTTAGAACCAAGTAACAGCGAGTCGTGGCAGGAGAGTAAAGGGAGGGTGGAGCTGATCCCCAGAGAAGAAAAATCTAGCAAGACTTGGCAGGAGCACACTTCCTGGTATATTTAAAAAAAAAAAAGCAGTGTTGCCATGAAAGCAAGTCCCCATGTTCTGAGACCCGTGTTCATAGTATTTTAGTACGGATATTTAAACTGTCTGAAAACTGGACATACAGAGTGATCACCTATACTATGCATGTTCATGCAGCCAAATGAAGGCACTTATCAAGGAGCAAGGAAGGATCTGAGAAAGATGTAGGGAGCACTGTGGGTGGGCACTGTGGCAGAAGGCCACCTCTGTTTCTCCCCAAAAACTCTGCTCTGTGACAGTTTGGTTAAGATGGGCCCTGCAGGAGGTACTCACCTTACCCTATCTCTTTAGGTAACCTGAGCTGGATACATTCCTGAGGGAGGGGGGAAACCTGGTCCCTCTGCCTATGTGACTGGTATCACATACCTGGGTGAGGGGCTTGGGCACCCTGGGGAGCTAGGAACTGCCAGTCTGCCCAGCAAATAGTGATGCATTTCAAATTGGTTGGCTGATAGCCAACAGGTGCTAGCCTCTATTGGACCAGGTAAATGAGGTCATAAGGGCTATATAAGTTAAGGACTGCCCAGGAGGAGGGGGCAGCAGCCATGAGGAAGACTCAGAGAGAGAAGAGATGAACCATCTGAAACTTGCTCTCTCTCACAAACTCATGATCAAGGAACTGCCTGCCTCCAGAGGGAATCTCCACCTGCCTCTGGATGATACACGTGAGTAAGCTACCTGAGATCTAACTAGATATACAGCTTGCAGTAACTCAGATGCGCAATGAAAGGCTACCCAGCCATGCCAGTTTGTTCTATGGGATTTCTCTGATATTGCTCTACCTGTACCCTATTCCAACCCTACCCCTTGTAACCAATACAGTTCTCCATTGTACCTAGTGTGGGAGACTTATTGGGAGTGGGTCTAGATTATGCCTTGGGCTCCCCTTGGTTCGGCTGACTAAGGGAGACCATTACTTGTGCTTCCGACTGAGGGAAGCACCCCCAAGTGCTTGAAGTGAGTCAAGTACCCTCAAGGGCTACTAGGCCTGTGTTACCCAGGGGATGCAGAGCCAGAATCTAGCCCAGCCCTGGTTGGTGGCAGTTTTTACTCCAGGCTAGCAGGTGTGCTCCAGGAATGGGGTTGACCAGATGTGAAGCACCCCCAGGGAGGCACTCAGAGCCTGAAAGGTGGTCCGGGGCAGTGAGGTGGGCGGCTCAACGCAGGATCACCCCCTACTGGCCTGCCACAGGCACTGCATGTGAGCGTCCGGCAGATGCTCTTGCAGAAAGGGTCTGTGCCATCCATGGGTGCAGGAAAACACACACTTTTTTTTTTTTAAACCATGCATTATGAAAAAGCTATAAAGGGGCACAGATCTGCTGGTTTTGTAAAAATAATTTTCTCTTCCCTTTTAAAAGGCCCAGGTGTTTATCCTGCTTCCTTTATCTTGCCCCTCCTCCAGTAACAGCACTACCCACGGCCCCTTTAGAAGCAGGGCTCAGCTGCACAGCCGAGGAGAGTCACAGGCGGCACAGGCCATGTGGTTATTTTAAAATTCTCACCCTGTGAAGTGGTCAGAAGGATGTTAGTCACTGACTAGAATGGCACAGCTGCTCTTCTCTCTCGGGCTGCTGGGCACAGCGCTGTGTGCAGGTAAGAAGCAACATCTCTGTATTTTCCTAGGACAGCTCAGGGGGTCTCCACTGCCCTGGTCTCTAGATAATGAGGCACCTGGGAGAGCAGCTGGGGATAGCAGAGCCCTGGGCCCCGCACACCTGGGTTACTTTTGAAAGCAAAACCGAGGCTTTGAAATCATGCGTGTCTTCCTGAAAATTTCACCCTCAACCTCTAAATCCCAGTTTTATTACTGGGCCTGTTAAGTGATGGGCAGAGCCGGATCTGACCCCGTCTCAGTTGGTCTGATTTCCAAGTTGGCTTCAGCTACTAAATGCTGCCTCCATCTCACTTTACATGATGGTTTAACATCCCAGGGTAGAAGGGCAGTGCAATAACTGGTATAAAAGCAGCAGGTTTGTTCACCTGGTCACTGCACCTCTCCCATCTCCTACGGGTGGGGGATGCTGCACAATGGGAGGTTGCTACCGACTGACCGAGCCCTGGTGCTGGCTCTTCTGCTCTGATCATCCGTCATGGCCTCATCTCTTCCCCCAGCTTCTGCCAAGTTGGACCAGGCGCCGGTTGTCAGAGCAGCCCGGGGAAACACGGTGACGCTGACCTGCTCCTGCAAGGCCTGCAACTTCACCGACTTCCTCTCCATGTGGGACTTCTACAGCAGGGACGGAGGCACCGAGAGGCCAGTCCAGGTCGCACTCAGACCTTCCAGCAAGGCGAGAGCAGAAGATGCAGGGTCTCGATTTCCTATCACACATCACGGAAACTCACAGTCTTCACTGGTCATCAGAGACCTTCAGATAAATGACACGGGCACCTACGTGTGCACAATGATCACCAAGACACCACCTCCAACACTAGTTCTCAAGGGACCTAAAACTCGCCTGGAAGTCTACGGTAACCACCCTTTATTATTAATCACCATGGCTGAGAGAGCAACCCAGGCCCCGTTAAAACCCAGGGGAGTTTTGCTGCTGGTTTCAAGGGGGTGAAGATGGCACCCACAGTTTGTGACTCGGTCCTTGACAGACTGGGCTGCTAGAGAGGGGGCCAAGCCCCCTTTCTTCCCTCTGACCTTTGTTATTATAAAGATTAAAAACAAGTTTTGGGACACAGAACAAACCAGATCATTTCAGGGCCCAGTTTCTTATCAAAATAGAGGTGCTGAATTTCATGTCCCCATGAAAATGCACTCAAAAAGAAATGGTCTTTTAAGAAGGTGCTTCCCTTGCCATTTCTTGCGTTTCTCGGTGTCACGTGACAGTCACTTGCCAGTGTTCCCAGACCTGTGGTGATGGTTTCCAGGGCAGGTATCTGGATTTCATAGAACTGGGGCGTGCAAAGTGATCCCCCAGGTATTTCCAAGCAGTCACATGTAAAGTTGCTCATCTAGGAAAAGAGATGCAAGGAGCAGTGGCTGAATGGGCCTGCGTGCCGGCCAGCAGGACTCCTCCAGGGACGGAGAGAGCTCTGCGGGTGGGCAGCGAGTGTGAGCTCCCAGCATGATGCACTTGCACAAGGAGTCAGTTGGTGCAATGCGTGGGTGCAGGAAGGTAGGGGGGAGGGAATAGGGAGAGGATGCTGCGCGTTGTGTCCGGTGCTGGAGCCCACAGTTTAGACAGGATGTTGCAAAATGGCCACAGGTGCAGAAAAGAGCTACAAACATGAGTCAAGGGCTGCGGGAAATTCCTCGCAGCGATGGACTCATTTAGCCTTTCAGCTTCTCAGAAAAGGACTGAGATGTGGCTTGAGGCCGGTTTCCAAAGATCTGCACAGGGAGAAGGTCCTGGGTACCAAGGGGCAGGGCAGATCTGGTGGGGGGCAGTAGTGCAGTCGCCCCCCATATGATGCCACCCAAACTGTAATACTAAGCGCCTGGGAGGGGCCGTGGCCGTGGCAGTGCTACTGAGTCACTGCTGAACAAGTCAACTGAACATCACAGTTTACTTTACTATCGTCTCCCTGGTTCCTGCTAATCTCTCTCCACTCCACAGGTGCTAACGACTGTCCATCCTTTTTAATGGTCTTGATGTTTCACTACTTAAACTGTCCTTTCCTCTGCAGTGTTGCTGTCTGTTAGCCCCTCCTGGGAATGCCTCTTCTCTTTCACAGCCCTGCAGCCTGCTTCTGGCTCCAGCTAAAACCCTTAACCCAGGCAAGGTCCAGTCCACTCAGGTGTAGAAACGACTGACAGAGAAGTATTGGAGGCACTCTCCAGACACTCAGAAAGACTAGATTTTGTTTTAAGAGTCTGAATAAGACACGTACATTTAGCTATAGTGACTACAGTCCTTTGACTATTCCTTTGCCTAGTCAGTTGTTTTTTTTATAAAAGTTCATATTTACTCTTGCAAATGAGTGCACATGCCAACAGCAATATTTGTTTTTTGCTTTGATCTTAACTTGAATAATACAGTGGTCACCCCCTAGCATATTAATAAAGCTTCTAGTTTCTCTGTAATAGGAAAATATGTGGCACGTTCTAGGTGATGCTGTGCCACATCGCCTGCACCCTCCCCTCCAGTTCAAAACCCTAGATCCACCCATGCTAAGGGGGTATTAATCCAATGGACAAAAGCAGATTAAAACCAAAGCCTGGAGGGACCATAATTGCTATTCAAACTAAAACACATGTTTACAGGGGAGGATCGTGACCCCTGAGAGCAAACTATCAGGAGAAGCAGCACCTTCTCTGTCTCTTGTTGTCTTCAGGTTAAGATGGGACGCCTTTCTGGGAGGGATGATCTGGCCAAACACAAGATCTTGGGCTCAACCCTGGAGAAACTGGATGAAATTGTGAGCTGTCATGAAGAGATCAGAAGAAATAAGCTAATGGCCTTAACCTTTATAAATGAAATCATAGCCTGCCAAGGCAGCACGTGCTTTTCCTACACAGCCACTTACATGTGCTGTGAGGCAATTCAGAAAATAAGTTCCTCTAGGCATTGGGGCAGCTAGCTGGACACACGTGTTCAGCATGACACGGCAGCCCATGCTTCGCTACCTTAAATGGTCACAGAGGCGTTGCATTAATATGCAGCAGGAAGGGGCGGGCCAAGGGACGTGTAGGGGCATCGTTGAAGGTGGAGGGGAAGCCCACAGTGGACAACATGGAGGGAGCGGATGCTCACACAGAAAATGGCAGCCTGTTGCCGCTCTTGGACGTCCCGGGCCCTCCTGTTCTCCAGCGTGGGTTGCAGCGCTATTCCCTCCTTCCCCACAGCTCCACCCCACATCTGGCTCTCTTCTGCCACGAATGCAGATCACACCTCCCTCGTGACGTGCATGGCCAGCGACTTCTACCCTCAGACCCTGGGGATCACGCTGACCGTGACCTGCGGGGAATACAGGGTGCTGGACGACAACACGTCACTGGTCGTGACCAGCGCTGGGACCTTCAACATGACCCAGAGAGCCTGGGTGGACGCGGCCGGCTGCCGCGATGGGACGGCGGTGACCTGCTCGGTCAAACAGCTGACGGAGACCCGCAGGACTCTCTGGATCCCCGGGCTGAGACAGAGAGGTAGGAGCCCTTGTTAGGTGACAGAGGTGACAGCTCTGGGGGAGCTCCTGGGCTTTGCTCTGTTTGGGGGGGGTTGGGGTCACCTTCGGAGAGACCAGGTCTTCCCCTGTAAGTGACTCAAGTCTCCAAAACACATTTAGAAATGGGAATGTGCATGTCTGCAGACTCCACCCCAGAGTGAGGATGCCACCTTGACCTAGCGGCTCTGTGTCCCCAGTGGGATTTGGGGGAAAGGAGCATGTGTTGTGGTCCTGCCACCCCTCTGCAGCCTGAAGGAGGGAGGGGGGACATGTGAAAGCCGCGCTCCTGCCCCCAGCTCAGCCAGTGCCCACGTGCCCCCAGCTCCCCGTCTCCAAAGTGCTCCTGACCTACCCTATATCAGAGCCTGAGCTCAGCCCAGGGGCTCTGGTTCTGCCCGAGCTCTCAGCAGACGCGGGGGGACTGGAAGAGCTGGAGGCCTCTCGGGCAAACCTCGGAGCAGCGAGTGCCAGCCCGCGGGATCTGACTCCTGCCCATCCCAACAGCAGCCGGCAACCCCTTTCAGCTCCCCTTGAACCTCACGTGGTCCGTGCCCCCAGGCCGTGAAAGCAAAGGCAGCCTGTGAAGGGCTGCAGCAGAAAGCAGGGCTTCCGGCACCGTTAGAGCAAAGCCTAACCACAGCCCTCGAGATCAGGGTGTACGACTGCCCGGGGGTCTGACAGCAGGCAGGAAAAAGCTGCTCACAGTCTGTGGTCAGAGGCCTCGATGCCAAGTGGCTTTGTGGCCAAGGCTTCTCCTGCAGCTGGCTCAGACCATGCCCCGTGCGCAGAGCTCCTGCTGAAACCCATGGTGGTATGCAGCTCTGCAGCCCAGGGGAGGCTTCTTTTTTTGCAATGAGAAGGAGACACACAAGGTTAATACTGTATTTTCTGTCATGCAACGCCCCCCTTCCTCTCCCCCACATAGCACACCTTGTGTATGTAACCTGGGCGGTACTCCAAGACGTACCCCCTCTCCAATTGAAGGGATCAAAGCAGGTGCACGAGCGCTGTGGGAGGTGTAGGGACCCTCCTTCCCCTAAAGAGCAGAGCCAGACCACCAATAGGGACTTAACCATATACCTTTTAATGGGAAAACAGTAGTGGGAACATAACATGTATAAATTAGGGGGTATAGGGGACACTACAATGCCCCGAGGGGGCAGGATTCAACAAAGGTTAGACACGTACAACCATAGACATATTCATCCAGTTGACAAAAGACAGGGTTAACAAAGTATAAAACACAAACAGAAGAGCAAACAATACCGATGGGTGAAATATAAAAGGCACAAAATACAAAACGTCAAATAACAAGGAACATAGGACCTACGTACCTGGAGGGGGGCAGGGGAAAGAGGGAAAACACAATGATCCCTTTCCTCTGCAACAAGAATTTCACTTGGTCACTTCACTCACCCCAAGCCATCCCAGCAGAGACTTGAACTCAGATCTCCCACATGGTAGGGAGAAACCCTACCACAGCAACCAGCACTGGTGTTGCTTTAAGCTGCTAGGTGTCTTGACCTTCCTGGATCCCCGGCCTCATGTCAAGCTTCCTGGCCTCTGATTGGAGGAGCTGGTAGCAGAGCTGGGAACCTCTCAAGTCACTGCTCAGATCCTTGCTGGAGCGGGGGAGCCTCTCCTGCTGGCCACAGCCTCTCGTAGGGGATCCTGGAGCCCAGCGGGAGCCTCTCCTACTGGCCACACGCTGAAGACCCCAGTGCTGCCTGCAGGTCCCACTTCTTCAGGTGCTTCTGGGGCAACTGCTCCTGCCCCGCTGGCCCAGCTCTTGCCAGCTCTTTGAAACTCCTTCCTTGTGGTCCCTCACTGGTCGGGGAGGCACTGAGGTCCCGGAGGGGAGGGGAGTTGGGAGTACAGGAAGAGTGGTCGTTCCTTAAGGACACAATCCTCCAAGCCCAAAGGGTGACAATCCCAACATGGATCAAAGGGGGCAAGAGTGCTCAAAAGACCCCCTGGCTCACCAAAAGCATCCAGGAATGTCTCAAAGCTAAAAAGGAGGCGTACACCCAATGTACATCCCCAGGGAGGACTACATAGGGAGGACTACACCTCGGTTGTTCGGGGCTGCAGGGGGCAGTCAGGAAGGCCAAGGTGGAGATGGAACTGGGACTAGCGACCCGGATCAAGGACAACAAGAAGTCCTTTTTTAAATACATACAGGGTAAAAAGAAGGTAGCCTCTGCAAGATACGCTTGGAAATGTGGTGGTCACACCAGACGACAAAGCTAACCTCTCTAACAATTTCTCTGCCTCCATCTTTTTGAGCAGGGACCGGTGCATCCGCCCACCAGGATACCCGATGGTCCCAGGGGAGGCGCTGCCAGGCCCAGGGTCAGAGGGGATCTAGTCAGGGAACTTCTGGAGGGGCTGGACGTGTTCAAATCAGCAGGTCCTGATGATCTCCACCCCCAAGGGCTGAGGGAATTAGCACAGGTCATTGTGGGACACCTGGCACAACTTTATGACCACTTGTGGTGCTCTGGTGTGGTGCCAGGGGACTGGAAAAGGGCCAATGTGGTTCCCATTTTCAAAACAGGGAGGAAGGAGGACCCAGGAAACTACAGGCCTGTTAGTCTTACCTCGGTCTTGGGGAAGCTCTTTGAGAAAATTATCCAGGAGCACATCTGTGAGGGACCAGCAGGGGAGATCATGTTTAGGGGCAGCCAACACGGGTTCATTCGAGGCAGGTCCTGTCAGACCAACCTGGTGGCCTTCTACGACCAGGTCACAAAATCTTTGGACGCAGGTGTCGCGGTGGACATAGTCTTTCTGGACTTTAGGAAGGCCTTCGACACGGTCTCTCCCCCCATTCTCATTAAATTAGGTGACTGTGGCACTGATGCCTACACAGTCAGATGGGTTGCCAATTGGCTGGAGGGCCGCACCCAGAGAGCGGTGGTGGACGGGTCTTTTTCGACCTGGAGGGATGTGAGCAGTGGGTCCCCCAGGGCTCGGTCTTCAGGCCCGCGCTGTTCAACATCTTCATCAGTGACTTGGACAAGGGGGTGAAAAGCACCTTCATATTCGCGGATGAGACTAAGATGTGGGGAGAAGTGGGCACAATGGAGGAGAGGGACAGGCTGCAATTGGATCTGGACAGGTTACAGGGGTGGGCAGATGAGCACAGGGTGGGATTCAACACTGACAAGTGGAAGGTGCTGCACCTGGGGAGGAAAAACCAGAAGCAGACCTACAGGCTGGGGAACTCCCTTCTTGCTAGTGCAGAGGCAGAAAAGGATCTTGGAGTCATCATTGATGGCAAAATGGACATGGGCTGACAGTGTGGGGACACAGTTGGAAGGCCAACCACACCCTGTCATGTATCCACAGATGCATCTCGAGCAGATCCAAGGAAGTGATCCTCCCCCTCTATGCGACACTGGTCAGGCCACGGTTGGAGTACTGCGTCCAGTTCTGGGGACCGCACGTCAGGAGGGATGTGGGCAGCATGGAGAGGGTCCAGAGGAGGCCACCCGCATGGTCAAAGGCAGCAGGGCAGGCCCTATGGGGAGAGGCTATGGGACCTGAACCTGTTCAGCCTCCACAAGAGCAGGCCGAGAGGGGATCTGGTGGCCGTCTACAAACTGGCCAAGGGGGACCAGCAGGTATTGGGAGAGTCCCTGTTCCCCCGAGCACTACTTGGAGTAACAAGGAACAACGGACATAAGTTGATGGAGCGTAGATTCAGGCTGGATATCAGGAGGCGCTACTTCACAGGGTGGCTAGGATCTGGAACCAACTTCCAAGGGGAGTGGTGCTGGCTCCTACCCTGGGGGGCTTTAAAAGGAGGCTAGACAATCACCTAGCCAGGGTCGTTTGACCCCAGCACTCTTTCCTGCCTTGGCCGGGGGTCGGACTTGATGATCTGCTAAGGTCCCTTCCAACCCGACCAACTGTGAAACTATGGTCTCTTCCCTGAGTCAGCTGTGCTGCCCCTTTTATCCCCCTCCAGGTGACCCAAGGGGCCAGTCGGGGACACGGAGGGTGAGTCTCTGAGGCCTGATTGGTGAGGAAAGGGAATTCCAAGCCCTCCAATCATCTTTTACCCTTTCAAAACCCCTAAATCACTACCAGCTAGCTGGTCACATCTATTTGACAGGCAGAACAAATTAAACCACATCTTTCCCTGCAGCAAGTGACAGAGCAGCAGCCACTGGGGAGCAGAGCCTGCTCCCCCCACCTTTGCCCCTGAAGGCAGAACCTGCTCTTACCGTACTTCTCGCATATAATGTGCATGTCTATGTCCAGCAGCTGGTTTTGAGGAAGTGCGTGTTTTATACGAGGAAATATATTATTCTTCCTAGTCCTGGACCAAGCATGGTGCAGGGGGAAGAAAGCCCCTGGCTGCCCTCAGGAACTCAGCAGACGGCTGCCTCTATGGGCAGCTCTGAGACCTTCATATCCCCCGTGTGCTCCCCTCCTTTGCACTTCATGTCACCCCATTCCTTCCACACACTTACTGCCAAGGATTTCAGCAGCAAAGGCGCTGCAGGAGATGGGGAGCAATTAGCATTGGCCTCAGCACTCGTCAGGGACACCGGTGCCAAGAAAATGCCTTAAAAGGAACTTCTCCTTGGTTTGATTGACAGCAGCACTGTGCTCTGGGGCTGGACCACACACAAGTTTTTCTTCAGGCCCCTCCCACTATTGTATGTGTGTCTACATGCACACGTGCACACACATGTGCATATTCAGTTCCCTCTGGAGATACCCATCACTGTAATGGTTAGACCAGCTGGGCTGCATTTTGGCACAAAGCAGCGCTATGCAAAGACACCCAGGCAGGTTTGGAGCCAGCAGCCCGAGAGCTGTGTGGGTGCTCTCCTTTCTTGCCCGTACGGTGATGAGGCTGGAGGAGCAGCCGGTGTATCCGCCTAGTCAGGGCATTGCTCATGAAGCTCACCTGCTCCCAGAATCAGCTCAGGATCCTCTGCACAGCACCTCCGACCTTCCAGACCCCAAATATGGGCTGGGCTCGTAGCCCACGTGGATGCAGTCCATCTCTGTGCGGAGAGGCGGCACAAAGACCCCAGCTCCAGGCGAGCTCTACCTTTGTGCAGGGGACGCAGTGCTCTGGGCAGCAGCCCGTCCCGCTTTCCTAGCCCTGAAAACCCTATCAATACACCCCGTACTTCTCACTACCAGATCAGTGCTCATCAGAGAAGTTCCTGCAGTCTCTTTACCCCACGCACTGCCCATCCTGTGGGTTTTGCATGCTGGCTGGATCCTGTATTGGCAACAGGAACCACACCAGGAAGGAAACTATCAAGGCTCACATTTGCGAAAGCCCGGCAGGACAAATTATGCTGAGGGGAAACCAGCACGGGTTCGTGGCAGGCGGATCGTGCCTGACCAATCTAGTTTCTTTTTATGACCAGGTTACGAAACGCCTGGACACAGGAGGAGGGGTGGATGTCGTATACTTAGACTTCAGGAAGGCCTTCGATACGGTATCCCACCCCATACTGGTGAACAAGTTAAGAGGCTGTGATGTGGATGACTGCACAGTCCGGTGGGTGGTGAATTGGCTAGAGGGTCGCACCCAGAGAGTCGTGGTGGATGGGTTGGTATCGACCTGGAAGGGTGTGGGCAGTGGGGTCCTGCAGGGCTCGGTCCTTGGACCGATACTCTTTAATGTCTTCATCAGCGACTTGGACGAGGGAGTGAAGTGTACTCTGTCCGAGTTTGCAGATGACACAAAGCTATGGGGAGAGGTGGACACGCCGGAGGGCAGGGAACAGCTACAAGCAGACCTGGACAGGTTGGACAAGTGGGCAGAAAACAACAGGATGCAGTTCAACAAGGAGAAATGCAAAGTGCTGCACCTAGGGAGGAAAAATGTCCAGCACACCTACAGCCTAGGGAATGACCTGCTGGGGGGCACGGAAGTGGAGAGGGATGTTGGAGTCCTAGTGCTCTCCAAGATGAACATGAGCCGGCAGTGTGACGAAGCCATCAGAAAAGCCAATGGCACTTTATCGTGCATCAGCAGATGCATGACAAATAGGTCCAAGGAGGTGATACTTCCCCTCTATCGGGCGCTGGTCAGACCGCAGTTGGAGTACTGCGTGCAATTCTGGGCGCCGCACTTCAAGAGGGATATGGATAACCTGGAGAGGGTCCAGAGAAGGGCCACTCGTATGGTCAAGGGCCTGCAGACCAAGCCCTACGAGGAGAGACTAGAGAAACTGGACCTTTTCAGCCTCCGCAAGAGAAGGTTGAGAGGCGACCTTGTGGCTGCCTATAAGTTCATCACGGGGGCACAGAAGGGAGTTGGTGAGGATTTATTCACCAAGGCGCCCCCGGGGTTACAAGAAACAATGGCCACAAGCTAGCAGAGAGCAGATTTAGACTGGACATCAGGAAGAACTTCTTCACAGTTCGAGTGGCCAAGGTCTGGAACGGGCTCCCAAGGGAGGTGGTGCTCTCCCCTACCCTGGGGGTCTTCAAGAGGAGGTTGGATATGCATCTAGCTGGGGTCATCTAGACCCAGCACTCTTTCCTGCCTATGCAGGGGGTTGGACTCGATGATCCATTGAGGTCCCTTCCGACCCTAACATCTATGAATCTATGAATCTATGAAACCCCACACACTTTGTTAGCTGGGCTCAGACACTAGCACACAAAACACCCGAGCACCAGCCACACCGCAGCATCTCACCACCAGCACCTGAGGGCAGTTGGGAAAGAGTCCAGCGGAGAGTAGCAAACATGACTAGAGGCCTGGGTGGCGAGACTGGGAGGAAAGGCTGAAAGAACTGGGGCTACTTAGTCTGGAGAGGAGAAGACTGAAAATCGTCTTCCAGTCCCTAAAGGGGATTATAGCGAGGATGCAGTCGGGCTTTTCCCTGTGGCTGCAGGGGACAGGACTAGGGGCCACAGCCTCAAGCTGCAGCGGCGGAAACTGAAGCTGGCGACGAGGACAAACTTTCTGACTCTGAGGGTGGTCGGGCGGTGCAACAGGCTGTGCAGAGAAGTGGTGCAATCTTCCCATCCTTTGATCCGTTCAGGAGCAGGTTGGGCAGACCCGTGTCTGGGATGGTTTAGGCAGGGACAATCCTGCCTGGAGCAGGGGCTGGACTAGGTATGACCTTGTGAGGCCGCTCCCAGACCAACTTTCCTATGATCCTATGACCTACGAGGCTTCCTGCCTCCCCCACCCAGAGGTACCCGAACGGTGGGCAAGGCCCTTGGCAGGGACGGAGCAGGGGAGAGCAGAACTGCACGTCTTTTCCCCCCAGGCTCAGAGGCGCTGTTTTACACAAGGATGGTCATCGCGGGGCTTGTGATCCTGTGGCTCATCCTGCTCGTCCTTCTCAGGAACCGTAAGTGGCCGGGGGGCAGAGGGGTTTCCGGGGCTCAGTGCAGCCCCTCTATGTGAGGGACTGGCCACGGGAGGAAATGCCGGTGCCCCTTCAGCTGGTGCGAGCTGCCCTTTGCACCGGGGCTGCTCCCGCTCCAGGGGCCGCAGGGAGTTTTGCTGGGTGGCTCGGGGGTGGTTGGCGGATGAAATGCAGACCCGCTCCCTGCTGCAGCACAGCCCTGGCTCCGAGTCCCTGTAGGCAGGGACACGGCATCTGATGCAGCGGGCTGCTGCTTACGAAAGCTCGTGCCTCTGAATTAGTCAGTCTCTAAGGTGCCTCCTGCCCAGCTTCAGACTGACACAGCTGCCTGCCCTGCCCTGTGGTAGGAAGTTACTGTCTGCCGGGTGCTCAGGGCCGTGGGAATCTCCTGCCACTCGCCCGTGTCCATGGGTGGAGGTGCAGATGCAGATGGTGTGATGCATCATCACATACAGCACGACTGTGTTAACAGTTTTCTCCAGTTAAAAACAAACTAGAAGCTTTCTATTCTAACATGCCAGGTGCCTTGGGCTGTATTCTTCAATTTAAGATCAAAGCAAAAGAAATATAACTACACAATGGGCATTAATTTGCTAGATAATATGTTAAGTGTAATAAACACAAACTAGGCAAAAAATAGTCAAAAGCTGTTGTTTCATTAGTCTGTAGTCACTGCAGCTACATGCACGGCCCTTATTCACATTCATAAAACAACTTAGCTTTCTTGAGCATCCTGACAGCACCTCCAAAACTTCACTGTCAGTCGTGTCTATGCCTGAGTGAATAGGAGCACACCTGAGTTCAGGTTTTCAGCTAGAGCTACAGTCTTGAGGGCCGTGAGATAGAAGGGAGACATTCCCAGAAAGGGCTCATACACAGCAGAATTGCAGAAGAAAGGGTAGTGAAACATCAAGACCAGCAAGAAGGAGAGAGGGTCATTAACACGTATGGAGTAGAAAGAGATTAGCAGGAACCAGGGAGATGACAGCGAGCCCTTCCAGAGCTGCCGCTCCCAGGCAGTTGGTTTTAAAGTCTGGTGGAGCAGGAATCCAAGTGGGGTGCAACTGCACCACGGCACCTCCCTGGGTCTGCCCTTCCTGGGCTTGTGGGATATCACCCATCTGACTGGTCCCCCGTGGAGGGACAGTGCTGGAAGGAGGGTAGCACAGCCTCCTCCGGGACAGGGCTGAGGAGGCGGGGGTGTCACGGCAGAGGGTTTGGTAGAAAAGCTTCCTCCACCAGCACTTGTCCCGAGAGGACATCAGCTTCAGAGTCTCCCAGCCGACGCCTTCCCCAGAACCGAACTGTCTGCAGAAAGGCCATGAAAGGAAGGTAGTTGTCCAGGGCCAAGTGCGGCCAAATCCTGCCAGCTCCTCCCCTCTCCTGAACAAATACAGCTTCTACCTGTGTCTTTCCACGGCAGCGCCCGACCACCCAGCAGGAAGAAAGGAGGCAGAACGAAGCTGTTGCCTTGTCTTGGAGGGAATTCAAAGCGAGGCCTCTATGCAGCTAAGTTGCATCTACTCCTTTCTTGCAGGTAATTTCGGTGTTTGCTGTATCAGCCATCCCGGGGGTGGAGAGGCAGCGAGGGACTGGAGAAGGCCCAGAGGGAGCGGCGGCAAGTCAGTCCCCGGGGTCTGGCTCAGCTCAGCAGCGCGGCTCCAGCACTCAAACACGAGGCGTCAGGCCTCCGTTGCGGGCAGTTTGAAAGCCGTGGGGTTTGGAGAAAATCATCCGCCTGCATTAGAAGCCTAATACAGCAAAATGAAATGTTGGGGAGGGGGGGACTTTTCTCTGTGGGGCAGGGTCCTTTTCCTAGGATCCTCTGAGCATCTAACCAACCCCCCGTCCCTGCAACAGCTGGGCACTGGCAGTGCCCTCGTCTGCCCGGCTTGTGCAGACTGCCAAGGGTGGGCTTTTCTTGGGATATTCTGCTTTGTAGTTGTGGGGGGGGACTGAGTGGGGGTGAGGGGTCTTCGGGCTAGCGACTGCCTGTGAGCACAGGGGGACTGAACTTGACAGCCCTCCTTGCTGGGCCCGTGTTCCTGTGTGCGTGGGTATCCCTGACGGGCCCTGTCCAGGCTCTGCCTGCTCCTGTCCACACAGGCAGCCTCCGAGGGGAGGGTTTGCTGGGCTTGTGAGAAGGGGCCGCGAGGCCAGAGAAACGAGTCAGGAGGGAGCAGGAGCAGCCGGGAAATGCGAGTGACCCAGCAAGGGGTTGGAGCAGACGCCCCGGCTCTCCAAGCCCAGAGCAATGCAATACTCCTTGTTCAGCAAAGCAGGTAAGAGCCGTGGCTGCCCTCGCTGCAGCCCACCTCCATTGAATCAGCTCTTAGCCCCGAACGCTGCAGAGTTAACACAGCAAAGAGAGCGCTGGATTCGCCCCCGGCTCCGGTGCAGGGATAGAGCTGTCGGCTGCGTGTCAGTGCCCTCATCTTTATTAAGAGGATGATGCATAATGAAAAGCCAGGCTACGTTCCCAGGCCCCAGGGCAGGGACTCCCTGGGACAGAGAGTGGTGCTCTGGGTACGTGCAGCCAGCTCTGAACAACCGAGGCAGCAGCTTGTGCTGGCTTGGACTCGCAGGCCCAGAGCAGAGAGCTGCTCGTGGCACGTCCATCAGCTCAAAGCTCCCCTTAGGTTTGAAGCTGAAGGACAAGGACCTATGCAGGGTTTCCAAGGCACGCGTGACCCTTGGGGCCAAAGTCCCAGGGACTTTCAGTGGGAACACAGTGCCAGTTACACTTGCTTTAAAAGTCCCCCTTGGTCCCGGTGCCCGTGGGCGCTGTGGGGCTGGTTCCCATGCATTGCATTGACATGCTGGGCCTTGTCGCTGGTGAGGCACTCGCCACGGGGTTTGGCAGGGCTTTCCAAACAGCACCTACTGGGTTCTGCAAAAAAAGCCCATGGACCACCCCCACCCCTCACACCCCAGAGCTCAGCACAGGTCTCCCCCAGCAGTTCAGCCAGGGAAGGACACGGGTGTCCCCTGGACCACATGCTGGAGACACGGCAGCTCTCCCCATCCCAGCTTGGCTCCATCAGACTCCAGCCTTGGGGCACAGACTGCTTCTACCCCAGCTGCCCGCGGCCCCTGGGAGCTAGGCTCCCGATGAGCTGCACAGCATCACGGCCGTATCATGGGATACGTTCATGTGTTGCACTTTTGCCCTGTGGTTTAGTTAATAAAATTGAACGGGAGACCTGCCTGGCCTGGCTGCTTCTTCCCTTGACGTCGTGGCTCCAGGCCCAGGGAGCCCCAGTGTCAGAGACCAGGGTGTAGGCAGTCTTGCCTAGTGGTTAGTCCACTTAGGGAAAGCAGGGCCTGGGGCTGGGTCAGAGGGTGGGAGCCATCATACCAAATCCGGAGGGAAATCAATTTGGGGCAGAGCCTGCAGCACAGTCCAGGGGCAGGAACAGGGGATCAGAGGCCGAGTACCAGCCGAGAGCTAATGCACAGGGCGAAGCCCAGGGGCACAGCCCAGCTGGCATCAGGAGCTGGGAAAGAGCCACAGGAAACCCAACGCTGACATCCAGACGCAGCCAAAACCAGGGTCAGGGACCAGGAAACCCAGAGTGCAGGAAGCAGGGGCCTGTCCCCGCAGAACAGGGTGCGCGCTGGGGGCTGCTGCAAACCCAGGACCCAGCTGGTGCCGGATGGAGAAGCAGTGCCCAGCAGCCCATCCAGGCTTCACTGTTGCTAAGCTGGGGCAATTCCTTGGCTGAGGCTGAGTGCAGGGAGGCTGCTGAGCCCTTGGCCCAGGCTGGCCTGCCTCCTCCAAGCCCCTGGCACCCGGGGTACATACAAGCAGTGACGCCGTCCCCCTATGTCTGTTGAGTTGCAGAAGGAAAACTGAGCAAAGAGCTGATCGCTCCTGGGGGAAGCAGCCTGGGCCCCAGGACTTCTTGAGGGCCCGAAGGGATGGAGGCAAGTCAGGCATCCCGCACCCCTCAGCCATTCCCGCAGTCGTCCTTTTAATAGCAGCTTCCAACTTCTAATCGCAGCCTTCAGCTCCCTGCAGAGGGGCTGCAAAGAGGATGGAGCCGGGCTGATCTCAGTGGGGGCAGATGACAGGACAAGGAGCAATGGGCTCAAGCTGCAGCAAGGAAAGTTGAGGCTGGATATTAGGAAGACCTTTCTCACAAGGAGGGTGGTGAAGCACTGGAACAAGTTACCTAGAGAGGTTGTGGGATCTCCACCCTTGGAGGTGTTTAAGACCCGGGTAGACAAAGCCTTGTCTGGGATGATGTAGTCGGGGCTGGTCCTGCTTGGAGCAGGGGTTGGACTAGATGTGACCTCCCGAGGTCCCTTCACACCCTCATTTTCTAGGATTCCCCATGCAGCAGGAAGCTGGGAGCGAGCCTGTACAGCCCCCCAGCTGCATTCGGAGAGCAGACAGATCCAGGTGCATCTCAGTCACAGCAAAGCAGTGCGCGGGGGGAAGCCGGCGTCCTGAACCAGTCCTGTATTACAGAGCAATTCTGAGTAAGAAAGACTTTACTTTCAAAACCACATGAAACGTGGTTTCGCAGCTGATAACGATATTCTTGCTCTGCTAGCGATGATCTAACAGTTGTTGGATTTTAAATGAACTGCAGATAAGCTGATTTTCCTAGAAAAAACAGAATTTTTCCTTGACAGTGCTCGGCCTTGATAGTTCACAACATTGGGCTGAGAAATGGGTGCTTTCATTAGAAAGGGAAGTGCTTTCTGCTCCTTGTTTTTCAACAGACCTTTATTGTGGGTTGAGCTGTCGAGTCAAAACGTGAACAGAAAATGGTTTCAGATCAGATGACATGGCTCGCTTGTTTGTATGTTTGAAATACCAGTATTTTGATTCCAAGCTTACTTTTACTTTTTGAGTTAATACCTTTAAAGGAATTTTCAAAATGCAAAGCCACTTTGGTGAGGAAAGCCCATGTGTTTTCATTTAAAACCATGTCAAAATGCAAACTCTGGACTCGTTGAGATTTTTCACAGTAAAAGCTTCAGTAGAAAAAGGTCACTTAGTCACAGATGCGGAGGAAGTAAAACCGGGGAACCTTGAAAGGAGCAGATGTCTCTTCAGACTCTCGAGAGCAGCCTTTGTGGCAGGCCTGCCACAAATTGCCCCGCACCCTCCCCGAGTGCCACTCCGATCCCCTCGCCCGGCCTGATTCATAGACTCATAGATGTAGGGTCGGAAGGGACCTCAGCAGATAACCGAGTCCGACCCCCTCCCCTGGGCAAGAAAGAGCATTGGGGTGAGATGACCCCAGCCAGGGTCCTCTTGAAGACCCCCAGGGTAGGGGAGAGCACCACCTCCCTTGGCGCCCGTTCCAGACTCTGGCAACCACTACCATAAAGACGTTCTTCCTGATGTCTAACCTAAATCTGCTCTCCGTCAGTTTGTGGCCGTTGTTCCTAGTTAGTCCGAGGGGTGCCCTGGTGAACAGAGCATCTCCGAGCCCTTGCTGCCCCCGATCATCTCTCAGCCTTTTCTCGCGAAGGGATCCAGGTCCCTCAGTCTGTCCTCATAGGGCATTGGCCGCAGGCCCCTAACCATACGAGAGGCCTCCTCTGGACCCTCTCGAGGTTGTCCACATCCCTCCTGAAGTGCGGTGCCCAAAACTGCGTACTCCAAGTGCGGCCTGACCAGTGCCGCATAGAGGGGAAGTATCCCCTCCTTGGACCTGCTAATGCAGGATAAAGCGCGGTTAACTTTACTGATCGCTTGGTCACACTGACGACTCGTGTCCATCTTGGGGTCAACAGCGACTCCGAGATCCCTTTCCAGTGCCGTGCTGCTGAGCAGCTCGTCCCCCAGCCTGGACGTGTGTTGGCGATCCCTTCGTCCTCGGGGCAGCGCCTTGCACTTGTCCTTGTCGAACTGCGTCCTATTCTGGTCTTCCCACTTTTCTAACCTGTCCAGATCTGCCTGGATTCGTTCCCTGCCCACCAGTGTGTTAACTTTATCCCATCATTATTCTGATCTGCTGCTCTGCCTTCTTCTCTCTGCTCCTTTCCCAATCTGCTGCTCTGCTTTCTGCTCCCTGCCCTAGCTGCCACTGCACCGCTTGCCCCCAGCCCTCCAATCTGCTGCATCACACACAGAGGCTACCCGTGCCCTCATGGGACCCGTGCCACGGGTTTTCCCCCTGCCCAAAAGCATCTCATTTGCTGTGTCAGTACTCATTTCACTGCAGCGCCCAACAAGCAGCTGGGAAAGAAGCCCTTTTTTATTAAAAACTTGACCCATTTTCTCCGTGGCCTTTCCAAGGTGGTCTAAGGAGAGCTTCTGTTCAAGAGGAAAGGCAAGAGCTGGGACTCCTAATGCCAACGTCTTCAACTGTCGATGTTGCTTCCTCCATAAGTAGATGTCCAAAATAGAAGTAGCCCCAGTGCAGAGGTGCTGATGTGACGGGGCATCTCAGCACCTGTTGCGGATGGAAAAGGGACTCCCAAGGCTACAAGCTGAGTTTCCGCGGGTGAAATGATAGCAGACCCGTGTACTCTCAGCAGCAACACAGAGGAAAACACTCGCTAAGCAGCGGGTACCACTGAACCTCAGCGCCTGCAGGAGCCCATGGAGGGCAGGTATGGATTTGATCGATGCATCTGACAACGCTGGAAGTCACGGAGCCTCATCTACACTACAGCGGTCCCGTCCCACAGCGCCAGGAGGGGGCTACCCTGGTAATTGAGGCAAGGCCCCAGTGAGAAACCTGCCTCCCAACAGTGCGACCTGGAGACCCCGGGGTCAGAAATGGGGGGGCTGCAGGTTTGCGAGAAGCAGGGGAGCCCAGGCAGGGCGCCGGGTCTCCCAGTCAGGTGCCCCCGGCATGCTGGTGTCCTTCCCCGGCAGGACTCAGCGGGTGGAAACAGTGCCGTATTCTGCATGTTCGTGGGCTGCTGGGGGTCGTCTTGTCTGTGTCCTTGTGCTACCGAAGTAGAGGTCTGCATAGGCAATGTCAGGATAGACCTGCAAAAGAGATGCATGGTCACCATCCCCAGGCAGAGCAGGCATAACAGCGGGACCAAGCTCTTCCTTCCTTAACGACCTGAGCTGTAAGGACCCGACTGTAACTCCATGAAACAGGCTGAGCAAACGCTGGAGCCCGTCATCACTGATCAGCGACCAATTACAGGAAAATGCAGGTGAAAAGCACCCAAACACCGTGGGCTCCGGGAGCCAGCGTGATCAGCGCCGAGCCAATGGGCTCTTCTCTTCTCTCTGGGGACTAGGGACGAAGAAAGCCCATTTCCTTTGCGGAAAGGCCCGTTACAAAACCAGGCTGCCCGTGGTTGCTTAATCTCTGTAAAGGAATTTGGGTCTTTCCCCCTCCAGCAGCAGCACTGGGGACTGGCTCTCACCCAGCCAGCTCCACCGCAGACAAGCCGGGCTCAGATATTTTTGCCACCAGTCACCAAGGCCCCATCTCTGTGGGGGAGCCAAGGCATTGACTCCCCTTGGCCAAGTCCGTACTCACCCCCGGCTCCTGGCTGAGCTCGGACCCGGCGGCTTGCTCTGTAATAGAGAGAACAAAGCATTCACAGCTCTGGGCACGTGGAAGAAAAGGGCACTTTCACTAGAGCGGGGAATAATGTTTGTGAACATGGGTCCACAAAAATGGAGCAAGGAAAAATTCTTGGCTGCAGTAATTCACTCCAAACATCCAGCTGAATAGGATCCCGAACAGCCCAAATGACAGTACTTATACAAGAACAAGATAAGAGTTGGGGTATTTTCTATTCCCTTCCTTGCATACTGTAGTCATGGAGAAGTGGGGCTGGCAGGACGCTCCAGAGGTCACATCCAGTCCAACCCCAGCCAAACCATCCCAGACAAACCCATTGTTCAACCTCTGAGCAAAACTCCATCGTTTCTCCCTTCTAACATCTCCATAGGTATTAGGGTCAGAAGGGACCTCAGCAGATCGAGGCCGACCCCCTGCCCCAGGCAGGAAAGACCGCTGGGGTCAGACGACCCCAGTCTTGTTTGCCATTTCACCGGTGAGCAGAGACTTGCACGGATCCTTTCACGAGGAGGCTGAGGCTTTTCTCCAGGATGGTTACGTGTCACTTCGAACCCCTCAGTGCATCTAACTAGTTCACACAGCATCTCCCCCGGTGTGTCGCTGTGTGTGGGCCGACACGTGATTTCACCCCTGCATGGTGCTCGCTGCCCTGCTTTGGTCAGGTGGGTCTGCAAATCCTTCCCCGGTCTCAACAGACGGTGTCACAGGTGTCTTTTCCACACCTCACTGTTCACCCCCTTTTCCACGACACTCATGATTGCACTGACCCCCGTCCCTATGCAGGAGCTCAGCACATCACTGGTAGCCTCTGCCTCAGGGCAGTCCCTCGAGCCCTGCATTTCAGTACTGTAAATTGAAAGATTTACACTTATGGTGAGGCCCGGCAATACAGAGGCTGCTCGGGGAAATAGCGGACAGAGCCACAAAGGCCGGCAGACCCCGAGCAGGGAGGTCCGGAGATGGCAGGAACAAGCTTTCCCGCTGCGCTCTTACCTTGTGTGCATCTTCTGTGGCCTGGGGCTGCTGCCGATCCCGTCTCCCTGGGAAGCAAAGACCTGTTAGATCACGACAACCTCTCATCGCTGGACGAGCAGGACATACACTGCCCCAAGCATAACCCTGCAGAAAAGCCGCGAGCAAGATGCTGGAGAGTTGGAAGCTGCAGCCGGCCAGAGCCAGGGTCTCCCAGATGGGGAGGCGAACAGCAGGGCTAGTTTTGCATTTCTTTAATAAAAGGCAGCACGTCTACCCAAAGAGCCTTGTCTGCCATTGCCATCTAGCGACAAAAGCAGCACCTGCACCAGCTACTTTAATATTAACATACTGCCCCAACCCAGCTAGCTGATAATCCCCTCTCAAATACTTCTGGGAAGTGAGGTGAAGGAAATTTCATTTTGTACTCTGCCCATGGCGTGTCCCACAGTTTGAGAATCTGTCCTATCTTCAAGGGAAGACGGTGATCTAGAGATAATTGTTTTTTAAATGGAGTGACTTAAAAATGAAATTAAAGCAGAATGAGTTGTAATTTGGGGGTTTCCCCCAGATCAGGGATTAAGCTCTGCCTGCTTTATAAAATACATTGTTAGTCCTTTGGATCCAACTGGGGATCTCATACCTTATCCAGTAAAGGGCAGAGACCGACGAAGAAGGTGCTATCTGGTGAGACTTGGTTCATTCACAAAATTGCACAAAACCTTGAGGTTTTGGACACTGGAGAAATCAAACACAAGGGGCAGTTTTCTTATGCAGAGCCCTGATGCTCCTTCAGCCAGCGCCCAGACCCCAACACCCCTCTCCAGGCTTCTCCCAGAGCTAGCCGCCGGTCCTGTCCGAACTATGCCGAAGTTCCCATCTCTCTGCATGTCCGTGTCCTCTCTCCTTGACACAGAACCAGCCATGAGACAGGAAAGCTAATGTGCAGTGAGCCAAGGTGTGAATTTACTGTGCACTAGGTACTCTGCACCTCATCTGTGCGGAAACTCTCGATGCACGCTACCAGTACGTGCAAGGTGGCTGCATGGGCAGGTGTGAGCTGCTGTGACATTAGGGCAGGGGTCAGCAACCCCCGGCACGTGTGCCGAGCACGGCACACAAGGCCATTTTGCTCGGTACACCGCCGCCAGCCCGGGCTCTCAGCAGCTGCTGCCAGCCACGGAGCCCAGGCTGCGCCCAGCAGGCGGCTGGGCAGCTGCAAGCCCTGCTATGCGGGCCGGCTGCAGCCAGGAGGCTGCAAACAGCTGCTCCGGGCTCCGGCAAGTCGGGACTCCAGCACCTTCCAAGGTAGACATTGTGGGTTTTTTGGCACTCCGGACAAAAAGCATTGCCTACCCCTGCATTAGGGTGTTAATATGATGTGCTGTGATGATCGCTGAATGTCCGCACAGAGAGTATTGCATTACCTACCTCAGTGCTGCTCATGACATGTAGGAAAGGGAAGGGGAGGTCATAGGATGGGGATCTGCGCAGGCTGCTGTCAGAGCACATGGAAGGGCACCCCATTTCCTCTCTCCCCAGTCTGGCCGACAGCCCCAACAGGATAGAGGAGATGAGCTCAGAGGTAACTGGGCCCCACTGAAGGGAAGCCAGTGAGGGGAAGCCTAGGAGCAAGATCTATGCTCCCTGTTGCTGCTTCTGCACATTTGAGTATTTTATGTAGCAAACAACTTACCTCTTGTTTCCACACCACACCTTATCTGCAAAGAGAAATGAGATAATTAGCTAGCATGTCTCTTCCATGATAAACCCAAGATAGTTTTCCATGCACTGTGGCATTCCCTGAATCATCTTCAAGCTCAGAGAAAGCCATTTAAATTAGCACCAGCAAAGCCCTATTCCTTTAGTATCAGAAGCAACAAGATCTGAATGCGGACGGATGATGTAGACGTGACAGCTCTGCTGCCTGAGCTCATCAACCTGCCTATCAGACTCAGGTCACACAGGGCAGTGCCACTTTCTTCTCCCCTTGCAAGGCTGCTCCTGCTCTGTTCAGGAAATGCCTCCTCCAGCGGAGAAACGGAGTCATATCCACTTGTGTCTTGATTTTGCTGCTAAGCCATTCAAAAAAGGACTCGAGGAACCCCAGGCATGAGCAACACCAAACAACCAAATCTTTGTTAATGCTTGGAGCAAGGGATCGGACTAGATGCGACCTCCTGATCCCTTCCAACCCTCATCGTCTATGATTGTATGATGACGGCACCGAGTGCCTGCTTAGCAAATTTGTGGATGACACCAAGCTGGCTGGAGATATGGACACTCTGGAGGGCAGGGCTAGGATCCAGAATGACCTGGATAGATGGGAGAAATGGTCCGTGATCAGTCAGATGAGATTCAGGAGGGACAAGTGCAAAGTCCTGCACTTGGGACAGAGCACGCGCAAATATAGACTGAGGAATGACTGGCTGGGCTGCAGTATTGCAGAGAAGGACCTGCGGGGTTACAGTGCCGAATATGAGCCAACGGTGCGGTCTTGTTGCAAATAAAGCCAAGAGCATTCTGGGTTGTATGAAGAGGAGCATCACCTGCAGATCAAGGGCAGTGATTCTGCTGCTCTAGTCAGCAGTGCGGAAGCCTTCCCTGGAGTCCTGTGTCCAGTTTTGCACCCCCCATTCAGGAAGGATATGAACAGTTTGGAAAGAGCCCAGCACAAAGCAGCAAAAATGATCCAGGGCTTGGGATAATTCAGCCCTACTTTCCTAGGATTTCTATGAACCTGCAGGTAGTGGTGGTCACCATTCTCCAGTGACCTTGGACCCAGTGGCCAAAGTCAGTAGGGCCTTGGACCTTGGACCCAGAACAAAGTCAATAGAGCCATGTCCGTCTTCACCAGGTTGGTATCTGACTGAAAGCTGTCATCACGTTCCCAGCATCCTACACCAAAAAAACTTCCAATTAAACACTATATCATTCCTGGAAAGGGGCTGAAGTATCTTAAGCCTTGTCAGCCTGCTTGATTCACACAGAAGACATCCGCCAACCATGGAAAAACTAAGACTATAAAGCCACTACATTAATCACCATCAGTTGGCTCCGTTTTCCAAGCATGGTACTTACATATCTTGAAGAGGACTACGAAGAAAATAAGCCCAAGAACCAGAACAGCTGCAGTGATGGGTATCAGCAGAAAATAGGCAGGCAGCTGCTGTGTTGGAGCTGGAAAACAACAAGAACGAATGCAATATTTCTGGCGAGATGTCACCTCCACCACTTAAGCAGGACAAGTGTGCTGGCTCTCCAAAGTGCTCATGGCACTGCAAAGATCTGTACCCTTGTTCATTTACACTTGTTACCCTCATTGTACCTCTACCACCTTCAGGGCCTGAAGTCTCAACTGCAGGTTTGCAACCATTTAATAGCAGCCTTCAACTCCCTGCAAGGGGCTGCAAAGAGGATGGAGCTGGGCTGTTCTTGGTGGGGGCAAATGACAGGACAAGGAGCAATGGGCTCAAATTGCAGCAAGGGAAGTTGAGGTTGGATATTAGGAAAAATTTTCTCACTCGGACGGTGGTAAAACACTGGAACAGGTTACCCAGAAAAGTTGTGGACTCTCCTCCTTGGAGGTGTTGAAGACCCAGCTAGACAAGCCTTGGCTGGGATGATGTAGTTGGGGCTGGTCCTGCTTGGATCAGGGGTTGGACTAGATGTGACTCCTGAGCTCCCTTCCAGCCCTCCTTGCCTGTGATACTACCAGTTTATAGGCTGCCTGGCTGGGAGGCTAGGAGACACTGCAACTGGTAATGAATAAATGAGGGTGCAGCCACAACGAGGGTTAAAAGGCCCCGGAGCAGAGTGCAAGGGAAGAGGGGAGGTTGGTGCACGGCAGGACAAGCACACAGCCTGAGTTGCTTTTCTCCAGCTCTGAGAAAAGACCACAGGTTTGGTTTGGTATTTGCACATTTGCTTAAGTTGTTTGCTGGGGGGAAACCTGAACTCAGAGCAGACTGGCCTTGATGAAGGAGCTGAGTGAGTGACCCCCTCACAACACACCTGTAAATCATCTGCAATATAGCTCCTAAAAACTGTCACCCTTGAAAACCCTCAGAAATGGCAGCAGGTCAGGAGAGATTTCCTAAGTGCTCGGATTCAGCAGTAATTTTCATTCCACGCAGGAGCCTCATTTCCAAAATGTCATCACCCGGAAACAGGACTTGTCTGCGCTGGCCCTCTCCACCCCTTTCTTCTTAAGAGTGCTCAGTGGACGTGTCTACATGTGCATTTACTGTGCAGTAACTTACTATGCAGTAAGTGGTTGTTAGACCAGTATCTACACGTGTAGGCGTCACTGCACCATAACGCTGTGTGCCCTCCAACTTGGGAGTAAAGTAACTCTGAAGTTGGTGCATACACACATCGTTAGTGCGCAGTAAGGTGTCGACACATGCAGCAGCTACTCAGGAGCAGATTTGCTACTTGCATTATGCAGGTAGCAAATGTACTCCTGAGCTGGCCTAGTTATAAGTTACTGAACAGTAATGGTGCACACGTAGATGTGCTCAGTGATGTGTAACAGGCCTGGTTTTACCAAGAGAGATCCAGATCTGATTCAAACCATTCCTGAAGCAGCCCAGCTACAGCAGCACAGAGCTGACACTGGCTCATTTATCCTGCTTCTTCACAGGGAAGCTAGCTTGCAAGGGACTCTGTGCTACTCTGCACCAGCTTGGGTGACTACAGTTCAGGCATCTTGGAATATATCCCAGCCCACACACGGTGACATCCTTTCACAGGGTGATATCTCCCTGCTATTGAGTTTCTTTTTGACTCGCAAGTAAAACTCATTAGCCACAGGTGCCACAACAGTAGAAACATAGGCCATGAGAGGTGGGTGATTGAGTCCTTAACCACAGACACGGGTCAGCTTCCTCCTGACCCAAATCGCTCAGCCAGTGGTAGAGGTGACACAGGAAGTCTTGCTAGCTGCTGCACCGTTTAGCCGGCTACCTGCAGAGTTACCAAGAAAGCCATGAGTGAGGCAGGGTGCCCTAAAGAGCCAGCCCAGCGCTGCACGTTTTCCAGCACGGGAGGCAACTCAGTGCCCATGCCTACTGCTCTCTGCACCCACACGTGCAGTCCTGCTCTTCTGTACTTACAACACAGGGCAGGTAAAATTCAATATTAATGTAATATTAAATGGCTAAATGCTGGTTTCCACATCACCCTTGGCACAGTACATCATGCTCCAGCCTCCTCTGGGCAAGGGGCAGTGAAGCTAGAGATGCTCCTTTTCAGACTCCCTAACTCCTGGTTATTGTAGTGCTTTTACCTGTGCCTCTGCTCCTGCCCACCGTGACTCCCCACAGAGCAGTCAGGCGGTCATACTCACCTAGGTTTGGATGGGGATGATCCCGCCTCAGGCGGGGGTTGGACCAGATGACCTCTGGGGTCCCTTCCAGCCCCACTACTCGATGACTGTGAACTTTCCAACTTTCAGTAGTCACCACCTGGCCCCAGCTATCCAGCACATTATGTCCATGTACTTTCCATGGTGCAAGGCAGAAATAAACCCAGCAGACCTTGGAGGATTATTTTCCGAGGAGGGCTTGTACCCATCACACTTCCCCCCGATGGTGCCGTGGATGTGACTTGGAGAGAACGGAGGTGAACCTGGGCCATCTGCACACCTCGTAATGTCCGGCGGCCAGAACAGCTCTGGGGGCAGTGGGACAAGTTAGAGCAGCCCCAGGACCAGTTGACAGGAGCAGGGAAGCATGGAGTAACTTAGGGTTACCACTGCAGAGACCCCTGAGCAGCACCCAGCACCGTCAGGCACAACCCAGGACCGGGGCCGTTGTTGTCAGGGAAGGGCCAGGGCCACCCAGATGAAGTAGCTCCAGGTGAGGGTGGAGGTTGAGATAGGAAAGAAGATGCTCAGGCCGACCAGCCCCCTCCCTGGATTGCCTCAATCCCCATGTAAGAAAGGCTCCTGGGGCATCTTCTGGCACTGCCCAGGGTCCCCGGGACCTATTCTAGCCTACAAGCAAAGTCAAAGGAAGGAAAACAGTGTGAAAATGGATTGTCTGGTGTAAAACCAACTCCACTGGCCATGGCAAATGGAAGCAGTAAAAGAAAGGGACTTTGTTACGTTAGTCTGACATCCGGCACAAGGTAAGGTAGGTGTGCACCTAATCGGCTAATTAAATAAGATATACAGAGAGCGTAAGCTATCATGAGGTCAAGCTCATTTAAAAGAGCCAACTCCTAACTGGTTTGATTCTTTTATTCACAAAGTACCTTTTCCTGAAATGAGCAGGAGACAGTGTTAAAACTTTTTTACGCAACCTGCCATGAAGTTGTGGCAGTCGTTGTCCCAGGAGGTGGTGGAGGCAGAGAGCAGAGCCAGGGTCAACGAGGGACTGGATGCATTCATGGAGGACACATCTATTCAGAGCTATTGAGCAAAATGGTTGGAGATATTTCCGCTGGCATCTCAAAGCCAATAATGCCAGGGAAAGTATTGAATAAGGGATAATGGCTCCAGGGATATTCAGTTCCATGCTTTCCCTGTTGCACGGGATACCAGGCTAGATGGGTCATTGGTCTGACCCCGGCTGGCATTGCGTATGTTCTTATATTCCTTACACACAACTTAGAAACCAGCTTCTTCCCTCCTTTTTCACTTCCATAGATTAGGTCATGTTTTTTTAAAGGGCATCAACTCAGCATCCAGTTTTGTTCCTGTGCGTGGCTGGGGGTGCACAGATAGCTGTGCACCTGACTGGCACGTCCCATCTCCTACTGACGTGTCTAAGTGCTACACAATGAACTCACAAACACTTGTGCTGAAAAAATGTGCCCCCATCGTTTTGCCAATGCAGAATTGGAGACCACTTCTGAATTCGAGCCTTATGTACGTACAGTTCCTATGAGCTTTGTCCATGCCTGTGCAAGGCTGCAACAAATATATCGGGAATTACAGAGAAACAAAAGAAAAATAACGTAGTTATGGGCGGCAGGTCAGAAACTATCATCAGAAGTGTTATCCTGTGTCGAAACTGGTGCTTAAACTAGAAAGTGTAGATGCAGTAATAGCAACACTGGGAGCACGGAAATAAAACAATGCAACATTAACCACAGATGTGAGTACCTGCAGCAACCAGGCAATGATAACGCTTGATGCAGCAAATCAAACTTTGACAACGCCCCTAAGGGGGGGAAGTCTGGGTGCCAGAATAAACTGAAAAAAGCTTTATGAGCTAAAGAAAAGCCCAATGATAAAAAAGATGTAATGATAGTAGGGGCTTTGGGGTGGAAACCAAAGGTATTAGGGTGTGCTGTATGGGGAGACAGGAGAAGACTGGAGGGGAAGAGACACAGAGAGGTGTGTGTGTGTGTGTGTGTGTGTGTACAGGACTTAGATATGGGCAAGCACACACATACACAGAGTTCATATATATATATATATATATATATATACACACACATACTATGTGTGTGCATGTATATAACAACTATATCTAGTCATCTGTTGTGTGTGTGTATATATATATAGTTAATTTATACACACACACAGTTCATAAACATAAATATGTAACAGCTATAAGCATATATAACGGACAACTACATACAAATATATGTGTGTAGTTGTCTGTTGTATATAGTTAGAGTTATTACATAGTTATATTTATATCTATGAACTATGTGCGTGCATGTATAAAACAACTCTATCTATCTAGTCATCTGTTGTGTGTGTGTGTGTGTATGTAGGGTGTATAGTTGTTTTAGACATGCACTCCTAGGAGCATGGGGAACAAGCAGGAGGAACTTGCACTCCTGCTTGCAGATAAAGAAGTCGACCTGGTTGGGCTAACAGAAACTTGGTGGGATCCTACCCACGACTGGGCAGTGGGCATCGAGGGCTACAGGCTGTACAGACCGGACAGAGTGGGGAGAAAGGCAGTGGGGAGCATTGCTCTCTATGTTAAGGAGCAATATACATCTTCCATAGTTAATTTGGGCCAGGAAGAAGGACAGATTGAAGTACTGTGGGTCAGGGTACAGGGGGTCGGGATGAAAGGGACTTGATAGTGGGGGTCTACTACAGACCCCCACACCAGGGGGATGCGTTAGGCCTACACTTCTCGAGACAGCTCTCAGAGACAGCGCGCTCAAAGGACTTGGTCATCACGGGTGACTTCAACTTCCCAGACGTTGGCTGGGAGAAACAGGCAGCCAGCTCAGCCCGTTCACAAAGGTTTCTCACCTCCTTACAGGGCCTTCACCTGTCGCAGGAGGTACGCGTTCCCACCAGGGGAAGTGCCTTACTAGACTTGGTGCTGGCCACGGGGGACGACTTGGTGGGGGTCTGCAGGTGCCAGGTGACCTGGGGGAGCGACCACCCATTGGTAGGGTTCACTATCCGGAGGAAGGTGGGGAAGACAACTAGGAGGGCGGAAGTGCTAGACTTCAGGAAGGCCAACTTCAACAAGCTCCGGAGATTAGTTAGGGAGGGGCTGACTGGTAAAAGCCTTGGAGAGACAGGAGTCCAGGAAGGGTGGGCGTTGCTCAAGGGACTAATCCTGCAGGCCCAGAAAAGGACCATCCCCTGAAGGGATTAGTCCCTTCTGACCCTAATAGGTCCCTTCTGACCCTAGCATCTATGAAACTGTGTGTGCGTGGGTGTGTGTGTAGTTGTTATAAGCTAATTAAAGAGACAAATTAATGTAAGTGTCAAGTATTGTACTAGGTACAATCATTACAAGTGTTACAAAAGCTATTTGGACTGCAAAAAGTTGTCCAGACTTAAAAATAAAACTCCCTCCTTTTGACAAAACCGAAGAGGCTGCTGTTGGAGAAACTGGACAGCTAATGTTATTTTGATTTCCCAAGCCATGGTGCAGACGACTCGTTCTTCAGTGATCCATGGACATGCATCTTCAATGCAAATTTAGCTGTGGGGGTTAGTACCTTTATTGGGCACCCGCTCGGAGCCTCACCTGGGCGTGCTGTCAGACCCCAGAGCGGCAGCTCTCAAGGCTGCTGACCCACCTAGCACGACCTCAGCTGTGCTATCCAGTTCCCTCGTGTTTGTATGGGCAGAGTTGCAAGCACAATAAAAGGCCGAGAGGTTCAGGTTGTGCAGAAAAGCGCTCCGGTGGAAGAAGGGGCTTTCATACAGAACAACCTGCATGTCCTTTTACAGCCGTACATCTGCCAGGGTCTCCGGGACCTGCTGGTACAATCGTTCATGACCCCCCCCGTGACCTGGGGCTCCTTTATGGGTCTGAGTTTTGGAAAAGCCGTGCGAGTGGAACCGGGCGTCTAGTCTGTAGGTGCAGGCACTGAGCCCGCCTGTGCAACCCGGGTGCTCGCACTCACACCTGCCTGAGGGCGAAGGCAGCTGAGAATCAGCCCCATTTTCTACATCGCTTGCACTGCCAGCGCAGCTTGCCCTTATTCTCCCTTTTCTGCTTTCTCACGCGGGTAGCTCTGCCCCTTGCTCCCCGCACCAGGCTCCAAACGCCTGCCCTGATGCCCTCTGGCATCCCTCGCCATGCCTTTAAAATACTGCTCGGGACTCCCCCTTTCTAGCCTCCCTGCTAGGATCCAGCACAGTCCTATTTTGATGTTCCCATCCCACCCCTCGTGGGCACGGGGCTTCCCAGCTGAAAGGGAAGTGGTGAATGTGATGGAGAACCTGGCTGCAGGGCCTCACCTTGGCTGAGCCCTCTGGCTTTGGTAAAGGAAAAGCAAGGGGGACCTGGCGGATAGTAACCAGCTTCCCACCCACACGTGACCTAGCAAGTGCCCCGGGAGAGGACTGGGCTTTGGAGATGGTCTCTCCTTCCCCTCCTCTTCCCTGGCCAGATCTCACTGTGTTGGTCCCAGACATATTGGGGAGCACACAGCTCAAGTTTACAATTTTTTCCAGTGCTTTTCCCACCCCTCCTATCGCTGAGTCGCTGAGAACTTCTTTCCCAGGAGACACAGTTAACCTTTTACAGGAGATGGTTAATTTATTAGGCCCTTCACAAACAGGCCCAGCTGAGCCCAGTACTGAACAGTCGGTCTAGCAACAGCAGTCCTTACCTTCATTTCTCATCCCGGGGACCCAGATCGTGCTGCGTGTCTCTGCTGCAAACTGCCTAACCGAGCAGGTCACCTCCGTCCCGTTGGGACAACCCGCGGTATCCACCAGCGCTCTGTAGGTCCCGGTGAAAGTCCCGCTGGGGGCCACCGTTATGGATGCTGTGTTGTGATCCAGCATCATGCGTCCCCCACACGTGGTGTTCAGCGTGACATGAAGAGCCTCTGGGTAGAAGTCGCTCACCAAACATATCACCAAGGTTGAGTTCAGAGCAGCCTCAGTGGCAGAAGCAGACAGGGAGACGTGGGGTGAAACTGTGGAGATGGAGGGGATAATCCTGCAGTCAGACTCCACGGGCAGGGCAGTTTAGAGATCCCAGCTCTAGGGACAAGATGCTGCTTAGGTGACAGGGGTGTGAAGGTGGGAAATGTCAGTAGCTGCTTGGTGACTGGCAGCATTTTACACCCATAGGTAAATATGGCCACATCCCTCTGCAAGGAAATCTGCCCATTGCCATTTAATGAGTGCGGAAAGTGAGGCACAGAGCGGCTTAGCAATGTGTCTCAGCCCCAGAAGGAATCAGAACCACTGCTGGGATTCAGATCCAGGCGCTCCCGTCCCCTCCTTCCTGCGCTCAGACGATGTGGTCCTCTCATCAGACTCAGTGCCCAAGGCCAGGTTCACTTCTTGACCCGTAAATAATTTTGTTCCTTAAACAGCAGAACTTGCGAGTGACTGCAGGCTTATGCACCTGGAAGGTGTGGCCATGCCCACAGGAGTTCAGCGATACATCCAATTAGGTATGAAATATAGTCCAAGTAGCTAATATAGTGGGGCCTGACCTAGGGGTCCCAGAAGTGTCGTATGCGCCTGTGTAAAGCAAACTCATTCTTGATTCACAGAAACCATGAGGATTTTTTCAACCTAGAGGGAATTTGCCCATGGCCTGTGGCTACTGCATTATGCACTAATGCTGGGGATACATCAGGGAGAAAGGGTGTGTAGCTTGGGCCCCTGAGACTGGTTCATCTAGCAGGTTACTACCGGTAGTTGTGGCAATCTGCAGAAGTTTGGGGTTTTTTAAAAGAGAGGTGCATTTTCAGTACTGAATGGGGTTTGCAGCAAACACCCTTATTCTCCTGAATTAGTGGGGACATGCAATGAAACAGATGCAGATGAAGGAGTTCCAGTTCAGTCATGAGACAGCCTGGGCGCATGACCGAAATTACTGCGCAGTACAGGTGTGCGTCTACATGGACATACTCATACTGCACAGAAAATAGAGCAACTTATGCTGACTTGAGTGTAAATTTGACATCTGCCTCATGCAGGCATCAAATTTATGCCTGATTCATTACTATTCAAACCTGGCAGGCTTTGTGGCCTCAGTAAGAGCTACCACCCCTGCCGTTTTCACCCCACTGTTGCAACGCCTAGATGTGACAAGAGTTTTGCTTTCAAGAATTTGGGGTGCCGTTTCCTCCAAACCCCTGCACCGATCTTCTTGAAACTTGGCAGGCTTCATCCTCTCTGCAGAGTCAGACTACCACCTCTGAAAATTACATCCAAATCAGACAAAAAACAACAAAGTTCTAGATATTCTCTTGTTTCCCCATTATACCCTATGGCCGGATCTCCAAGGCGGCTCCGAAGCTCTTCGGAAGCTCCGAACCGCTTTGGGAAGCCGAACGAGGCCAGCGCTTTGACCCAGATGTGCTGCTTCGGACCCCAAAGCGTCCAAAACTTCTCCAGGTCTGAAGCTCTGTCCAAAGCCTCACACAGCCCTAATGTATAGACACCTTACTGCGCAGTAACACTGTGTGTGCAGACTGACTTGGGACTAACTTTAGTCCCAAGTCAGACAACACACAGCGTAATGTGCTTTAACGTTGCATGTGTAGACACTGGCCTATTCCCACTTACTGCACAGTAACTTACTGCACAGTAAATTTGAGCCAGCATAAATGCATGTGTAGACATGCCCACTGAGTCTGAGACACGTTAAACCACGTAAGTAGGGACCTACTTAAATCATGGTGAGACAAAGGGTTTTTCATGGCCTGCAGAGCTAATTTTGTGGGCATTAGGGAGTGGTCCCACCCCTCACCGCTAATTGGCAGTGTCCCTGGAGGCTGCACTCCTTGCCACTGATTGGTGGAAGGGTCTCGGCAGCCCCACCCCTCGCCACTGATTGGCTGAGGGGCAAAAATTGCATAAGTAAATAGCTAATTCCACAGAAATATATAAATTAACATATTATTATAATTAAATGTAAACCTAAATCTTTATTTTCCAGTAAGCATTTTTATTTGGGTTGAGTCGGTGGGAAATTACAGCCAATGCCATTTTTCGTGGCAATGGCAGAGATTGCTGGCTTTCACCCTTTCTGCAAAAATTGCAAACCCATGATTTAAGTAGATCCCTAAACATAAGTGCACTCCCATGACTTCTGAATGCCCTGGGCTTGTAGGATATGAAAGAAGGACACTCAACGATAAGGTCCTTACCGTACACTTCCAGCCGAGTTGCAGGTCCTGTCCAGGCCAGTGAAGGAGGAGGCAGGCGTTTCATTAACTTGCAGGTGTAGACTCCAGAGTCGTTCAGCTGAAGGTTTCTGATGAGTAAGGAAGACTGCGGGTTCAGCTGATGGGTCACAGAAAACTTGGACTCCGGGTCTGGCTTGGGCGGTTTGCTGGAAGATTTCACTGCAATTTGCTTTGATGCCCCCGAGCCATGTCTGCCATTGTAGACCCATTCGGACCGGAAATCGGGGAAGTCGCAGCTCCCACAGGCACACGGCAGAGTCACAGAATCGCCTCTGGCTCCTCTCACAACCGGGGGCCGGTCTAAGCCGCTGTCTGGTTTGCACCACGCTGAAGGACAAGATTCAATACTGTAGGGTCCTGCTACACGTTACATATATTACGCAATTAACTGGTAAATCATGCAATAAATGTAGACGGGCCACACTTGCAAAGCAAAACCAGCCACAAGGGCAAAGTAACGAGCACACAATTAACTGGTGAATCGCAATAAATTTAGACCAGCCCCACATGCAGAGTAATTAATACAGGATAAACACGACAATCCAGCTATAAAAAGAGCCACCTGACTATTCAAATAGTGCCTGAAAATGTGTAACAGCTCTATAGCTGGTTTCTATCCAGCTTTTACTTGAACATGCAGCAGGGCCCTTGGAGACAAAGGGTAACATTGCCAAAGGCACATCTGTGACCCAGGAGCCTCCATCTCACTGGAATTGCTTGGGCAGAGGTCAGCAACCTTTTCTGCCTATGGGTCGGAAGGACCTGCCTTGGGTCAGAGGCACGTGGGCGCTGGGACCACCTGCAGCCACCACTTGGCCCCATGTTGGCACGGGGAAAGTGCTCACACAAGCAAAGTCGCCCAACACCAAACAGCCCTGAACGCCCATGTTCATTGCCTGGATCCACTGGCTCCACGGCCCGATCCAGCCTGCAGATCACAGGTTGCCGAACCCTGTGTCAGGGTGTAAAAACACAGGTAGCATTTCTCCCGGATCCTACAGAGATAACAGCCCGTTGTCCCACTTCACGTACCTGTGAAACACGTGCGGTGAGATACGCTAACACTTCCCCAGGACGGGATGAACCCTTTCGTGGCCCTAGACAAGCAAACTCGGGGGCGCCTACTTGATACTGTATAATTATATTACTTTTTCACTCAATAATTATAGCGTGTAAAATAAGCACAACTGGGCCCCTTCTTCACTTGGGGCCCTACTAGTTTGCCTGTGTGCTAATGCTGCATTCCTCTCAAATTAACCAGGGCTTATTCAAGTTCATGGCCAGTCGTCCAGGGACAAGCCTGCCAGGCTGTTGCTCTCCCTGGCCATGCAGCAGCGCCCCGCGGAAGGGCTCCAGAGGTAGAGGGCTGCCCTGCTCCTTTTGTGGCCTGGGTTTGGGCTTGGATCAATAGGAACTGCCTCGAATGAGACGTCTGGTTACAGACCCACGGGCCAGATGTGCAGAGGTATTTAGGTTCCTGAAGAGACAGAGAGCAGCCAGGTGGGAGTTTCAGAAGTGCCCAGCACCTTAATTCCCACGGATTCGAAGGGAACACAGCACTGCTGGAAATCCCACATGGCACTACTTGCATCTTTAGTACCTAAGCACCGTGACAGACCCGGCTTTTAGTTTCCTTTTTCACCTGATATTTGTAAAAGTCTTACCACAAACCACAGCTCGGACTAGTGAAACCCTGGACTTCAGGTTAGTGTTCTTGCCTCCACTGATGTTACTAAAAGGTCTAATGCTGAAACCGTGTCGTGAGCACTGCACCAGCACTGCGTGCACGAGAGTCCCTCCCCCCCGGAGTAAGAGTTGCAGGATTGGGCCCTTTGCAAAAGGTGTCCATGAGGCTTGCAAGATGAACTGATGCCTTTGCTACCCCAGAAGCTAAACAAGTCTGTAGAAATGGCCGGTAAAGAAGAAAGCACGACTGCAAATGTTGATCTTGCATATTTAAAAGACAAAGCTGCCAAAGAACATCAAAGGAAAGAAACCCAGGGTTTCTGGGATGAACCCAAGACAGAAAGATGATCAGCTATTTCCGGCTGGACACGTCCTAGGATGTCTTTGATGAATGCTTGGACCAGAGGTCAGTCCTGATGCTTCTCTCACCAGTTTTACACCTGGGGGTTTTACCATCACCACCACTGAAGTGAGCCTCACACTACATATTATAATGTCAGGAGAACAAAACCAGTGGTTTCTCTTTCAGCCGTGCACTACGCCCCAAGGCAGCCATCTTACACCGGAGGCACATACTAAAGCTTGATTCACTAAGTGCAGAACACAGATAACAAATTCACTTATTGCAAATACTATTATTTCTGCCCGATGCCACCCTATCAGTATCTTATATGCCACAGTTTACTGCATTGTACATGCACGTGTCTTTTAGTAGTTGTACAGCCTGTTTCATACCATACAGCGTGTGTAGATAGAACACACACACAAGGATAAAGTCCTGACGTATTTAAGGGGAGTTTTGCTCTTCACCTCAGTGGATCCAAGACTTCACCCACAGTATGCATGAGTCATTTGTGAAACTTTAACCTCCAAAAATACAGGACGGCATTTCAAGCTTTGTATAATCGCACACTTATTTGCTGTTTTGAAATAAACAGTTTGGCACTTTCATTCGAGCAAATTCTGTTTTGAGACACTAGCAGCACAACACAGATTTTCTAGATGCAATAGAGATGCCTTGTGGTCTGGTGAGACTTCGCTTTGCTTTCGCCATTTGATTCAACAGCTCAATGTCGATTGTCTCCAGTTTGCACTAGCTAGCACAGAAGATGCAAACACTTGTCTACAGATGATCAGATTTACTATTTGACCCGAGAGAAACACCCAAATGTTATAGATAAACCTTACCTCCGTGCAGAGCCATCCCCAGCACACAGATGAAGAAGAGGAGCTGTGCCATGTTTCAGCTGAAATTGTGACCTGCTTGTGGCTGCGTCACAAAGCTAGATGGCAACCACACTGCCGCCTGTGCTCACTGCAGACCCTTGAAACCTAGTGAAGCACTGAACTTAAAAATACCAGCTTTGCCTGGCAGAAATAAAATCCAGCTCAGGGCCCTGAATTTTCTTCTTTCTCACATTTCTTGTGGTCATCTTGAGCAGCGAGGTCAGCTACAAGAACATCTCGAGTCAGCCACATCATCAGAAGTAAGTAGAATGAGATGAAGGTAGATAATAACCATTTTCAGAGAAATGCTATGAAGTGTCAGATGTGCAATGCTCTTTGAACGACAGATAGCATATTCTAATACATTTCCCCTACAATAATCTCTCATTCTTTGATTTTGGTTTAGTGGCTGCGCTGGGCAGTGGTTTTGATTGAACGGTCGACAGTGAAACTCATCCTTTTCCTGGACTGACACAGGTCATTTAGAAACCTGTGAGCTGCACAAGCGTTGTAGACTATTCCCTCCCCGTGCATGTACTTGCATTTTACACTGAACCATGTTTGCCTTCGTATTGCCAGTCGGGCTTTTTTCTATCTCTGCCAGGTTCCTCACCGTCCTCTCGGGTCCTGACCTCCAAATAACTGTATGGCATCTGCAAATTCTACTAAATCACTAATCACCCCCTTTGCAGATTATTAACAGATATTTGAAAGAATGGGGACCTTATAGGGAATGCCGAGGCCTTGCTGTTCACCTTTTGCTATGAGAGAAGTTGATCATTTAAGCCTACCTGCTTTATGTCTCCCAGCTAGTTTTTGATGCATAACAATACGTTACGTCTTACTTCTTGGCTTCTTTGGAGCCTCTTGTGTGGGAGCTTGTGGAAAGCCTTTCGAGAAATCAAAAACAATCATATCACCCGCTTCTCCTCTATCCATCGCTTTACTGATGTGTTCAAAGAATTCTAAAAGAGATGATTTTCCTTTGCAACAGTCGTGATCTTCCTATCAGATCATCATTTCCAGTGCTTGTGCTGTTCTTCTCCGTAACCATTTTGTCAATGGTTTGGGCTAGGGACAGACATTCAAAAAGCCAGACCCTGAATGGATTCAGTCTTTGCAGGTTAGTCAAATCTGCCTAGATTGAACCAATTTGCAAGTGAACAGACATTCACTGTTAACTCCGGAAATGCAGGCACATGCCTGCAGTGGCTCAGGCCAGAAGCTGGGGGCCGCTAGAGCAGCCCTCGGTTGCAGGGAAGCTGTGCTGGGGGAGCAGGGGGAGGCAAGCGAGCTTTGCCTAAGGGGCCAGCCGGCTTCTGGCCGCACCCCCACCTCTGCTGCTGGAGCGGCGAGGGGGGAGCAACTGTTAGGAGGGCAGCACCTCCTCTCATGGTGTCCTGGAGCATGAGCCTCTTCCTGGTGGGGGGCCATGCTGCAGGTCGGGGTGGGAGTGGAGGGTCAGGGCTGCTGTGGACTGCGGGGGGTGAGCTGCAGCACCAGGGCTCGGAGGGGTGGCCATAGCCCCATAAACCCCTCCCAGCGCTGCTGCTGCTCACCCTGCACAGTCTGTGGCAGCTCTGACTGCCGTGCCCCGCCTGCAGAACAGCCCTGCCCCCCCTCCTTCCCCCCACCAGGAAGAAGTTTGGGCTTCGGGACACCATGACAGGGGGTGCTGCTCCCATCAGGGTTGCTGCCCCCTCGCCTTTCCAGCAGCAGGGGCGGAAGTGCAGCCAGAGGCCAGCCGGTATGGCCCCCTTAGGTGCGGGAGCAGGAGGAGGCTTATGCCATCACTCATGCCACACAGGGAGCAATCGGCGGCAGGGGCAGTCAGGTCTGGAAGACCCCAACTGCAGGGCCACTGGGGGCAGAGGGGGTGGAGGGGGGAGAGGGGAATAAATCTCTTCCCTTCCCCCTTCCTGGAGCCAGGGTGCAGCCAGGCCCCCACCTCTGCCTGTCCCTGCTCCAGCTGGGGAGCCAGCCCTGCTCGGCTGGAACAGAGAGCCCTGCCCAGCCCAGAGAGCATGCTGGGATACTGGGAGACTCTGGTTTAACTTAAACCTGGAAAAGGTTTGGGACAGACATTGCATAAACCGGTTTGAGCTCAATCCGTTAAGTCTGATACTACATTCAACCAGGTTTATCTCAAACCGGTTTCAGCCATTTTGAAACTGGTTTATGTGCACTGAATGTCTTTTGTTACAGGTTTAAAGCAGTTTCTGATCACTAAACCAGTTTATGTGTAACTTCTGTCCCTAGCCTTTGAGTTTGGACATGTTTGTCTTATTTATATGGGGAAGTCAAAGAAAAACTGGTCGTTATATGCTAAATGGCAAAGTGTTAGCTCTCATTCTTGTACAACCCCAGAGTCCTGTAACAACAAAAAGGAGTTAGTGTGAACTTTCCAACCACAACTTCTCTGTAGCACCCGGGGAATGAAGACAAAATACCAATGACAGAGCTCTGTGAGCACATGAAAGTCATTTGAACGCTCACCCTGAGTCACTCAGGGATTGCATTATGAAGCACCAAGGTCAGAGGAAGCCATAGAGCCGTAACTTTGATGGTGGGATCAGGGGTGGATCTGGGGAGGCCGCACTGGTGCACTTGCATCCCTCATTGATTGGGGGTTACCACTTTTTCAAAACGGAAAGACAGGACTTATGCCCTCCTCTCCCCATCCATCCTCCCACTGAAAGCATGACACCCCAGGCACCTCTGCACATTTACCTGCGCTGCTACATCCCCCTTGCCTCCCACCCCCCACCCCAGCCTGTCCGTCCCCCCCAACGCCTCCATTTCCATTTTCACTGACTGGCTTTCTTGCCTGCATTGTAGGCCAGGCCAGCCTCTGGCTTCTTTACTATTCCTTCCATCCAGGACCAACTGCAGGTACTTACTCAGCCTGACAAAGGGGTTTTCAACCCAAAAGCTGGCATCCCGGGCAGCTAAGCTGAGCTCACCAGGAGCCTCACCACTGCACTACAACCAGCAAGCATCAGGCCTGTCAAAGATGTGACAGGTCTGGGTGTTCCCTAGCCAGGACTTTGTGCATGCTTGTGTTAGCTGGAGGTTATGGCACCTCCTTCCTGCCTTTCACCAGGGCATCGTTGGTCCTGGCATTTACGGGGCTACCACGCTACCAGCAGTCCCACCAGGCCTCCCTACCCTGGCAGGGTGCAGTTTTAGTGGTCACACCCAGGACCTGGGGCCTCTTCCTTCCCCACAGCCCCAATCCCATACCTCCAAGTTCATCCTGGCAGGGGAATGAGCTCAGCAGGGACATGTTCTTCCCCTGCTGGCTGGTGATGCAGTGAGTGCTCCCTCCAGCTGAGAGTGCGGCATTACTTGGCTTTTCAAAAACCTCAAAAAAGGAAATTGGTGCAGACAAAGTGAGGCGGGTGGCACTCAGTCCGTCCGCAGGTGGAGCTTTGGGAATCCCAGCAGCGGGAGGTTCACCTTTAAGAACACCAGCTGCTCCACCAAAGCAGGATCCAAGCAGGTGCGGTAGGGTGTGACAACATCCCCAGCGACGCTGAACACCCGTTTTCCTGGAGCACTGGTTGGTAGACAGAACAGGTGTTGCCAGGCAACTGTGGCCAGATCCTGACACATCTGGCTGCGGCTTGCCCAGTAGGCCAAGGGGTTGCAGTCCAGTGGCTCCGCATCCTCAGCAAGATAGGTAGCCACCAAAGCCTTGGTGCTGTGGCAGGCAAGTAGGGGGTACTCCTGAGCTGAGCCACCCACCTCACTGCACCTGACCACCTCCCAGGCTCCAAGTGCCTCCCTGGGGGCACCTCACATCTGCCTGACCCCCTTCCAGGAGCACACCTGCTAGCCTGGGGGTAGAGCTGCCACCACCCAGGGATGGGCTTGAATCCGGCTCTGCACCCCCTGGGAAACACAGGTCTAGTAGCCCTCAAGGGCACTTGACTCACTTCAAGCACTTGGGGGTGCTTCCCTCAGTCGGAAGCACAAGTAGTGGTCTCCCTTAGTCAGCCAAACCAAGGGGACACCAAGGCATAATCTAGGCCCACTCCCAATAAGTCTCCCACACTAGGTACAAAGGAGAACTGTATTGGTTACAAGGAGTAGAGTTGGAATAGGGTGCAGAGTTGAGTAGTATTAGAGAAATCCCATACAGCAAACAGGGTGGCTGGGTAGCCTTTGATCTCGCATCTGAATTACTGCAAGATGCATATCTATTTGGACCTCAGTTAGCTTACTCACAAGTATCATGCAGAGGCAGGTGGAGATTCCCTCTGGAGGCAGGCAGTTCCTTGATCATGAGTTTGCGAGAGAGAGCAAGTTTCAGATGGTTCATCTCTTCTCTCTCTGAGTCTTCCTCATGGCTGCTGCCCCCTCCTCCTGGGCAGTCCTTAACTTATATAGCCCTTATGACCTCATTTACCTGGTCCAATAGAGGCTAGCACCTGTTGGCTGTCAGCCAACCAATTTGAAATGCATCACTATTTGCTGGGCAGACTGGCAGTTCCTAGCTCCCCAGGGTGCCCAAGCCCCTCACCCAGGTATGTGATGCCAGTCACGTAGGCAGAGGGAGCAGGTTTCCCCCCTCCCTCAGGAATGTATCCAGCTCAGGTTACCTAAAGAGATAGGGTAAGGTGAGTACCTCCTGCAGGGCCCATCTTAACCAAACTGTCACAGAGCAGAGTTTTTGGGGAGAAACAGAGGTGGCCTTCTGTCACAGGTGCTACCTGCCTGAGGCTGGGGTCTGGTGCATTTGGACCCCAGCATTGAAGTCATGCCGACATTGGCAGTGGCTGGCATGGAGGAGACTGGCTGGTGCTGGTGCTTGGAGTGCTGGCATGGGAAAGTGGATCCCCCTCTTCCACATCCCCTCGCCTCTACACTTTGGCCTCCCTGACTTTGTTGGCCAGCACCTGCATCCGTGATCGAGGGTTTTGGTGCTGGCAGTGCACATGCTCCCCTTCATCCTCGGGTTGCACATGCCCGCCATGGTGTGGACCATACTGGACCACACGGGATCCAGACTTCTCCTGATGCCCTCCTTTAGCCACCTTAACAGTGCCTGCACATCTGGTGACAGTGGCTTGCCCCAGCCAGGAACACTGATCCCCTGGAACGTCTCCATTTGGTTCTCCAGTTCCCTCACTAGCGGGATCACCTGGCTGAGGAGAGCATTGCCAGAGCTAAGGGTCTCGGTGGCCTCGAGGAAGGGCTTGAGGACCACCAAGATCTGGGAGATGATACCCCACTCAACTCTGTTCAGGGGGCCACTGATCCCGATCTCCCCAAGCAAGACCATCTCATGGATGGCCTTCTGTTGCTCCACCAACCTTTCAAACATCAGGTATATGGAGTTCCACCGAGTCTCCATATCCTGCATGATTTTGTGCTGCGGGATGCTCAGCTCTGCCTGTTTTTCCCACACCATCTTTTCCCGCTTGATGCTGCAGTGGAAGTAGCCCACCACCTTCCTGCATTTCAAAATCACTTGGCTTGTAGCAGAAGTGGTGGCGGCATTGTCACTGGCACCCCTGTCCAAGGCATAATTTCATAGTTTCATAGTTGGTAGGGTCAGAAGGGACCTGAGCAGATCATCAAGTCTGACCCCCTGCCATGGCAGGAAAGAGCACTGGGGTCAAACGACCCCAGCAAGGTGTTCATCTAGCCTCCTCTTAAAGACCCCCAGGGTAGGAGCCAGCACCACTTCTCTTGGAAGTTGGCTCCAGATCCTAGCTGCCCTGACTGTGAAGTAGCACCTCCTGATGTCTAGTCTGAATCTACTCTCAATGAATTTATGGCCGTTATTCCTAGTTACTCCCGGTAGTGCTCGGGGGAACAGGGTCTCTCCCATTCCCCGCCAGTCCCCCCGGTGAGTTTATAGATGGCCACCAGATCCCCTCTCAGCCTTGTCTTGTGGAGGCTGAACAGGTTCAGGTCCTGTAGCCTCTCCTCATAGGGTCTGCCCTGTTTCCCTTGACCATGTGAGTGGCCTCCCCTGGACCCTCTCCATGCTGGCCATATCCCTCCTGAAGTGCGGCGCCCAGAATTGGACGTAGTACTCCAACTGCGGCCTGACCAGTGCCACATAAAAGGGGAGGATCACCTCTCTGGACCTGCTCATGATGCATCTGTGGATGCATGACAAGGTGCAGTTAGCTTTATTGACTGCATCCTCATATGGGCAGCCCATGTTCATCTTGGAATCAATAATGACTCCAAGATCCTTTTCTGCCTCTGCGCTGATAAGAAGGGAGTTCCCCAGCCTGTTGGTATGCTGCTGATGCTTCCTCCCCAGGTGCAGCACTTTGCACTTGTCAGTGTTGAATCCCATCCTGTTCTCATCCGCCCACCCCTGTAACCTGTCCAGATCTAGTTGTATCCTGTCCCTTCCTTCTAATATGCCCACTTCTCCCCACATCTTAGTGTCATCCATGAATTTGAACAAGGTGCTTTTCACTCCCTCGTCCAAGTCGCTGATGAAGATGTTGAACAGCGCGGGCCCAAGGACCGAGCCCTGGGGGACCCACTGCCCACATCCCTCTACGATGAAAATGACCCGTCCACCACCGCTCTCTGGGTGCGGCCCTCCAGCCAATTTGTGACCCATCTGACTGTGTAGGCATTGACACCACAGTCGCCTAATTTCTTAATGAGAATGGGATGAGAGACAGTGTTGAAGGCCTTCCAAAAGTCCAGAAGACTACATCCACCGCGACACCTGCATCCAAAGATTTTGTGACCTGGTTGTAGAAGGCCACCAGGTTGGTCTGACAGGACCTGCCTCTAATGAACCCATGTTGGTTGCCCCTAAGCATAATATCCTCTGCTGGTTCCTCATAGGTGTGTTCTTGGATAATTTTCTCAAAGAGCTTCCCCAAGACAGAGGTAAGACTAACAGGCCTATAGTTTCCTTGGTCCTCCTTCCTTCCTTTTTTGAAAATGGGAACCACATTGGCTCTTTTCCAATCCTTCTGCACCTTGCCAGAGCACCACGGGTGCTCATAAAGCCATGCCAGGGGTCCCACAATGGCCTCTGCCAATTCCCTCAGCACCCTTGGGTGGAGATCATCTGGACCTGCTGATTTGAACTTGTCCAGTCCCACCAGAAGTTCCCTGACTAGGTCCTCTCTGACCCTGGGCCCGGCTGTGCCTCTTCTGCATTCATCCAAGATCCCAGTGGGGGGGATGTCCCAGTCCCTGCTCAGAAATATGGAGGCAAAAAATTTGTTAAAGAGGTCAGCTTTATTGTCTGGTGCAACCACCAGATTTCCAAGCGTGTCCTGCAGCGGCCCCACATTATTCCTGTGCCTTCTTTTTGCTCCCTATGTATTTAAACAAGGACTTCTTGTCATCTTTGATCCAGGTCGCTAGTCTTAGTTCTGTCTCCACCTTAGCCTCCCTAACAGCCCCGCTACAATCTCGAGCAACGGAGGTATAATCCCCCTTGGTGATGGCCCCTCCCTTCCATCGGGTGTACGCCTCCTTTTTAGCTTTCAGACATTCCTGAATGCCTTTGGTGAGCTATGGGGGCTTTTGAGCACTCTTGCCCCCTTTGATTCATTTGGGACTGTCACCCCTTGGGCTCGGAGGATCGTCTCCTTAAGGAACGACCACTCATCTTGGGCACCCAACTCCCCTCCCCTCCGGGACCTCAGTGCCTCCCGACTAATCTCTTTAGCTCTTTGAAATCAGCTCTCCTGAAGTCAAGGGCTCCTGCCTTGCTACAGGCCTTTGACACCCTGTGCTGGATGGTGAATTCCTGTAGGCGATGATCGCTATCACCCAGGTGGTTGAGAATCTGCAGTCCATTCACCAGGTCATCGCCCGTGGCCAGGACCAGGTCCAGCCGGCATTTCCCCTGGTGGGACTGTGCACCTCCTGAGTTAGGTGGAGTTCCTGTATCTCGGCAAGGAACCTTTGTGAGCGGTCAGACCTGGCTGACTGCTCCTCCCAGCAGAAGTCCGGATAGTTTAGGTCACCCGTGATGACCACGTTCCTTGACTTAACTGCCTCCATGAGCTGACCTGAGAATTCCTGGTCCAGCTCTTCCCCCTGGTTGGGTGGTCTGTAGGAGACCCCACCGTTAAGTCCCTTCCCCCCGAGCCCCTTGTATTCTGACCCAGAGCCCTTCAGTCTGCCCCTCCTCTGACCCAGTGCTGTTTGTTGAGGACGTGTATTGCTCTTGGATGTAGAGCCCCACACCCCCGCCTTTCCTCCCTCTTCTGTCACTCCTGTACATCCTACAGCCCTTGATGTTTACCACCCAGTCATGGGTTGAATCCCACCACGTTTCTGTGAGCCCCACTATGTCCAGGTTTGTGTTAGCTAGCAGGAGGGCAAGTTCCTCCTGCTTGTTCCCCATACTACGAATATTAGTGTAGAGGCATTTAAGGCCTGCTGTGGGTGTATGCACCACCCCCCTGCTCCCAGGACCATCTGGACCCCTGCCACTTACCTGGGTACTTCTCGTGCTCGTCACCTGTCTTGGCTGGGAAGTGTTGTCATTTCCCCTGTGGCACCATCCCCCAGCTAAGCTAGTTTAAAGTATGCCGTACGAGATCAGCCAACCTAGAAGAAAAGACACGCTTGCCTTTAGGGGCGAGGTGTAGCCCATCTCATTGGAGCATGCCCCCGTGTGAAAATGTGGGTTGTTATCAAGGAACCCGAGACCTGCCTGGTAGCACCAACTCTGAAGCCGCTGGTTGACCTCACGGATGCTGGCCTCGTGGTGGTGCCCACGTCTGCTTACTGGGAGAATAGAGGAGAATACCACCTGTGCCCCCGTCTCCAAGGCTCTCAGGGCCTTGTAGTCCTTCATGATGCGGTCTGGGCTGCTCCCCACCGCGTCATTTGTTCCCACATGAATTAGGACCATGGGGTGCTGGTCTGAGGGTCGAATGAGTTTCGGGATCATGCCTGTAACATGCTGAATCCGAGCCCCAGGCAGGCAGCAGACCTCACATGCCATGGGGTCGGATCGGCAGATGGGACCCTCTATTCCCCTCAGGATATAGAGCTCCCTCACCTGCTCCTCCGGGGGCCAAGGTACAAGAGGGACAGTCAAGGGAGCCTCCAGACCCCTCTCCCACCCGCGGCCTCCGGGTCCCCACCAGGCAGCCCCCACAGACTGGGAGGAGGAGCCGCCAGCACCACCATGGGCTCCGTCTGGGTGAAGACCTCAGAGGGGAGCAGGGTAGGTGGCACCACTGGGGTGGGATCCCTACTGGCCACCCTCCTGGTCCTGGCCACCAGGTCGCGGTCCCTAGCAGCCGCTCCCCATGTTCTTACCAGGTCTGTGGAGCTGTGAGTCTTCCTCTCTCTTGCTGCAGACTCCTTCCTGGCTAATGCTGCGTGCCTGCCTTGTGAAAACACCAGCACAAATGCCGGTGTGCCCTTACAGAGCGCACCTGTCTGTGCGCACTGCTCACATGGTGCTTGGGAGCATGGCTCCCTGCCTGCTCAGTTAAAAGGGAGCCACCAGTTCCCTCTGCCCCACTTTCCTTAGGGGAATCAGCTGCTGCTGCCCCCACCGCTGCCTCTGCTGCCTCCGCTGCTACACTGCCAGTCAGGTAAGGGGGCACACGTGTGTGTGGAGATGCACGTGTGTCCAGCTCCCTCCTCTCCACTCCTAGCCCCAACTGAGGCCCCGTCCCTAACTATGAGGCGCAGCCTGTGTGCCACTCAGCAGATGCCAACAAAGGTGGCATCACGGACAGCCTTCACCATATTGACCCCATTGTCGGTGACCATGAACCCGCGGGCGAGCTCAGCCTGCCCAGTGAGCCACCCCTGCAACATGTGGTTCATGGCCCCCACGATCTCCCTTGCAGTGTGGGACTCATCCAGCATTGCGGCTTGCAGTAGAGCCCACTGGCAGCCTGACTGATCGCACCAGTGCCCTGTGAGGGAGAGGTAGGTGTGATCACCACCCCAGCTACTCCAGATGTCGGAGGTGAAGTGCAAAGCTACCTGTGGCCCTGCTTTGCGGAGCTCCTCCCTCAAGTACTTCCTGCATGCCTCATACAGGGAGTGCACCACCGCTCTGCTAAATGAGTGTGTGTGGGCACTTTGTAAAATGGGGCCAAAAGTGCTACGAACCACCTGAACCCTGGCTGCTCAACTAGGGAGAAGGGCTGGCTATCCAGAGCAAGCATCTCCCCAGTGCTCTGGGTGATCTCGCTCGCCTTGGGAACGCGCCCCCTTTCTGTCCACCTTTCCCCCACTGGTCCAGGGTGGCCTGCCTCTGCTGTGGATCAAGTGGGGGACTTCCCCTTTGGCACGCTCACTCTGGTGCCAGGCTGAGCAGCAGGAAGAAGGGCAAGGGGGTTCTGCCTCTACAGATGCAGCAGCATGGCCGTGGTGGAGAAGTGTCTCACATCCTTGCCACGGCTCATGTGCCTTCGGCAGTGCTGGCAGAAGGCAAACCTGGGACCATCTGCCACCTCAAAGTGATCCTGCACTACACTATTCCCCCGCTTCTGGGTTGAGGGCGAGGATCCTGCCTTTTCCTCCTTCTCGGCAGGCTGAGGCTCATCAGCAGGAGGAGCTGCCTCAGCTGAGCCACGAGCCTCCACAAGCTCAGCCTCCTCCGAGGTGCTGCTTTCCGGAGAGGACCTGGGTCTAAGGGAAACGTGAGGGGTGTGGAGCACAAACTCTGATTCCCCCTCAGTCCCCAGAATTGCTTGAGCCAGCGCGCTCAGCATCCCTGGTTCCAGCTCCAGCTCCTCGTCTGGCAGTGGCAGGCTCATGCTGGGAGATGACGTTGGGGTGGAGGAGACAGTGATTGCACTGCTGGTGCCCACTTCTGCACTGAGCAGAGGTGGTGCAGGTGCAGACGCTGCTCCCACCTCCTGGCTTGCACCGGCAGCACAAATGTCATGGGTGCTCGGGAAGAGAGTGTGTCTGTGTTTGGGACGGGGGTGGGGGGGTTGCAGCTCTAGCTGTCCCCCTAAACCCTCTCCCTCCCCTGCCAGAAGGCCTGGCACCTGCTTTTCCAGCATGCTTCATATTAATCTTTCCTGTGCTGCAAAAGGGGTGTGTGTGTGTGTGTGTCACTTCTTTTGTGTTGTGTGTTTTATTCCGTCTGTATTGCGTGCGTGCACTGGACTCTTCTTTGATTGTTTGCTTCAGTAACAAGAAGTATTAAGAGCTATGTAAAAATTGTGTGCTGTCTGTCTGGACAAGCTGCCGGTGGTTTCGTCCCACTCCTTGCCTCAGACCCCATGCAGTGCCTGGCTTCACTGTGGGGGCCTTGATCTGCCCCTCCCTCTGCCCCTCCCCTCCATAGGCAGTTGCTATCCACTCCGCTATCCCACAGTGAGCTGCCTGGCTGTATTCCCGGCCACGGGCACGTGTGTGGCAAGTATGTGCACGTGGCGCCCCTGCATTCTGGGCAGCCCCTTGCAGGCTGGGACGCTGCCTGCCTGCAAGGGGAAACCCACGGTTTCCTGATCCCTGCACGACACTGCAAACCCGGGACAAATTCTGCCCTGGAGTCGTGCAGCCCAGGATTGGGACTTGATGTTCCTATTCCCCAATGCTCCTGCCCAGTTAGGGACAGATGGTCACTCCCCCGGTCGAGTCCTGCTCCACCCAAAGCTTAAAACCAAACTTTTCCATCAGGCAGCCGGGAGGGAGACAATTCACGTCGTGGCTCGTTATAACCTATCTGCTCCCTTCAGCTGGGCACGCTGGGCTTTTATCTACCCCGGAGGCCCCGCCCCTGGAGTCTGCCGCACCTGCAAAGTGCAGTCTTCAACCAGGTCCAGTGGCTCCTCGCTCCCCACTCTCTGAGCAGGGGTGGGGCAAGCCCCGCCCAGCTGTTACCCGATTGGTGGAACTGTTCCACCTATCCGAAGTGTCCTTCTGCAAGCTGGGTGTGCCACCAGTTGAAAACAATAACAGCCCAGGACCCGACTGGGCCCATAGCCAGCGCCAGCGCGGACCTGGCTCCTGGTGAGTCACCCTTTACCGCAGGGAGCAGGGTCCGCAGGGTGACTGGGTAGGACCTGCCCCTGGCCACCCCTCCCTGCTCCTGGCCTGCCCTGGTTTTCAGCCCCAGAGCAAGGGGCGAGGCAGGAGGTTGGACCCAGGGGGAGCGGGGCAGCCCCAGGCCGCGTTGCTGCCCGTCGGTGCATGGGGAGGAGCTGCCTGGGTGCTAACGATGAAGGTGACCAAGGACGAGGCAGGGAGGATGGCCCGTGAGCTCCAGGCAGCTGCTGCTGCGTTGTCTCCGCTGCTCTGTCTTTTGCTGCCTTCTCTTCCTCTGCCGTCTCCGGCTGCAGCAGCCTCGGATTTTGTCTCATTTGCCTTTTCAGCCCTGCTGTGGTTTGTGTGGTCTGAGAGCTAGTGCTAATGTCACCAGTTCCTCTTGGCTGCCTGGAGAGTGAAACCGTTCTCGGAGACAAACTGTAAACAGGAATGGGGGCAGTGGCTGCTGGATTGACACTGCCGTGATCTTTGTTGCTCTCAGGGCCCTGCGCCGTATCCAGGTCAAAGCTGGATCGGAGGTAGCTAGAGCTGGGGGGCTCTTTTTGCAGCTGGACGGACATTTGTCCAGTGTGATCATTATTTGGCACCCGTAGTGAGTGCAAACTTATTGCGCAGTTCACCGATGAATTGTGAGATAATGACTTGGCACTTGTGGGCAGTCTAAATTTTTTGTGTGAAATGCATAATATAGGGAACGTCAAGCAAGGACCCGAGTCAGCGATTCCCAGCGTCAGTGTTAGCAGCGACTGTGTGCAAACAGAAGTCCTAAGACAAACCCGGAAACGTGAAGCTGAAATCCAGTCCTGGTTTTTCTGAGCTCTTTGCAAAAGTGAAACTGCTCTGTTATTTTTCAGTAGTCGAAAATGACCAAAATTAAGACGTGGCATTTTCTGTGCAGGGAGGGACATGAGTCTGTCCGGGGGTGACTGGAGTCTCAGAAAGGTTGAGACCCACTTCTCTGAGCCGGGGCAGCAATTCTGCAAACACAAGCGCTCCTCGTTCTGCCGGCATGCCAGGTACAAGTGCCTCTCCTTATTGTTGGCGGAGGGGTTCATCTGTTCCTGTTGTTCTGCCATCATGTCCGTGATCCAGCACTACAGCGTTACAGTGATGTACGGGCCAGCCTGTCCCCTCCCCTCCTTGCCTTACCGGTGTGAATGTTACCCTCCTCTTTTCAATATTCATCTTCGCGTCCTGATTCGGAAAGCTGTCGTGTGACGGTGCCGTACAGCATTAGAGATGTACTAGTCCCGTCAGGTCTAGGTGCTGCTCCAGCACTTACCATTGTGACCGGCGAGGAAGATAATAGTGCTGTGAATCACCAGTGCAATAATTGAACCTGGTTGTAAGGAAGGGAAGGCAGGCTCAGATGAGCTCCCTAATCCAAGAACTCAACCTCTGCTCTAGTACAGAAAGAGGAAGTGTGCTCTTGGCCTGTGGGTTTCCTTGCAGGAGGAAAGACCACAAGACACTGTGTGCTTGGGCCGTGTCTCTTCAGTCCTACTTCCCCCTCGCTCAGCATTGCTCCCTGTAGCAAGCAAAAGGCACACGAGCCAGTCCCCTGCTTCTACGTGCAGTCTGTGCAAACTCCGAGCTGAAATGACCGGCCGGAGGAGCCAGGGAAGGTGGCTGTTAAGCAAAATGATCCAGCTGAAAAAATAATTTACTTTCTGCATTGTTTTTCATTCTTAGTATTAATTATTAGTCATTAATAGGACTGCTACTTTTTAATTTGCTTCCTTTACTCTGTCAGGCCTCATACAGCCGTGAAAGGCAGCATTCCTGGTCTCAGCAGTCGTAAACCGAGCACATTTTGATGATATTTATAACATCAGGAGCTGAAAAGGCCACTGGACAAAACAGTAATGTTTAAGTTGATGGTGCCCCCCTAAGGTTAAAAGCACAAGCATATCCCTAATGTTCCTTGCTAGGCAGCTGTATGTGCTGAGGTGGAGGCGGTCTAGCGCCAGGTGGGAATCGCACTGAATTTGACTGCCCCGAGCTGGCATCATCCATTTAATTTTCCTCCGTGGCTGTCCAAGGGCAGAAAACAGACCAGGACCCTGCGCTGGGACCGTGGGAGACCCCAGGGCAGATGCTTGTCCATTAAATTGTCTTCAGAGTCCCAGTCAGTGCAGTCGAGTCCCGTGGGGCAGCCTTCCCCAAATGCTATCCAGTGTCCTTGTCTATCAGCTTTGCTCCTAACGTCACTTGTGTCCAGACCAGTGGCCTTTGCAATTAAGGCTCTGGGGCAATGGGGGGTGTTTAGGCCCTGTTTGCTCATCATGTGTGAGCCATGTGAGAGGGACCCGGGCTCTCTCTCATTGAGAATTGTTCAACGGTGGAGGCCACTCTTGGACCAGTTTCTGTTACTGGGTCCATTATCGGTGCAGGTTGGTGATGCTTTACTTTGGTACAGCAAGTCCCCAGGACATGTTGAAGCAGCAGTAGTTGCTCAGACTCGACTAACATCTCTTGCTGATGACAGGCTTGCCAATTCTCCTCCACTCGGTCTTTGCAAAGAGGGGAAAGTTGCCTGAGAAGTTCTTGCCATCCTTGTCTCTGAACTCATGCATGAGGCCACTTCCATCTACTACTTTAAATCCTTCCCTGAGACCTTCTCCAGTGAATACCAAAATTTCCAAATCTGAAATGAGCTGGCTGGAGATGACCAGGGGGAGGGACAGCTGGGATAACCATATATTGCTGATTGAATGGTATTTAGAGTCAGGACGGATTTTACACCAAAGTCATATTGGTAGCAGGCTGTGGGGATCGGTGCTTTCCTCTCTAGCGGGAAGCACCGGGGATCTCTTGCGTGTGTATTGACATTTCCTAGAAGCAGGATGCTGGCTGCCCTGTTCCCCCTGGGCAGGCTAGGATGTGATGTCTGTGGTGTGTCAAGGCTGATGGTAGTCTTGTGTAGAGTTTACATTATGGATTTGGATAGGATGGTTTGGACAGGGCTGATCGTGCCGCAGGCAGGGGGTTGGACTGGATGTGACCCCTGGAGCTCCCTTCCAGCCCTACTTCTCCACGACTCTAGATTCATAGATTCATAGATGTTAGGGTCGGAAGGGACCTCAATAGATCATCGAGTCCGACCCCCTGCATAAGCAGGAAAGAGTGCTGGGTCTAGATGACCCCAGCTAGATGCTCATCTAACCTCCTCTTGAAGACCCCCAGGGTAGGGGAGAGCACCACCTCCCTTGGGAGCCCGTTCCAGACCTTGGCCACTCGAACTGTGAAGAAGTTCTTCCTAATGTCCAGTCTAAATCTGCTCTCTGCTAGCTTGTGGCCATTATTTCTTGTAACCCCCGGGTTACAATTCATTTATTGGTGAATAAATACTCTATTAACATAGTGTTTACATTAAGACAAAACAAGTGAATGCCTGGTACTGTGAAGTGACTCAGAGCCACCGCATGCACATTGTGACTTATTTGATCATACGACTTCGATATTCTAGCTTTAATCTCAGCCCTTCTGCGCTTCCCTCAGACTTGGGGGTTGCATGTGACCCCACACTGTAAAATCATGGGAGCAGGGCAGCGTCCTTCGGTGTGTCCATGCAGTGCCCAGCAAAACAGCCCCCTGGGCTTGCACGGGCGACGGCTTGCTGTCACTGTGTCTGTGCTGTGCCTGGGAGCACTGTGATGAAACATGCCCCGTCCCCCCTGTGCAGACCCGCTCCTGGGCATGAGGCAGCATTGCTGCCCAACAGTGACCCTGCGGAGAGCTCAAAGCATGCCCTAGACAACCTCAGGGCACCTCTTGGCACCTATCCAGGGCCTCTTTACATCTTCATTTTGGGGAGCTGGCAATCACGGAGCAGAAGTCAGGGGGTCGGGTTGTTTCCTGGAGGCATTTGTGGGCCTATGAGGCAGGATAGACATGCTCTGATCGTGTTACATGCCCAGTGCACGTGTGGTTTGCTTCCCAGCCAAAAGGCCCAACGAGGGAGGATGGATGGTTCAGTCGGAGCAGTGCCAGCCTGGTCCTTAGGACACCTGATTTCAGTTCCCTGCTTCACCGCAGGTTCCCTGCAGGACCCTGGGCAAGCCACTCGGGCCTGGGTTTATGAGTGTGGTGAGGGCTCCTGGAGATGGTGCTTAAGTGGATTAAATGCTGATGGTGCTTAAGTGGATTAGGCATCATTAGATGCCTATTTGCATCCTTGGTGCCGGTGTAGCTTCAAACACCTGTCCTCATTCCCCCACTTTCCCATCTGTAACATGGGGATCGTAGCCCTTGCCCTACCCTTCAGGGGGCTTGTGGGGATAAGTCCGCTGAGGACTGTGAGCTCCAGATACCAGAGTAATGACGGCCAGATACACATCTAGGATATAGAGGAAAGAGTTGGAAGTAATGTCACCTCCGGGAGGGGCGTGCCTGCCTTTTGTCACCGGGCTCCTTGATCCTCAGATGCCGTTCTGTGAGGACTCTCACGTGGATGGCCAGGTTTGATAAGGATTGCAAAGTGCTAGATATGCAAGGAGGGAAATCCCCAACCCTCACAAGCTTCTCCCTTCTTTTTATACGCAGTGTGGAATGAGACTTCAAGAAAAAACATGGCCACCCTGGCAAACCTTCTGTATGTTGGCTGGGTGACCGCTGCCATCATCGTCCGGGCAGGTAAGCTGATTTACCTACTTCCTAACAGGCGGTGCATGCCTCTTCTCTGTGCTACTTGCATATCTGGTGGTTAGCATGACTATTTCTTAGTTTCCTATCTGTGGGGAAGCATCTTGGGATTGTTAGGTTAAAATATCTATTTCTAAAATATTTATATCACTTTTCTATTATGATAGAAAATCTGGTGTGACTGAAGCACTATTAATCATAGTGGGAATGTAGGGCTAAAAGCCGCCTTAGCAAAATGCTTAGCATAAGCAACCCCATTTTATGCCTTGGTATAACTAATGCCACTAAGTAAGAGCAAAGCCAGCAGGTCACGATTTAGGGGACCTTTTTACAACTCATCATGTCAGAAAAAAGTTACAAGTGGTTTAGCAGTCCAGAACAGCAGGATATAGATAGCAGCCTGACATGAAAAACAACCACTATGAGAGCTGATTGGTGGATATTTATGACACAGCTATAAAATCCATCAGAAGGCTCACGTAAGAATACTTCTGTTGACTTGCTTAGAAGTTAGATGTTGTCTTTAAAGCCTTGCTTAAATATTGGTATTGCTTTGTTCAGTAAATTAAGATTTGAGACTGGACTAGTCTCACCGATCACTTCACTAGCATTCACCCTACCTCTTAACGAAATGTAGCACAACAGAAAAGGGATGGACAATGTGAGCAACGGGCCAGATTCTGTTTTGCCTGTTAAACACGTAATTGGAGGTATGTGTGGATCTGTTTCACTCTGAAAAGCAGTTAATACAAAAGATGCTGATTTGTTTGTGACTCCATCTTAAAGAACAGATGACAATGTGGTACAAAAATATAATCGGCGGCAATCCATGGATTTGAGGGTGAGCTCTACCATGGCTCATCGATGGATCTGGAGGTGACTTGAGATCACAGCTCTTGAGCCACAGATCCACCCACAGAAGTTGCAGGCCTTTCCGCAGGGGTGAGTAGGCCATAGGCCAGGATTTCTCCCCTTTTCCTTCCTGCGCTTTCTCTTTTCTGCTTCAAAGGCAAGACACGTTACCATGAAGCAGGCTGCCACTTGCTTGGTGTTGCAGCGCCATTGGAGATGGTCAGCAGCCAGCTTCTCCCAGCTCTTGATGTCAGCATCCATGATCCTGAGGTATGTCTTCAATATTTTTGTAGTGTTTCCTCTGGCTGCTGCAAGAGCTCAGGCTGCAACTAAGCTGGGAGTCGAGAGTCAGGCATCCACATGCAATGACCAGTCCAGTGACATTGCTCCTTGAGGATCACTGACTCAATGCTGGTTACATTGGCTTTAGTAAGGATGTTGGTGATTGTGCAGCAATCTCCCCTTGAATGGAGGATTTTTTTGAGAAATCATTGGTGGTGCAGACTCTTGAGATGACAGTGGTACACCCACGTTTCACATCTGTAGAGAAGAGTGGGAATGATGACTGTGTTGTACACCTGGATCTTGATGTCTTTCTGAAGACTGTGATCAATGAAAACACACCAAAGCAATTTCCCAAAGGAGGAGTTTGCATACAAGATCCTCATTAATGTTGACTCACTGTGAGAGGTGGCTACTGAGGTAAGGGAAGTGCTCAACTACCTCCAAGGTCTCTCTTTCAATGGTAATTTGGGGAGGGGGGGGTCCCATTTATGGCCTAGAGTAGGCTGATAGAACACTGTAGTCTTTTCAGTATTGAGAGAGGCCAGTAGCTAGAGGTCAATAGGCCTCTGTGAAGAGATCCAACATGGTTTGGATGTTTTCTTCAGCGTGTGCTATTCATAGATTCATAGATCGTCGAGTTGGAAGGGACCACAATGGATCATCGTGGCCGACCCCCTGCTCCTGGCAGGAAAGAGGACTGAGGTCAGATGACCCCAGCCAGGTGACTATCTAGCCTCCTCTTGAAGACCTCCAAGCTAGGTGATAGCACCACCTCTCTTGGAGGCCCATTCCAAAACCATGGCCACCCTTACTGTGAAAAATTTCTTCCTAATATCTAACCTAAATCCACTCTCAACTAGTTTACTCCCGTCATTCCTAGTCACTCCCTGGGGCACCTTAGTAAACAACGCGTCCCTTATTCCCCGTTGGCCTCCCCTAATAAATTTATAGGCGGCTACAAGATCTCCCCTCAGCCATCTCTTGTGAAGGCTGAAGAGATTCAGCTCTCCCAACCTCCCCCCATAGGGTCTATCACGAAGGCCACTAATCATGCGACTGGCCTCCTCTGGCCCCTCTCCAGATTCCCTGCGTCCCTCTTGAAGTGCGGTGCCCAAAACTAGACACAGTACTCCAGCTGTGGCCTGACCAGTGCCACATAGAGGGGGGGCATCACCTCCTTTGATCTATTAGTCATGCACCTGCTAATGCACGACAAGGTGTGACTGGCCTTGTTGATGGCCTCGCTACACTGCCGGCTCATGTTCATTTTGGAGTCAATTATGACTCCAAGATCCCTCTGTCTTCGAGCTGTTGAGAAGGACACTCGCCACCCTATAGGTGTGCTGGGGGTTCCTCCTTCCCAGCTGGAGTACCTTATATTTATCTTTATTAAATTGCATCCTATTTCTCTCTGCTCATTGATCCAACCTGTCCTGGTCAGCCTGAATCTGCTCCCTGCCCTCCAGTGTACTAACTTTGCCCCATAACTTGGTGTCATCAGCGAACTTGGAGAGGGTGCTCTCCACACCCTCGTCCAAATTGCTGATGAAGATATTGAATAATACCGGTTCAAGGACCGAACCCTGCGGGACCCCACTGCTCACCTCCCTCCAGGCCGAGAAGGAACCATCCACCACCACTCTCTGGTGTGGTCCCTAAGCCAGTTGGCCACCCACCTGACCGTGTAGGCGTCCACTCCACGGTCTGCTGGCTTCCCAATGAGGATAGGGTGTGAAACTGTGTCAAAGGCCTTCCTAAAGTCCAGGAAGATGACATCGGCCTCCGCTCCTGTGTCCAGGCAGTGCGTGACCTGGTCATAGAAGGCTACAAGGTTTGTCAGGCAGGATCTACCTGTGACAAACCCGTGCTGGTTTCCCCTCAGCATCGTTTCCCCTGCTGGGCCTGCACAAATGTGTTCTTTGATTATTTTCTCCAGCATTTTCCCAGGAATGATGGCAGTCATCAGCATATTGCAGGTCAAGGATGCTTGTTTTGAGTACTTTGGTCTTTGAGCAAAAGATGTCCCAGATTGAAAAACCCTCCATCCTTTTGGTACTCGGCGTCAATTCCAGAAGGGAGGTGGTTCTTAACAAGAACCAGGACAACAGTAAAAAAATGGAGTTGGGGCAGTGACACATCCTTACTTGACCCCCGTTTGAATGACAAATGGATCCGTCTCTGATCTGCTATAAAGAACAGTCAGTCATCTGGTCATGGAGAAGCCTCAGGACTTTGATGTATTTTTCAGGGCAACCAAATCTGGCCAGTACTTTCCACAAGGCTTCATGACTGACAGAGACAAAGACCCAATAAGGTCAATGAAGGCCATATACAGGTCCTGATGTTATTCCTAACACTTTGGATCTAATGAGCACCAATGTTCACATCAATTGTCTCACAAGGTGGTCTGAAATCACACTGAAATTCTGGCAGGACTTCCTCAGTAAGAGATAGAAGATGGTTCAGGACAATATGGAAGAGGATTTTGTTTGCTGCAGGAAGGAGGGTGATGCCTTGATAGTGCCTGCACACAGACTTATCTCCATTCTTGACAATAGTCACAATGTTAGCGTTCCTCACATCCCCAGGATCTCCTCGTTGTTCCAACTGCAAAGGATCCATTTGTGGAGTCTCAGTGCCAGTTCCTCACCACCAGCCTTGAAGATTTCAGCAGGAATGCCATTGAGTCCAGTATCCTTGCTCTTCTTGGTTTCCTTGATGGCAGGCCAGACTTCTCAGATAGGAGAGTCGGCAAAGGATCCCCTTTCCAGTTGTTTGGGGAGGAACTCAATGGTAGCATCCATCACAGTCAAACTCACAATCCAGTAGTGCCTCAAAGTGCTCTTTCCGTCTAGCTTGGACAGATTGTCTTGGAGGAGTGTCAAGGCCAGGAATTGCAGGGAAGCAGGAATAGGGGAGGTCGGACTGTAGATTGCTTCCATTGCCTGGAAGAAACTATGCATGTCATGTTAGAGCTGAATCTCCTTGGCTTGACCTTGCCACCACTGATTTATGATTTCCTGGATCTTCCTTTGAGCTTCAGCTTTGAGAAGCTGATATGTCTCCTTTTTCTGCTGAGATGAGGTGTCATCTTGCCTCCTTCAAGGAGGGCTTGGATCTCAGCGTCATTGTCATCAAACTAGTTTTGGTATCAACGGGTAGTATCGCCAATGGATTAAGCACAGGCCATATGGACTATAGCTTTAAACCCCTTCCAGAGTTCCTCCATATTGCCTTCAGTTGTGGGCAGGGCAGAAAGCTTTTCATGATGACACTGTTGGAGATCCTTGCAGACCTTTAGGTCTTGAAGAGATCTGGCATTGAGAGACCTTCACATTGCTTCTGGTTGTTTTCAGTGCTCTGGAGCAAGCCGGATATTCACAACAGAGCTGATAATCATCTGCCCAGCAGTCATCAGTTCCTCACGTGGCTCATGTGATACAGCCCGTGATCAAATGGATGTCTCTAACAAGAACATAGTGGAGGAGGTGCCATCGCTTAGAGCAAGGGTGTCTCCAGGTGGTCTTGTATTTGTCACTCTGTCTGAAGATGGTGTTTATGATGACAAGATCATGCTGTGTGCATTTGCTCAGGAGAAGGATGCCACTGGAGTTGGCTTTCCCTACTCCTTCTTTCCCGGTGGTGCTACTCCAGAGTTTCAGGCCATGGCCAACTGTGGCACTGAAGTCACTGACAAGAATGATCTTGTCTTCCTTGGGAGTATTAATCAAAACATGGTCAAGGTTGGAGTACAATTGTTCTTTGACATCATTGTCAGCAGCAAGCATGGGCGTGCACGCACACATGACAGTGGCATACTGGTTGTTGCTAATCTAAAGACAAAGGGTCATAAGGCATTCATTGATGCTCTTGGGCAACTCTGCAAACTGGCTAAGGAGCTGATTCTTGATGGCAAAGCCAACACCATGAACACATCTGTCCTGAGCCAGTTTCCCTTCCAGAAGCAAGTGTAGCCTCCACCCTCTTCCCTCAGCTAACCCTCATCTGGTTGTCTTGTCTTACTCAGAGCTGCCTTGTTCATGTTGTCTCTTGCTAGTTCCTCGGAGATGACAGTAATTCTTCTTTCCAGTTGTTCGTTATCTCGGTTGTCCATCAAGGTGCAAACATCCCATGCTGCACAAATCAGTGCCTTTTTATGATGTTTTCAACTGCAGAGAGAGTGTTCCCACTGGATTCAGTCACCCAACTGGGAGTAGATAAGACCATCTAGATTTAGGTCTCCCTTTTCTAGCCCCCTCCCCCTGTGGAGTGAGCAGAGGTGATCCAGAATAGGACTGATTAGTCACAGTAGCAGCTGCCAAATTGCACCGCTATCTCAACCAGATGCAAGACGACCATCAGGTTACTGTCACCTGCTTGCAAATTTCTCACTGGAAGCTTCTGGATTCACTGGTCCTGTCTCCATCACCACTGGTCCATCGCCACAGGGCTTTTAAAGGTTCATAGATTCATAGATGTAGGGTCTGAAGGACCTCAACAGACCATCGACTGACCCCCTGCCTAGGCAGGAGAGAGCACTGGGGTCAGATGACCCCAGCCAGATGCCTTCCAGCCTTCTCTAAAGCCCCCCAAGGCAGGGGAGAGCACCACCTCTCTTGGAAGCCTAGTCCAAATTTTAGCCACCCTCACCATGTAGAAGTTTTTCCTGATATCCAGCCTAAATCTGCTCTTTGTCAGTTTGAGACCATTGCTCCTTGTTAGGCACCCTGGTGAACAGAGCATCTCCGATCCCTTGCTGCGTCCCCATAATGAACTTGTAGGCAACCACAAGGTCACCTTTCGGCCTTCTCGTGTGGAGGCTGAAGAGGTCCAGGTCCCTCAGTCTCTCCCCCTAGGGCTTGTCCTGTAAGCCCCTGACCATACGAGCGGTCTCCTCTGGACCCTCTCAAGTCTATCAACATCCTTCTTGAGGTACGGTGCCCAAAACTGGATGCAGTACTCCAACTGCGGTCTGACCCACGCCGCATAGAGGGGAAGCATCACCTCCTTGGATCTATTCGTCATGCATCTGCTGATTTGGTTGGTACAGCAGAGTTTTTTTTCCCCGCTGTGGTAGAAGCCTGCATGTGACTTCATTTAACACGAGGAAGCTGCTCCATGGAAACAATAAGCACACAGTCTTGACAAGCTGGACATCAGGACCCAGTGGCAAGGGTGAACCCTAGACAATAGGAGACTTTCATCTTACTACAGCTTTCTGCTCTTTACAGCTGTACAACATTTACAGCTGTATAAAAAAATAATTATGGCCGTACAAAAATAGATGTATTCATGGATTTTCAACATCTTTGAAAGGGTGAACCAGACTCACATTTCAGCACTTAGGTCCACTTAGATGCATAATAGGGGGTGTAGCATCAGGCTTTATGTGCTCACAGACAGAAGTCACCCGAAGCGCTGTTTCATAGACTCGTGGACGGTAGAGTCGAAAGGGGCCACAATGGAGCATCGTGTCCGAGCCCGGCCCCGTTGCAGCCTGCCGCGGTGGGGTGAAGAGGTCTGGGCTACGGTCAGCGGAGACGAGAGCAAACAGGCTTTACCCAGGAGTCTCTCTCTGCTGGAGGAAGCGAGTTGGCACTGAGGCCGCCTTCGGGAAGGGAAGGGAAGGGAAAGGAAAGAAGACTGTTATTTAGGAGTGTCTTTTGAGGGGATCAAAGACTCCCTTGGCCCAGGTAGAGCACGGATCCCTTTCCAAAAGCGTGTAGTCCCGGAGGCTCTTTGAGGCAGCCTGAAACACTGCTACAGATGGGCAATGCTGCAAAGGCTGCTTGTGCGTGACCAGCTGAGGGTGGCAGCGAAGGCAGGAGTGGGGCCCAAGGGTGGGGAAGACGAGCAAAGAAGACCTGCCGTGGTGCTCCAGTGGTGGAAAGCAGGGCGGCAGTGGCAGTGGCACCGCTGGGGTTAGACGGGTTCTAGTTAGCGCCTCTCTGCCGAGCAGCACTTGCTTCAGCTCCTGATGGACCCACTTTGAAGCCTTGACTTCTTCGAGCTGGGACTACAAGCGGTGAATGGAGCACACCACGTGGAGAGAGAGGGGTCCCGGCTCGGGGCTGTCAGCCACTCCTAGCTCTGGGAGGTTGGGTGGTTCACAATATCCCCACTTCCCCCTTCGTCAAGGCTTGCTGGGTTAGTGCAGAGGTTGCAAGCGGGGCAGGTTTGGCTTTCTGAGCAATCGGGAGGCGTAATGTAGTTGTCCCAGGTTTGTGGATTGGGGCTTGAACTCTTGCTTCAGTTATTAGTAAGAGCCCTAGAGACGGAGCTGGCCCTTGGTACCGTCCAGCAGGTGCAGGCAGGAGGATTGCATGTGTGCAGCTCTGCTTCTGGACTAGAGGTAAAGAGGTGAGAAGAGAGCGTGCGCCGAAGTGCTGCCACTTCCTGACTGGAGGAAGAGACGTTCGTGAGAAGGAAGAGTCTTATTCTGTCCTAGGTGATGGTCGTGGCATATTAAAAAAAAAAAAAGGAAAGTAAGGATGAGAAAGGAAGCTGCTATCTTTCCTTGGGCGCATCCAGAGTTATGCAAGCCACAAGGTCATCTCTAGTGCTAAAAACTTTATTAACAAGGTCATGACTTCTGTCTTTATGGTATATCTCTGGGAGGTTACATTTCTACTACCAAGACATTTTCACAATGAAGTGTAACAGGCACACACAGCACTTCTGCATTACACGTTATGGTCATACAATTCAGCGTAAGTCAGGTGTTATGTTCAGTTTGGGACAATGTAGTCCAGAAAAAAATTGGATCGAGTCCAAAGGAGCTGAACAAAAATAAGATGTCAAGAAAACGTGGCTTACAAGGCAGGCTTGGACAATAACAGTCTTTAAATATGGAAGGGATTGTAATAAAGAGTGTGGTGCTCAGCTGTTTTCCGTGTTCACAGGGGACAGTACTGGGCTTAATGGATTTTCAGCACCCCCATGTTCACAGGGGATGATAAAGGGCTTAAATTGCAGCAAGAGAGATACGGGGGGACACCAGGAAGAACCTCTTAACTCGGTGTGGGACCGGTTCCCTGGAGAGCTTGTGGACGCTCTTGTCGCTGGAAGTTTGCAGTGCAGGCTGGACATCTGGCTGAGCTGGTTTAGACAGGCAGGATCCTTCCTTGAGCAGGGAAGGGGACTACATGTGACCCGGTGACTTCCAGCCCGGCCTTATTTTTCCATGCGTCTATGTAAGGCTCTGATACATGTGAATACCTATTACAACACTGATTCACACACACCTGAATAGACTAACACGACCAAAACAGGTATCCTAGTGCTTCACCTTAGGACATGTGTGTCCCTATGTGCTCAGTGCTGGATGAGTTCACACTCATTTCTCACTGGGAAGTTGTCTTGCACTATCGTAAGCTCTAGATACTCTCTTCCTTGAAATGGAGCTGCAATTCTGCGTCTCCCCCGAGAGCTTCCGACTCACCCCGGGGCAGTGAAACTTTCAGGCTCTGTTAATACAAAGTTGTCCTTCTTCCTTCGCCAGGCTGTGAACGTCCCATAATTAAAGGGTTCATCAATGAGGATGTGCTGCTGCCCTGCATAGCTGAACAAAAGGGCCCCTTCCACCTGGAAGAGGTTGTGGTTAATTGGCAGAGTTCAGACAATCGGGAAATCATGCACAGCTTCTACCACGGCAAGGACCATCCAGAGCACCAAGCGGAAAGGCTGCGGGGAAGAACCCAGCTCTTTCCCCAGGAGTTCCCCAACGGCAACGCGTCCCTGTTGTTGAGAAGATTATCCATCCAGGATGCAGGGAATTATACCTGTCACGCTGTTGTATATGATGCAGCTCCTTCTACTGAGCACAACCTCCAGCTTCACGTCCTAGGTGGGTCAGTAATTCTCCCTGTTTGCGTGTGCCTAGAAATGCCCTTTGAAGGATGACGTTTTGAAATGAAACTTGCCCTGCGAGGAGTCAGGTTTGAGATAAAGCGCAAACCTAGTTATAATAGTAATTTTGACCACGCTTTGGGATTTTATATCTGCCCAGTCATGCAGATGTGACAGGTAGCTAGCCTGGCTTTAATGTCATTACTCCAGTCCAGCTACAGCTCTGGTTAATAGGTGGTTAAGGTGGGGGCTATGCGCTGCCAGCCCTCCATTTCAGCTACATCTTTCTGGGGACAGGACTCCAAGACCACGACCCAAATTATTTCCAAAAATAGAAACTAGTTCAGCTGTTTAAAAAACAAAAACCTGCCTGTCAATCTGCTTGTGTGTCCCTGTCCCCCACCGCTGTCACACCACAAGTAGACTTGTTCAGGATCAGCTCTGTCCAAACCATCCTACACAAATCCATCATCTAAACTCTTTGTAAAACTGCCGTCCACCCTGACATAACACTAGACATCAGCCCCCAACCTGCCAGGGTGTGATCAGGAAGCATCAATTTTCCATAAAAGGTTTTAACTTTCTGTCAAAATCGCAGCCCCCGGAGACAAACGTTTTTGTGCAAGAGGCCAGAAGAAATGTGCTCCTTCTAGGACCAAAGCCAGATGTCCCTGGCTAGAGGGTCTTGCCGGTGTGCTTCGGGTCAGACAGATCACCGTATTTGGGGCCAGGCCAATTAATGGCATGATAGGAACCAGCCCCAAAGTTATGACATACTTTTTGTGGACTAACTTGGTGGCTTATTCTTTATCACACCATTCATTGACTGAACGCGTGGCTAGGTTACAATTTAAGATGGGATGAACTGGTTAATCATGCCTTAAGTATAATTGGTGGCAGGAGGCTAAGAGCATGCAGGAAGGAGGCAGGTAGGCATTACACGTGAAAGGCACTATTTTGAGTGTTTGTACTATCTGATATGCTGGAAATAATTGCATCTCATTTCATCTCTACCCCTTTGCAGAGGAAGAAGTCCCAATAAAACAAGGAAACAACCGGCTCCTTTTTCTCTTTGCCTTTATGGCCATTTTACTCCTAGTTCTCCTAGTGGTGGTTACTTTCCTCATTAAAAAGAAGTGTAAAAAGTCTGATTCATGCAGCGCAGAAGGTAGGTGCCATGGAGAGAACGTAAATATTGTTTGAACTCAGTTGTTTTGGGCAGGCTGGGTTTTGGTGTGTTATGCATGGGGGCCCTTGAAGTCCACAGAGCCTTCACGTGTCACAATGAACAGGGAAAGACAAAAGACTTGTTATCTGAAAAGAGATCTTGCATTGGGGAGCAGCGTCATCCCCAGCAGTAAGGCAGAAGGTTCCAGTTGTGGCCATCACACAAGCCCCCCCCAGACCGCAGCGAGGCAGCTAAAGGGAACGGGCTGCTGGCAGGTCTTGTCCAGTTCAGCCTGCCCCCAGATGCCCCTGCGTAAATCCCAAATACCTTCACTGACCTCGGTCAACCTGGCTTGGGTGTTCACCCGGGTAGGGGAGAGCAGTCTGTGGCCCCGAGCTGGGACTTTCTGGAGCAGCCACACTGCCCCTAGGCCTTGCAAGAAGAGGACTGGCTCAAGACCCAGCAGCCTGCATGGAGTGGGGGACTAGGCAGGGTTCCCCTTCGCTGCTAGCAGCTGTCATCTCAGCCGTATTGCTAAGGGCAGCCTCAGCGTAATGCACAGCCAGCTTCTACACCTGGCCCTGTCGCTTCGTTGTGTACTGACCACCTTCTTATGTGACAGATGCAGAGAAGCTGATTGAGGACAGGAATGCAGGTGAGTTTGACACTTCATTGGCTTTAATGGGTGCTGAAACCTTCTGCTAAGGTTTGGTTTGAAGAGCAAGAAGGTGGCAGAGAACAGCCAAGGATGTTTCTCCCTAGATTCATAGATGGCAGGGGCTGGAAGGGACCTTGGAAGATTGCCGTGTCCAGCCCCTGCACCAGGCAGGAAAGACAAATGGAGTCAGGTGAGCCCAGCAAGGTGACCGTCCCGTCTCCTCTTGAAGATTTCCAGGGTAGGCAACTGCACCACCTCTTGGGGGAGCTTATTCCACAGTCTGGACACCCTGGATGGGAAGGAGTTTTTCCTACTGTTGAGCCTGAAATGGTCTTCCAGGAGTTGGTAGCCATTACTCCTGGTTTCCCCCCGGGCGCCCTGGGGAACAGTTGCTCACCGAGCCCTTGATGTGCTCCCGTCGGGTAGCGGTAAGCTGCTACCAGGTCCCCTCTCAGCCTTCTCTTCCTCAGGCTGAAGAGGCCCAGGTCCCTCGGCCTGTCCTCGGATGGCTTGTCTTTTAAGACTCTGGTCATTCGGGTGACTCTTCTCTGGACTCTCTCAAGCTTGTCCACATCCTTGTTAAAGTGCGGTGCCCAGAACTGGACGCAGTACTCCCGTTTCAGGCTTAACACTAGGAAAAACTTTCTCACAGTCTCACACAGTCTCCCTGTGGAATAAGCTCCCCGAGAGGTGGTGCAGTCGCCTACCCTGGAACTCTTCAAGAGGAGACGGGACAGTCTCCTCGCTGGGCTCACCTGACCCCAGTTATCTTTCCTGCCTGGTGCAGGGGGCTGGACCCGATGATCTTCCAAGGTCCCTTCCAGCCTTACAATCTGTATTTGGAAAACTTTCTCCCTGGGAGGGTAGGAAAGCACTGGAACAGGTTACCCAGAGAGTTGGTGGGCTCCCCTTCCTTGGAGGTTTTGAAGACCCGGGTAGACAAAGCCTTGGCTGGGATGATGGAGCTGAGGCTGGGCCTGCTGTGAGCAGGGGATTGCCTAGGTGTGACCTCCTGAGCTCCCTTCCAACCCACATTTTCTGTGATTCTTTGTTCCCTGAGATAGACCCAGAGATTTCAAACAGGAATCCAGTGTCACAAACGTCCTGCTCTGCTGTCCTTCTCAATTGTTTGCAAGAAAGGACTTTCTCTACTAGTTTTCCATAGTCCAAAAACGAGTGCAAGCAAACAGGTGGCGCTTGCTGAGCAGGGCCCTGAGTCAGCACAGGTCGGGAAGTGCTGCTCGTGTGCCTGCAGCCCCCGTGTTGCGGTGCCCGCCCCCCTGCTGGCACACGGGGGTACTGCACCCGCCAAAGGGCCGCCCCTCCCCCCCGGCGCTGGGGGAAGGGGACTGCACCCTGCGTGCTAGAACAGCATCCCTGCAAGGGTGGCGGGGGCCTCCGAGGACATCTAGGCCTGTCCCCGACCAGACTCCCTGTTCCTAGACCAGCCCAGGGGATGCGGAGTCAGTCTCTTCTCGAGAGCCTCCACCGCACCACTTCCCCGGGCAGCCTGCTCCGCCGTGTCACGGGTCTTCCCAGAAGGAAGATTCCCCGAAGAGCTGTTGTAAATGCACTCTGCGGAGGACTGCGTGTGACCAGGGGCAAGCCACTGCCTCGTGCCCTGGGGCCCTGGGTTTCTCTGGTTACAATTTGCAAATTCGCTCTTTAAATGATTTCCCCTCACTGCCCCCCCAATTCTCTGATTTACCCAAATCCACTTTTTTCCACAATTAAAATGAAACACCACTCTATATACATGAGCATCAGTTGAACACAAGGTTTTATTGATATATTTATAATCTTAAAGCAATTTGGAAACCTACCAGTGCCTCAATCACTATAATAAAATACACTCTAAATACCGATACATTTTGGCATTTGATTTGGGTTTTTTATCATGGGAAAATCAGAGCTCCCCCTGCCTCCTTCACTCACCAGCTGCGGCTGTGTCCCCCCCAACCCCACTGCCTTGTGGTGCTGAGCAGCCCTGCTATGCCAGTGCCCTGCCCGTGCCAGTGCTCCTCACTCCTGGCCCACAGCCCCATGAGAAAATCTGAGTTTTCCCACATTTTTCCATGGTGAATGGACAGTTAATCTTCTCTTTCCTGTGCATTCAACCTATTGGTTACCGACTAGTTTGATGGTGAATCTCCAGCTCTCACCCCTGAGGACCTCCCTAGGCCTCTTTGCCTGTTACTTTGTCCATCTGTGGGAATTTGCCTCCTGTTTCTCCAAGTTGATTAAATTCTGCCTGTTTGAAATCTGTCGGTGCACATGTTCTGCTGTTCTCACATCTTCTTCTCCTCAGCATCATAAAGTCTGCCATTGTGACCACTTCTTACCTTTCCGACCTCACTCACGTTCTCAGTCAGTTCATCCCTTGTGGACTGAACCAGACCCCAAAGGGAATATCCTCCCAGTTGTGTCTTCAAGGGTTCGAGACCAAATGGTATTTTGTACAGGTTCTGCTTGACAGCTGTAACGTCACTCATAAGAAATTGAACCTACAACTAGACTGGGCTAGTCCTTTTGCGTATGGTGACGCAGGTTTGTTTAACGAGAATTTGCATAGGGCATGTCTACACGTGCATTTCCTGTGCAGCGAGCGGTTTTTAGGCCAGCGTCTACACAGGCAGGCCTTACAGTGCACTAACACTGTGTGCGGATGGACTTGTTTGTAAGGCGTGTACACGTGCCTTACTGTGCAGTAACTAATCAGGAGTAAATTTGCTACCTACATCAAGCAAGTAGCAAATTTTCACCCAATTCAGCAGAAGTCACCATAGTTACTGCACAGTCTAGGTGTGCACATGTAGATGTGCACGTGTACTGCACAGTGGTTTTCGGTTACTGTGCAGCAACATAAATTACTGCACAGTAACTGTGCACATGTAGATGCACCCACAGAGTGGGGACTTCAATGTACCAATGCAATGAAACAAGAATACATTAAAAAAAGAAAAAAAGAGATGCATGGGATTTTATTTTGCCTGTGAATTTTCTCCTCTGCTGTTGCTTTTATTTTATAGAAGTCCTGGAACGTTTCAGACGGGCGGTTTGCGAGAGATCTGCACCCTGCTACAAACTGTTTTCAGAGAAAGAATCAGATAACACCTTAGACAGGAAACTATACATGATAAGCGGGAAAAAGCTACGCGCAGCCAGTGAAATAACCAATTATATATATCGAAGTCAGGAGAAAGTGGCTAGCATACAGCCCGAAGAGCTGTTCACCACTAAGAAACCAAATGCCACACGGATGTTACTGGTGGGAAATACTGCCAAGATAATCAGCCGTACCTGTAAGAGGCTGCAACAGAAGTGGGCTTCAGAGGAAAACAAGGTGGTCTACGGGTGTGTGACCTATATACCATGCAGGGAGCTGAAATCTAGTGAGAGGCCAATGAGTGTGAGAGAGCTGCTGGAACAGCAGTGCAAAGAGCTAGCCCCCGTTCTGCCTGATCTTCTCAGTACCGGAACAGTGCTCGTTATTCTCGATGGACTAGAGGAGTTCAAGGATGATCTGAGTGACACGCAGTCCTCTGGGAGTCTGGATATCGATACCCCTTTAGTCATCAGCGCTCTGGTCTGGAAAGTCATCACCAAGGATCTTCTCCCAGAAACAGATGTTCTGGTAACTGCCCAGCTAACTACAGTGAGTGAAATCGGGAAGCATTTTGAGGACATATTTGTAATCTTTGACTTCACTTCTGATCAGATTAAGCAATATTTTGACATAGGTCTTCAAAGAAAAGAAATATTTCATTGTAACTTTGGTGCCGTGACAAAGCAGGAGCTGTTGCCTTTGGTAGCTGTTCCTCTCCAAATTGATCTTTTGTGTGATGCATTGATGACTGTTTCCAAAAACCTGGATATCAGAAATGAGCAACTTACACCTGATGAGAGGGTGTCTTCTTCTTCGCAGCTCAGTTCAAGGACCCTGGAAGCAGGTGGCACTGATACAACACCTCCTGCCCCAGTGCTGAATGTAGACTCCAAATTTCTAGAAGATATTAAAGAAATTACCTTTCGTCTGGCAAAGATGTGTTATGACTGTCTGGTCTCCGATGCACAGGAGATACAGAGAGAGGAACTTGAGAGGTATCGTGTTGATCCTGACCTTCTCACAAAGCATTTTCCCCATTTCTTTTTAAGTAGAAAAGAGAATACATTTTTTGTGACTCAGCATCCTGGTGTAAGGAGCATGTTTGCTGCCTTGCACTGTGTCCGGCAGATCCAGGATGCAGAAGAGCTGAAGGAGTGCCTGGATACCTGGGTTTCTGGGTATCTCCCTGCACAAGGAAAAAGCAAAAGCCTCCTAAAGGTTGTCCCCTTCAGTTGTCCAGCAGAAAGGCAACATTTCATCAGGTTTTTCATGGCTCTCTTGCCTTACAAAAACACCAAAGACTTCTTATGGGGCCCACGTCTACTCAGTGGTGCTCTAAGAAGACCTCTGCGGAAGTGGTTTGAGGCCTGGATTGCTCAAGGCCTTGACAAAATGCATTTGCTCAACCTTTTCCATTGTGTGTTTGAGCTGCACGACACCTCTCTGACCCAGGATGTGTCATGTTGCTTTACGCACATCACTTTGCACCACATTCCCCTCAGCCCTGCAGACATTGGAGCTATGAAATACAGCCTGGAGAAGTCCACGCTGCAAGTGTTAGACTTAAGGCTGTGCGACCTCCAGGATGAAAACTTGGAGCAACTGGACTCTGTAATGAAGAGCTGTACACAAGTCTGGTGAGTTATTCCTTGTTAACTGTCTTTTAGTGGGGAAGTATGTCTGAGACGCCGATGCCTTGTCCCCTCTGTGGATGTCGACAAGCTGAGTGGAGTTGCAGGCACCTCGGGGGACAAGATTGGGATTCCAGATGATCTTGATAAATTGGCAAAATGGTCTGAAGTAAAAGGGATGAAGTTCAGTAAAGGACAAGTGCAAAGTGCTACACGTAGGGTAGTACTCAGCCCCAAGCAGTCAGCACAGGCTAGCAGGCCTGGCGGGGAGCCAGCTGGACGTGATAACCAGCTAATGGGAGTGAAGCCACCAAGACAGAAAACTCTAGGAGGGAATCCCAGAAGAGGAGAGGGCTGGGGGAAGCCCAGATCTAAAATTGCCCCTCTCCTGGTGGAGGAGGACAGAGGGTTTTGCTTTGTTTGTTCCATTTATTGGTAGTTCAGTGTAGAATAAAATTGTCTGAGAACCTGAAACCAAAGCTGACTTGTCTAGGGCACCAGAGTAAGTAACCTGGTTGCAGTGTAGTTTAAAATGTCAAAAGCAAATTTCTGGACCCATCCAAATATATCAGATTTCAATACAATGATCAGATGCGATGCTTCGGGAATGATATGACTTGTTTCTATGGAGTCTTCAAGAAGAAAGAGAGTGCACGGGACTGGGATAGACAATGTCAGCGCAATGTATTACAAACCTCGTCTCTGAGCACTGGGTAAGAAAACAGTGACATCTAAACACATCTCAATGAAATAGCTGCATACAGTCCCTTTCCTAAAGTGCTTGTAGAAACGTAGGGACCATAATTAAACAAATAATAAATACCAACAACACGGCACTTCTACATGCCTTCTGCCTCCTTAGAGCAGACCTAGGCAGTGGAGAAAACTACAGTATGCAGGGAGAGATTCACTGAATGCACAATTCAATCCAGTTACAGACTATGCCGAGAAGGCTGAAGTATTTGGTGACTTTTTTACCTTGTCTAACAAGGGCCCCCAACCCCTGCTGCGGACTCGAGGCCAGGCAGCTGCAGGAGGTCAGGTGGGAATTAGCAGACAGCTAAATGAATAATAAGTAAAGCAGAACAGAGGGAACTGCTGCTCTTGAGACCAAAGGCAAACTCCTGCAGCTTGCTGTGAAACTGATAGGTCAGGTGACCGGAGGAGGAGGAGCAAAAGGCCATATAAGCCTGGCTCCTAGGATAGAGCCTCAGAGTGGCTCCTGCTAGACTCAGAGGAGGAGCTTTGCAGACCGGGAAGAGAAGGAAGCTCTGCAGAGCATCATATGATAGCTCAGTGGTTTATATTTCCTTTTGGTTTATGTTGTTTGAGCCATAAGGCATGGAGTAGCTGAAGGGGAGGCAGGAGATCACTAAAGACAGCCAGAGAGAGGGTGTGGACTGCACTACTGGACTGAAGGCTCAACTATGTTGAGGGTTAACCAGTCTCAGAGATGGTGTGCAGATGGTGAGGGAAAAGCACCAAAGGAGTCATCCTGGTGGACAAGGTCAGCCTCCCAAGTTAGCATCTTTATTTTCCACCAAAGACATGGCAGGAGAGGATATGGTAGTACCCTGAGTAGCCTGAGGGAGACAGCATGGGCATAGAATGGCAGAGCTTGGGGCCAGAGGGCCTAGTGCCTAGAGCAAGGCAGAGGCATGGCCAGGGGCCTAAAGAATGGCAGAAAGAGCCAAGGGAGGCTCAGCAGCCCATGAGAGGGCAGAGACAAAGGCTAGATAAGCAGCTGGGAACCCCAAAGCTTGGTGTGGTCAGTGGACTGGACCTAGAGGGCTCAGCTAGAGAAAAAGGGTGGAGGTCAGGAAGGCCAAAGTCCAATGCATGAAGCAATTGCAGCCTCACTCTAAGTCCCTCAGACAGCCTCTTAACAAACATAAAAGGCATGGCAGGAAAGTAAAGGAGGTGGGGGCACCTGGAGTTTGAGCCAGGGCAGGAATTGTGTGGCCACCAAGGGGCATCACAGACACCCTGGGACCTGAACCTGTCACCCAGCCCGTGTGGCCAGATGAGTTTGACACCCTTGATCTAGGGAATTGCAGTGCAGCCAGACTGACCTTGATACCTGGAAAGATCATGGAGCAGGCCATCAAGGACTCTCTTTCGAAGCCCCTGGAGGAAAAGATGATCAGGAATAGTCAATGTGGATTCAACAAGAGTAAGTGAAGCCCGACCAACTTGATTTCCTCCTGTGATAAGGTGACAGGCTCTGTGGCTGTGGGGAGAGGAGTGGGTGAAGCAGGGATGATCCTACCTGGAGCAGGCAGCTGGGCTAGATGAACTGTTGAGGTCCCTTCCAGCCCTGCTTTCCAACACTTCTATAGCAGTTTTCACATTTATCTGCCATTTTGATCAGTGTCTTTTCAGATTAATTTTCATAGATTTCACAGACATTAGGGCTGGAAGGGATCTCGGAAGATCATCAAGTCTAGCCCCCTGCCCCAGAGGCAGGAAGTTAGCAGGGGTCATAGGATCCCAGCAAGATAAACATCCAAATTTCTCTTGAAGGTGTTCAGATTAGGTGCTTGAATCACCTCCAGCAGCAGGCTATTCCAGACCTTGGGGGCTTGGACAGTAAAGAAGTTCTTCCTTATGTCCAGTCTGAAACAGTCCTGGAGGAGCTTGTGACCGTTCGACCTTGTCATCTCTTGGGGCGCTCTGGTGAACAAATGTAATGATGTCTGTCTTCTTCTTTTCCTTCGTTTTCTTTTTTCTTTCTCTTTTTCTTGAAAGGATAAGTTACAATAAGCTGACTGAAAAATCTGGAAGAATCCTGCAAAGAGTCCTTGAATACCCCAACTGCAGGGTGCAATACCTCTCGTGAGTATTTCCTTGCCCCTGGGGAGGAGAGAGGAGCTCCTATTTTAATATTAAGCAGAGTTTACACATGCATAGCATGTAAAAGTTTTGCTGACACCTTTTGAAGGGAGGACCATCCCCTTGGAGGAAAGATGTGTGCCCCCCTCCCCTTCACTCTCTCTCATCTTAATAGCCAGTTTGAAAAGTACAGCTTAGGTGACCACCCATCTGTGCAAAAGCAGCACGGGGCTGCAGTGTGGCTTTTATGGCAGGCTGTGGAAGAGAAGTGCTGTTTCATAAAAGAGGAAAGTGGAAGCTATAAGGCATTTGTTATAAGAGGGAAATGTGGAAAATGCTTAGGAAGAGAGGCAAGGAAAGGATTAACCGTTTGGATGCAAGAAAGGGCAGGAGGAAAGAGTAAGAGTAAAACTTAAGGAAAACCTGTTCTAAGAAAAAGTTGTAACCTGATCTCAGAGTGCCTGAGGTCACGCTGTGGTTTGTTTAGGTTAAGTGCAATAACTTTTATTGCTGGTCCAATAAGAAGTCAGTAGCAGAGAAAATTAACCCCTGTGCTAAAAACTGTGCAAATGTACAGGAGTAGAGCCTAAGGAGCCCAATGAGAGAGCAGCTTTACAAAGATTGTTCAGGTGTTGGTGCAACACAGAGGGTGTGAGCAGTGTGGTTTGTTCTGTGTGCAAGGTAGAGAGGGCTGTTGAAAGTGTAAGTGTGGGCACCCTCATTGGTAAGAGGGAGTGGGAAAGGAAAGGTAAGAAATGTTCTTGCTACTAGGAATAATATGGAAGTCCTAGAAGGGAAAGTGTTAACAGCTTGTTAAGGCAAGAAAAAAAAGGTGTTTGTGAAAACTCAGTGTCAGCTATTAAGGCTCTTGCTGTAATTGCTAGTGTTAATCAGGACAAGCAGATAAAGGCACTTCTTCAGGTGCAGACTGTGGCAGAAGGCCACCTCTGTTTCTCCCCAAAAACTCGGCTCTGACAATTTGGTTAAGATGGGCCCAGCAGAGGATGCACACTTTACCCTGTCTCTTTAGGTAACCTGAGCTGGAGACATTCCTGAGGGACCAGGCCTGGGTGGTGGCAGCTCTACCCCCAGGCTAGCGGGTGTGCTCCAGCAAGGGGGTCGGCCAAATGTGGGGCGCCCCCCGGGGAGGCACTCGGAGCCTAGGAAGTGGTCAGGTGCAGTGAGGTGGGTGGCTCAACACAGGAGCACCCCCTACTGGCCTGCCACACAGCCAAAAAGAGGAAAAGATACAAGCATGTGTCTTGAATGAAGAATCAAACCCCACCCATTATAACATAATCAGTAATGTTATTGTATTATTCTCAATTTACCATTTTTAAATTGGGAAGTATGTGCCCACTTACCCTTTTCTTCCTTATCAATTTGGACCACCATTGGACTAGTTTTGTTGATAATAAGATATGGTCCTGTCCACTTAGATTCAAAGGCATGTGCCTTTGGAGTGAGTTTGTTTCAGGTTCACCTTATATTCCAAGAACTGGGACATCCTTCCAGTCCAGGCTGAACGGACGTGTCCAGGTCTGGCATCCACAGACAACTTTAATTTTCAAATGGTGTAGTCCCAATAATTTTAACACATCTTTATGATAGTTATATGCCTCTAAACGTTTGACAATTTGAAACAAACTAAACAAACAAACAAAAACTACATAACAAGACAACATAAAACAGACAAAATGATTATTATTATAGTAAAAGCCATGGCTTGGGTAAAGAAGATGCTGTTGATCTTACCTCAATCCTGGGGAAACTCTTTGAGAAGGTCATGAAGGAGCACATCTGTGATGGGCCAGCATTGGGGATGATGCTCAAGGGCAACCAACATGGTTTCATGAGGGGCAGGTCATGTCAGACCAACCTGATTGCCTTTTACGATCAGGTCACAAAAGCATTGGAAGCAGGTGTCGCCGTGGATGTAGTCTTTCTGGACTTCAGCAAGGCTTTTGACACTGTCGACCACCCCATCCTCATTAAAAAACTAGGCGACTGTGGCATCGATGCCTACATGGTCAGATGGATTGTGAATTGGCTGAAGGGTCGTACTCAGAGGGTGGTGGTGGACAGGTCATATTCAACCTGGGGGGAAGTGGGCAGTGGGGTCCCCCAGGGCTCGGTCCTTGGACCCGCACTGTTCAATTTCCTTATCAGTGATTTGGACGACGAGGTGAAAAGCAACCTGTTCAAATTGACTGATGATACCAAAATCTGGGGTGAGGTGGGCACGCTAGCAGGGGGGGAGAGAGTGCAGAAAGACCTGGATAGGTTGCAGGGGTGGGCTAACAAAAACAGGATGCGTTTCAATACGGACAAGTGCAGGGTGTTGCATTTAGGCAGTAGTAACCGGCAGCACACTTATAAGATGGGAAACTCCCTTCTTGAGAGCATGGAGGCAGAAAGGGATCTTGGAGTCATTACTGACTCCAAGATGAACATGGGCCGACAATGCGAGGTCACGGTTGGCAGGGCTAACCGGACCCTGTCGTGCATCCACAGGTGCGTCTCAAGTAGGGCCAAGGAGGTGATCCTCCCCCTCCACGCGTCACTGGTCAGACCACAGCTGGAGTACTGTGTCCAGTTCTGGGCACCCCACTTCAAGAGGGATGTGGACAACATAGAGAGGGTCCAGAGGAGGCCACCCTCTTGATCCGGGGACAACAGGGCAGACCCTACAACGAGAGGCTACAGGACCTGAACCTGTTCAGCCTCCACAAAAGAAGGTTGAGGGGGGACCTGGTGACCGTCTATAAACTCACTAGGGGGGACCAGAAGGGTTTGGGGTTGACCTTGATTCCCCCAGCGCCCCCCGGGATAACAAGGAATAACGGCCACAAGATGTTGGAGAGTAGGTTCAGATTAGACATCCGTAGGAACTACTTCACAGTCAGGGCGGCTAGGATCTGGAACCGGCTTCCAAGGGAAGTGGTGCTGGCTCCTACCCTGGGGGGCTTTAAGAAGCGGCTCCATGCCTACCTGGCTGGGGTCACTTGAGCCCAGTTTTCTTCCTGCCCGGGGAGGGGGTCGGACTTGAAGATATACAAGGTCCCTTCCAACCCGACTTCTAGGAGTCTATGATGGTAGTGACATCTGCGATCTATCAGTCACCTGTATTCCCAGATTGAATTTTACACTACAGCTTCTGCAAAAGAAAAACAAATGCACACAAACCTGCCCAACAAAATTCCTTGCAGTAAAATATTACAGTGGCAATGCATACATCATTGCAGTTCTTGGGGTGTGTTTTTTTTATGTACATATTAAATGGCAAGGATCATCCCACATTTATTTTATTGTTTTTAATGGTCTTGCACTATTTTGGCAATTGGAATTGGGTTCCTTACAATTTTTTTTTGTTACATGTGTGATCAAGGGGTGCCAATACCCTTGTTGTAATTTAACCAAATTATTATTTCAAAAATGAGTTTTTTCTTTTAGAGGGACAGTTTCTCCCTCAAAATTTTACTTAAACTTTTTCTACATTTTTTTTGTGGGAGACTGTAATTTTTTTAAAGATGTTTGGATAAAACCATTTTATTGTTCTCATGAATATAAATTTCAAATTATACCAGCACCTCTGTGCCAAGGAAATAAGCAAAAATACCCCGACATTAGCCAAAGTTAATACTAAAAATTATTTTACTCCTCCTGCTATAGGTGCTGGAGTTTCAGAGTGTTTTGCTGTACCAGGAGCTACAACGGTTGTTACTGCATTCAAAGCTCTGAAGTTTATTGTTCGATTTTAGGTTTTTCCCTTTGTTTTCAGAATAGACCAAATCCCAAATCAGGGACTTACACACCCTAAGCATTTGTACGATCACTCCCTGATTTAAACTATTTATTATGAGTTATAATTTTATTTTAGCTTCTAGTGAATATTTACACTGCCTTAATTGGGCAGGTGGAGTTTGATTATTATTCTACAGGAACAGGCACTGACGCTGCAGGAGTATCCAGAAAGCAATAGAGCCTGTCAGAAGAATCAGAAGGACTCTTAATCATAATTTGCATGGCTTGCTTTTGCTTTTTTTTTTGTTTTGGGGGGTTTTTTGCTTCATTTTGCATGGCTTGCTTGCTTTTGTTTGTTGTCATGAGTGCCAACATTTATGATTTGTTTTAGGATTTTAAGCTCGAGCAAAGGCACAAAGATAACAGAATTAAAAGAACCGCTAACTGTTATTAAAATTAATCATAAAAATGAATGCTACCAAAAATCACTCTAAGTGTGTTCAGGCCTGAACCAGGGTCTATTATTTCAAAATAATTTAGGTTCATTTCCAAAGCCTTGTATTCTAGATGTGTTCGCTTAACACCCTCAAGTTGGAAAATAAAATGGGACATCTTAGTATTGACATCCCCTGCAATTCTACTCTGGGCAAACTCTTGTGTTAGTTAGATCAGCCTACAAAAGAAAATTTTGAAATGTTGGCTAAGTTAAGTGTTTCACCTATTAAGAGTTCAGGGAAAAATTGAGAATGATTTGGCTAAGGCTCTTCTAACTATGCAAGGCAATGCATCTATAGCCCTCATGCATATTTAAGCTCAAATGTGGTACTTAGCTGGAATTAAGGGGATTATAATGCAGGGTATAGATGGGATGTAAATGGGCAGGTTCCCGTTGAATTGCAGCAGCTGCTTTGTAGTCCAGAAGAATGGCTTCACCCTTATAATCAACTTCTCAACTTCCGTTCAATCCCAATACACTGCACATTGAGGTAGAAGTGTCAGCCCTACCAGCCACACTTAAACAAAAGGTGTTTCTGATTTATACCCTAGGAAGCAAAGTTAAGGTCAGTTATGTGAAGAATATATGTTACAACCCAATGATTTGTGTTTTGATCGTGATTTTATAGTATGTAACTATCTGTTGTATAATAATCTTTATAAGAAGTCACTGATAATAGGTGTAGGATATAGATATGCTTATTTAAAAAATGGTGCTTGTAGTTCTATATTAACCAATAGTGTTATCTTAACGTAACCGATGTAGCTGTCAATGTTTATTTGTATAATGTTTTATATGACACTAATTATAAAAAAGGGAGAGTAAACCAGAGCTTTACCATCAATTATGAATTATTTGGAAAAAGTAGATTTACACCCAATGCACTTAGAAATCTCAGCAGAGGTTCTCTGTCACATGACACAACATCCGAAATTAGTGCATGCCATAAATGCCATGCAGGGAAAAGCTATACAAACCTACATCATAGTGCAAGCCAACTCCAAACACATAACCAAGGCAAAGAAAATAAGATATCACAACTGGTGGGAAAGCCCTGTTCAGGTGGGCACTATCAGGCAATGAGATATTCAAATTAATGTTATATTCAGTAATCATTTTGTATATCACATTCATATTAGTAACCTTAATAATAATTATTTTATATTGCATATAAAAATTACAGCAACTAAAGAGTGACATCACATGCTAAATATGTGATACCCTAAATGATAGGGTTGAGAAGGCTGAGAATATTGTGGAAAAGTCATTTTAGATGAATGCATGAGCGAGTGAATGAATATGGTGAAGCAGGCTCACCTTTCAGAGCTCGCGTTGAGTCCCAGGCTTGAGATCCTGCTGTTTTGATTGGTGGAGCCCATCCATCCACCAATCAGGAGGCAGCAAGGGAAATAAAGTCACGCCCCTTTCCTGAGGGGAGGGGGAGAAGAGCTCTGCTGGACCTGATTGAAGACCGCAAACTATCAGGTCGGGAAGACTTTGGGGGCGGAGCCTGGAGCGTGTAAAAGGAGCGGCGCGCCCAGCCCGGGTGGGGGCAGATGTGTCTGGGACAGAGAAGAGCGGGGCTTAGCCGAGCTGAGGAGAGCTGCGCAGCGGGGTGAAGCAGTAGCCCAGGAAGAGCCCCCAAAGGCTTCCCTTAGCGGGGAACGGCAGATGGCTCCAGCAGCTAGGCTCTTGTCATGCAGCACGGCGCACAGACCCTGGGAGCTGTGTGAGGTGGCTCGGACATGCGGCCAGAGACACGGTGCACAGGCTGGTGCATGGAGCAGGATCTTTGGAGCCCCTGGGGCGACTCGGGTCCTCAGCCCCCAGAATGAGGCTGGGAGCTCGGTGCAGGAGGTGCTGCACGGAGGGTGAGAGACCCTGGGAGCCGCTTGGGCTGGCTCGGGTCTACGGCTGCTGACACGGGGCAGCAGCTCAGTGCAGACGACACAGCCCAGAGGGTCTGGGAACAGACCGAGCCCCGGTGCTGCACAAGGCTGTCCAGGCCTCCAACCCTGAGCACAAGGCGAAGTGCCCACTACACCCAGCGGTGCATGTGGCCCTAAGCCAGGATGGTGGCAGCAGAGTCAGGCAGCAGGAAAACCAGAGCTCGACCTGGAGAACAAGAGGCAATCCTCCGGGACCACGGAGTAGTAAGTTACCCTGGAGAGGTAGCAAAGGGGCACCACGTGGGCCGCTCCTGGGTGATAGCGGGGGAGCTCAGGAGTTTTGGGGGTCTTCCTCTCCTTTTTCTTTGCCCCATCTCCTTTCCTGTAGTGCTACCTTGGGAGTGGGGCCTCTGCCCTGGAGGGCACCCAGGTAGTCTAAGGACTGCTGACTGTATTTGTGGACAGTGCCTTATAGTTTATGTGAATAATTTGAAGTAATAGTTTGTATATGAATAGTGTTATAAGGTTGTCCAATCAGTATTCTGGTTTGTTCTGTTGTTCATCTGTATTTTAAATAACTGTGTGTGTGTGTGTGTGTGTGTGTGTGTGCGTGCACGTTTGTGCGCACACACACACACACATATACACGTGCACACATATACACACATACACATTTATATACATACACACACATATATATGTGTGTGTGTGTGTGTGTGTGTGTGTGTGTGTGTGTGTGTGTATATATATATATATATATATATATATATAAAATATATATATAATAAGGGTTTATTGTTTTGTAAATTTGTACACATGTATATATAAATACTTGATTAACTGGACCCGACTCTATAGGGGATGGAGGTGGCCGCTGGGCTGTTGTGTCTCTCCGCAGCACACTGCCCTGCCAGTAATTCCCGCAATTGGAGAGGGAAGTACAAACCCATGTACACCCGGGCTACAATGGTATGGAGCATACCCCATCTACTGAGAAAGCAGCCTCGAGAAGAATAAACAAACCATCTACAAGAAGATAAGAAGCAGGCAGACACCTTGTCTCCCCTGTCTCAGGATGTTGTAGCCCCGACGACGTCCTATGCCATCCACATCAACCCGGAAGAAAATTACTGACGTCCCTCCCATAAGATCATCATGTCCAGAGGCATCGTGAGTGGCCATCGTGACTGAACCTGAGCACCTGTGGATTGGCCTGTGTGTATGTGTGTGAGTATGAATGGTTTTAGAAGAAGCATTGCTTTTCCCCACTTTATCTGTGTGTGTCACTCAGTAAAGATCTTGGTTGCTGAACCTGTACATTGGTCTTTCATCCAACAATAGGATTAAAAATACTCAAGTTTTAAGATTTATTAACTCTTAATGCAACCAGATCAACGCCTGATTTTGACCAGAACGCTGGAACAAAATCTCTCTGACCCACGAATGAACTTGTTATTAAATTAAAATGTTCTGATCTTGCCCACCGCAGTGACCAAACGGTTAAAGGCAGGAGAATGATATTAGCAAAATCAAATTGTTTTTATTGTATTATTTCTGCCAAGTCTTGGGCAGAGCCAGGCCTGGAAGGCCTCAGCCCAAAAGATCATCGAATAGGGAGGTTGGAAGTGACCTCAGGAGCTCATCTAGTCTAGTCCAACCCCCTCCCCAAGGCAGAATCATCCCTGTCTGAACCATTGCAGTCAGGTGTCTAGCCCAATTTTAAAAAATGCCCAGGTATAAAACGTGACCTAGTTATGAATAACTAGGTTGGAGACCACTAGGCAAAATTTACTCTACTTCTTGCTAGCATGCCTGGTACAGTAAGATGCAGGTCATTATAAAGCAAATAGTGTTGAGACTGTTTGAACCGCGAGGCTAAAAACATGTTATTTTGACGGGCCACAATATTCCAAGTGACTTACAAACTCTCTCTCTGCTTTAGGGTACTTGTCAATAAATTGGGTTCCAACGGAGCTAAGCACCTGTGGACGGCACTGGAGACGAACAGGAGCTTGAAGATACTTCACTTGTACGGTAACAGCATCAAAGATGAAGGTGTAGAAAATCTGGCTCAAAGCTTATGGAAGAACTGCTCTCTCCAGTTGTTAAAGTAAGTTGGTCAAACTGAGACTTTGCATAAAAATAATTAGGCTTGTAGAAATAGTATTGTATAACTGATGGGGCCAGAAACAACTCAATAAAAGAGGCTGAACAAGAAGTAGTAAATCACATGCTCTGCAGCTGGTGTGTGGAGCTTTAAAAATAAACAAATGAACAAATAAATAAATAAAAAAAGCCCCGCACTCACTGGCTCTGGCAGCGGCAATTCAGGCCTCTGAGGGCTTGTGGCAGAGCTCCCCCCATGCAGCAGGGGGCAGTGGGGGGGCAATGGGAATCACCCCCCCACCTCCACCTGGCACCTGCACAGCAGCTGCACCATCGCACAGGTGCAGCACAGCTTGGCAGGGTGCCGCACGCTGTTCCGGAGCTGGGGCAGATCCACGTGTCAGCCAGAGCTCCCGGTTCGATTCCCCAGCTCTCTGACCAGTCCCCCAGCTCTTTCTGGGGGATGCAGGCCCCTGGTTCGACGTGCCAGGTTTCAGCAGGGCGACGCTGCAGGCTGGGGCCAGCGGCAGCACGGCAGCCTTCCCGGCACTTGGTGTGGGCTGTGTCAAGCAGCTGCCGCTGGCCCCAGCTGGCAGGAGCAGCCTGCCTGAAACCTCGCATGCAGATTGGGGGCTGCACCCCTGGGAAGAGCTGGGGGAAGTGATCAGAGAGCCAGGGAATTGAACCGGGAGCTAGATCTCATTATCAGAGCAGTCCTTCCTCCCTCTCCTTAGTTTCTGTTTAGCTGCAAGCCCGGCTTCGACACGCAAAACATTTTGAAACTTTCGAAAATTTCAAGTGCCCTCATTTAGCTTTGAAGCCTTTTGTTTCATTTTGAGTTCGCTGCTTCAAGCTCGAAATGCGGCAAAACTGCTTCGAAACGTAACACTCGTCGAAATTTCGCACAGCTCTACTTCTTAGCAAACAATATTCTTCTTATTTTTATACTACAGAACATCCCCTATATTTTGAAAAGACTGAGTTTCATTTCCCCATGGTTTACTCAACACCGTACCAAAGAAGTAGGGGATTTGTTTGATAACAATACTGATATAGTTTGATTGATAATATTGACAACAAAACTCTGCCGTGGTGGTGATTACTGCATAAAAACATCACTAGGATGGTCAACACCTGCACAGCAAACTGTGGATCGTAACAACCAATATTTTAAGTAGCAACTTCCTGGAAATTTTAGCTTTAATCTGATATGATACATTATGTCCCAGAGAGCCGGTGCTGAAAGATGGCTATTAATTCCTTTTTTCCTCCTCAATAAAATGACTTGTAAAAGTAAGGAGATAAGTCCTTTCAACAAAGAAATTAAGTTGCATTGGCTGGAAAGCTTTAACATGAATCCTGCCAGCCTTTGGTGCATTCCTTAATAAGTATTTTGAGCCTAGCTTCCAGATTTTTTCCAGGTTTTGGAGGCAACATAAAATCCTAAAATAGCATGAGAAGACAGTCTGAGAAATGTATAGTGGATTCTGGGGGTCTCTTCTGTAGCACAGACTGAAAATGCTGCCCATTTGGTATAAAGTGGTGTTTTCTGCCTCCGAAATGAACCTCTCCAACAAGCTTTACCTGTGTTTTATCTCTGTCTTTCCAGCTTGTGTGCAAATAAGTTTGGAAATGCAGGAATCCAAAACATTGAGGAAGTGAAAAGGCACCGCCCTGACTTGCAGGTTGTATTGAAGATGACAGAAAGCAAAGAGCTGCTTGATGAAGTGATAGAAATGGTGGAGGAGGTATTCAGCGAACAGCACGCATTTGACAAAAAGTGGCTCCTAAAAACTATTCAGACTGCCAAGAAAGATCTTTATGATGACGGGAATCTGAGGGAGCCTGTGAGAGGAAAAGTAATAAAGCTAAAAAAGTTGTTGAGAAAGGTTGAAGACCAGTTCCAAGCACAAGAGCCTGGGAAAGACTGTAAACTCAAGTTTACTTAGAAGGTAGGCTAAAAAGGCAAATTCTTCCAAAGCAGAAAAGTGCTGCAGTTTTAGTGCTAGAATGCGCTTTGAATTATTTCAGCCCTTAGAAGATGTGCATTTCATACTTGAAATCTTTGCACCCAGTGAGAAGCCTAGATGCATAGATTCATAGATTCATAGATGTTAGGGTCAGAAGGGACCTCAATAGATCATCGAGTCTGACCCCCTGCATAGGCAGGAAAGAGTGCTGGGTCTAGATGACCCCAGCTAGATACTCGTCTAACCTCCTCTTGAAGACCCCCAGGGTAGGGGAGAGCACCACCTCCCTTGGGAGCCCGTTCCAGACCTTGGCCACTCGAACTGTGAAGAAGTTCTTCCTAATGTCCAGTCTAAATCTGCTCTCTGCTAGCTTGTGACCATTGTTTCTTGTAACCCCTGGGGGCACCTTGGTGAATAAAACCTCACCAATTCCCTTCTGTGCCCCCGTGATGAACTTATAGGCAGCCACAAGGTCGCCTCTCAACCTTCTCTTGCGGAGGCTGAAAAGGTCCAGTTTCTCTAGTCTCTCCTCATAGGGCTTGGTCTGCAGGCCCCTGACTGTACGAGTGGCCCTTCTCTGTACCCTCTCCAGGTTATCCGCATCCCTCTTGAATTGCGGCGCCCAGAATTGCACGCAGTACTCCAACTGCGGTCTGAGCAGCGCCCGATAGAGGGGAAGTATCACCTCCCTGGACCTATTCATCATGCATCTGCTGATGCACGATAAAGTGCCATTGGCTTTTCTGATGGCTTCGTCACACTGCCGGCTCATGTTCATCTTGGAGTCCACTAGGACTCCGAGATCCCTTTCCACCTCCGTGCCACCCAGCAGGTCATTCCCTAGGCTGTAGGTGTGCTGGACATTTTTCCTCCCTAGGTGCAGCACTTTGCATTTCTCCTTGTTGAACTGCATCCTGTTGTTTTCTGCCCACTTGTCCAGCCTATCCAGGTCTGCCTGCAGCTGTTCCCTGCCCTCCGGCGTGTCCACTTCTCCCCACAGTTTTGTGTCATCTGCAAACTTGGACAGAGTACATTTCACTCCCTCATCCAAGTCGCTGATGAAGACATTAAAGAGTATCGGTCCAAGGACCGAACCCTGCGGGACCCCACTGCCTACACCCTTCCAGGTCGAGACCGACCCATCTACCACGACTCTCTGGGTGCGACCCTCTAGCCAATTCGCCACCCACCGGACTGTGCAGTCATCCACATCACAGCCTCTTAACTTGTTCACCAGTATGGGGTGGGATACCGTATCGAAGGCCTTCCTGAAGTCCAGGTATACGACATCCACCCCTCCTCCTGTGTCCAGGCGTTTCGTAACCTGGTCATAAAAAGAGACTAGGTTGGTCAGGCACGATCTGCCAGCCACAAACCCGTGCTGGTTTCCCCTCAGCATAATTTGTCCTGCCGGGCTCTCACAAATGTGAGCCTTGATAATTTTTTCAAATACTTTACCAAGGATGGAGGTGAGACTGACCGGCCTATAGTTGCCCGGGTCCTCCTTCCTCCCCTTTTTGAAAATGGGGACCACGTTAGCCCTTTTCCAGTCCTCCGGGACTTGGCCCGTGCGCCACGAGCGTTCGAATATTCCCGCCAGTGGCTCTGCAATGACGTCGGCCAGTGCCTTCAGCACCCTCGGATGGAGCCCATCCGGGCCTGCCGACTTAAAGGCATCCAGTTCTTCCAAGTGACTCTGCACCACCTCAGGGTCTACGCATGGCAGTCTGGCGCCTTGCTGCTGCCTCTCTGCAACCCCAGTGAGAGACTTGTCGTGCCCCTCGCTTAGGAACACTGAGGCAAAGACCTCGTTGAGGAGTTCAGCCTTGTCCCCCCTATCTGTCACCAATTGCTTCTGCCCATTTAGCAGCGGTCCTATTCCTCCCTGGGCCTTCCTTTTACTCCCAATATATCTAAAAAACAATTTCTTGTTGTCCTTTACTTGGGATGCCATCCTCAGCTCCATGGTAGCTTTGGCCCGTCTAACTGCCTCCCTCCCTACAAGCACGAGCAGAGGAGGTATATTCATCTTTAGTGATCTCACCCTGTTTCCACTTTTTATGTGCTCCCCTTTTGGCCCTTAGGCTGCCCTGGATTTCTCTGGTCAGCCATGGAAGCCTCCTGGCCCCTTTCCCTCTTTTGCCTCGCTCGGGGATCGTCTTGCTTTGTGCCCAAAGGATCGTTTCCTTTAGGCACAGCCACCCTTCTTGGGCTCCCATCCCTTCAAAACTCCTACTCTGCAGTGCGTCCTTGACTAATCGCCTGAGTGCAATGAGATCAGCTTTCCTAAAGTCTAGCACTTTCACCCTACTAGTTACCTTACCCACTCGACGTCTTATGGTGAATTCTATTATTAGGTGATCACTGTCCCCGAGATGGCTACCGATCTGGAGGTCCCCTATCATGTCATCCCCCGTTGCCAATACCAGATCCAGTATGGCATTCCCCCTAGTGGGACCATGCATTCATATCACTTAAGACAACCTCTGTAGATGTACCGCTTACCACCTGCGTTAGTGGAAAATTTCTAACCACCAGTCGAGTAGCAGAATTCAAGGGCTACATTCCCAGCCAGATAACCAGCAAGCAAAGGCCTGAGCAGGAGTTTTTCCCCACTTTGGCCTACCTGAGCTTGCAAGGTCAGGAGCATCTGGCTGATGTTTCTGCCTCTGTGCTGGTTCTGCTATGTGGAGGGCTACCCCTGGCAATGAGGAGAGCAAGCCAGGGGTCGGAGGTGTAGCAGAGCAGCAGTGCCCCTCCTGGAAGTCACTGCCTGGGGCTGCTGTCCCGGCCACCCAGCCACAGGTCCGATCCAGGAGCACTTCTGTAGCAGGGAAAATGGGAGAATGGGTTTTGTAGGCAACTGTTGCCCATATCTTTAAACAGTGAGAAACTGTGTCAAACTTTCTATCTGATTATCCCATAGTTTGGAAAATCCAGGGAATTATGTACGTTCTGATTGCAATCCCAATTATGATATAGTTTAGGAGACTCTGAACACAGCGTATTTAACTGCTCGTGATTATCCTTGCCGTATTCTCGTCTCATACTCCGTGTGCTGAAGACCAGGCGGGTAGTGCCTGAACGTGCATGACTGACTACCAGGGAGAGCTAAACTTCTAGGAGGAAGAGGGAACCTCTTGACTGTAGGACCAGTCAAAACTGACAAGGAGAGCTTGGCCACCGGGGTCAGAAAAGAGACTGCACGTTTGGAGAAGAAGCAGAGACCGATAGAAGTGTTCAGGTACCCTGAAAGGTCACAGACCCTAAGACTGCTCAGGGATAGGAAGGGAACTGAAACAGGGATTTGCATGTGGATGCTTGATTTGCCCTAGGTTTTCATAGATTTCATAGACATTTGGGCTGGAAGGGACCCTGGAGGGTCATCAAGTCCAGCCCCCTGCCCCCGGGGCAGGAAGTCAGCAGGGATCATAGGATCCCAGCAAGATAAGCATCCAAATGTATCTTGAAGGCATTCAAAGTGGGTGCTTGAACCGCCTCCGGTGGCAGGCTGTTCCAGACCTTGAGGGCTCAGACAGTAAAGAAGTTCTTCCTTATGTCCAGCCTGAAACGGTCGCGGTGGAGTTTGTGACCATTCGACCGTGTCATCCCTTGGGGCGCTCTGGTGAACAGATGTTCCCCCAGATCCTGCTGAGCACCCCTGATAAAATTATAGGTGGCCATCAGTTTTGCATATTGTCTGTCTAGAGAAAAAAAGCAAGTGTGGTAGGCCACTATAAAGCAGCAGATGCAGGCTTTTTAGCCATCATGTATGCCTGAAGTGGGAAACTGTCATTCAGAGTGCTCATGGGGCTGGCAAGGGAGTGTCTAAGCTGTTTGAGGGCCTGGGAAAATTGGCCTTGAGCATTTGCGTGTTGAAGTCCTGGCTCTGAAATGAGAGTGTTGGATATAGGGGAGAGTAAAAGGAGGAGAGAGAATAAATAAGTAAAACGTGTTTGTCTGTTTCTGCAGGAATTTGGACGCTAGTCATTTTAACTGAGAAGCACAGAGTGGCTCAAATGCTGTTATAGGGCATTACAGCCCCCATGCACAGCAGGGAGACCAAGAGCAGCATCTGGTCTCAGCCCAGGGGTATGGCTATTTTGTGTTAGTATTTTTTGCCTTCATTCTTAATGCTCTTTGAAAAGCAACACTGGGCACGCAGTAGGCAAAGTCAAGCTTGCGTGAAGCGCTGCGGTATATTAGAGCATTTATGGCAGTGAACATATATAGCCTTGCTGGCACTTCCATCATAACCCTGTACATTTATAGCCTCCTGCAATGTTCCTCCTTCAAGCTAGAGCATTGAATACTGCACAGACGCCAGTAGAAGGCTTCATTCAATAATGATATTTGCTGACAGATATTTTAGAAGCTAAATTCAGTCATATGAACTAATATCAGTCATATATATTCTTGTTAAAATACTGACAATCCCATTTGTGTTGGGGCCTCATGTGCATTTGAGAAACAATCTCTGGGAGGATTTATTCCCTTTAAAAAGGGAGACTGTGGAAGGGTAGGGGATGGAGGTTAAATAGAAAATTGGTCCCAAACATAATAGTGTTTTTGTGCTTTAAATGGGAGAGTCAGTAAGTGAACAACATAAGTATTTCATTAGTATAAGCATTATAATAAGTATTATTATTATATAGGCAATGTTATAAACAAAAATTACTTGGCTACATCACTGACTAATAGCATCATACTGATTCTTCATCGGGGATTTGTCATGCATTCAGCCATCACTGACCGTAGCCAATTTTGCCATTTCTACAACAGGGATTTATAGCTATCACTACAAGACTTACCTGGCACTCACTCTGCACCTTAGTTAGTCTAAAACAATGTTAAACTTGATTAGAGCAGTGGCACTCAACCTTTTGGCCCCATGCACCGGATACGCAGAGCAAGTGTGGATCAGACTCCATGCACCAAGACCGGGCCTGCATGGCCTTGGCTGGCCCCCACCTGCCATTTCAGTAATAGAGATAGTGATGACTGGTTGCCAGTGGCTGTCATCAGGGCAAATTCATAGAGTTGGAGTAATGCAAAACATTCTCTCCTTGCCATTTAGGGGTGAGTTAAGCTAACTTGTATTTGTCTGTGGACTATGTCCAGTTCCAATAAAGGTGAATGTTCTTTTCACCAGACACTGGGTGTGTGTACCTCATTGCAACAGTCTCTAATTTCACTTATGAACTTGCTTGTGCCATTTACACCTGCATGGCAGCAACTTGCACATCAGCAGTGACTGGCTCCAGACATGAACAAGCTGATGCTTTTCATTGAATCGGTGTCATTCCCTTCCCACCACTTCACATCCTCCTGTCTGTCTACTTGGTATCACCGTGCTCAGCCACGCTAACAGTGGCCACGTCGGCTGGTGGGACAGGACAGCCAGGCCAGGGCTCGAGCTCGGCACTGTGGCAGTGCAGAGCACCCTGCTCAGACGTTTGTGCCAGCGAATAAAGCAGCTCACCTACTCAGGATTGGTAAAATGAAGACCAGAACTCTTCATGCAGAAACTGGTTTCATCCTTTGCCCAAATACCAGTATTTCAGACACACTGAAAAAGTTTGGTACTTCGGGCAGTGACACGGCAGCACTCCTGGCTCTGACTGAAGACAAAGAAAAATCAGTATGGCTGGAAGAGATAATCTCTCAAGTAGAAGACCAGTGGATTTCTTTAGCAAAACTTGCCAAAATCATGGAAAACATCGGTACGTCACTGGATGGTATCACTTGCAGAATGAAAAACCAAATAAAAATAAAAATAGAAAAACAAATTCTAGTAAAAATTAGAGGGGAAAAGAGTGAAACGAGGGAATTAGAGGGGAAAACTGAAAACAGAAAACCACTGGGGGCAAACTTAGAGGTCCTTCCCAACCCTCCTTGCCTATGATCCTATGGGAAAAGTGTTCAAAACCACAATTGCAAAGATTTCATGTGCGTATTTGCTCTAAACAATCTCAAACTAAGTGATCTGTGTTTTGTAAACGGTTTTCCCAACCTCAGGAAGAAACATTTCTATTTAGAAGGAAAAAACACCAAACAATCAACTTTTCTGTACAGAATGTCCTCCTCACTGTACTAATTACTAGGGCTGTGTGAAATTTCCCCGGCTGTTTCGATTCAACACTGTTTCAATTCATTTCGAGCTTTTAACAGCAAAATCGAATCGAAACAAATGGCTTTGAAACAGCCTTGAAACAAAATGAGGCAGCGAGGTGTTGGGAGACAAGGGACAACCAGGGCTGCGCTCCCAGCAACAGCCAGAAGCACAGCCCTGGCTCTCCCCATCTCCCACCGCTGGGCTGCAGGAGGCCAATCACAGAGCAGGGGAAGGGAACTGAGCCCTGACTCAGTTTCTGTGATGCCCCAAGTATCGCAGTTGGGCTGGGGAAAGGTACTGAGCTTGATCACTCAATTCCCTTCCCCAGTCCTACGATCGGGCTGGGGATGGGAAGTCAGCCCAGCTGGGCTGAGTTCCCTTCCCCAGCGGGACGGTCAGGTGAAACATCGAAATGGCGTCGAAACAGCTTGGCTGGAAAATGGAACAGCTGTTTCAACTCAAAATAAAATTTGAAACAAAACCCTGCTCCGTTCAAACCTCGAAGCTGAAGTCGAAACGGAAGAGTGCCGTTTCGCACAGCCCTGCTAATTCCCGAGGCTGAGCTACCTGTGCTCTGCTCGGCTCACAGGAGGGGCCCTGCATTCAGGGGCGCTGTTTACATGAAGACAGATCAATGCACGTGGCCGTGTCTGCAGGACTGCTGCTGTTGAGACAGGGCTGAGCCCAGGCTGCAGGAGCAAAATGCAAGTCTCTGCTTCTGCAGCTTGCTCAAACTGAGCTGCTTCCCCTCTGAGCCTCAGTTTTTGTGTCTGTGAAATGGGCATGGTAACATGCACAGTCCAAGGGGGCTAGTCTGAGAACGTCAAATAGGTTGAAAGCAGCACGTGAACGTATTTACATGCATCCCTGCTTTTACTATTGTAGGTAATAGAAATTGGGCTGGGACTCCCTTCCCCCTCCTGCTGTCCCACCCCTGTTTGCATCGGGAGGAAGGTCTGGTTAAGGGCTCCTGTTCTCTATTGAAACCAAGGCAGGTTGACACAGGGAAGGAGGGAGACTGTCCCGTTGCTCCTTTATTATCCCTGGCCACTTCCTCAGCCAGCTTCTCCTCTGATGCCCCATCTCTGCAGTCTCTCTCACCTGGTTTGATTGGTTCCTTCTTCTACTTTTGCACCGCTCCTTCCAGCCCCTCGGGCACAGCCCCGACACTGTCTTTCTTGCACACCTCGCCGTACTGCTCCCACTGCCTCCCGCTCTGTTCCCAATTACCATGAAACCTTCCACCCCTCAGCCCATCCCCTCCGCTGTGAACGGGGCAATGGTACCAAAGCCGTTCTGCTGCTGTTCGAATACCAAGAGAGAGAGACCATGCTCTCGCATCCCCTCGTATAAACCTCTCAGTCCATTTTCAGTGTTTTAAGTAACTGTCTTGCCAGGAAAGCAAGCTGCACATCAGAGGAGACAGCGTAAGGGCTCTTCTGTTCACTGTGCAGCTGCAATCATACAAGCAAACAAGACATGAGGATGCTGGAGACTGGGATGGAGGATAAGCCTTAGGATTTTGGCTAATAAAAGTTAATGAGGGGGGCCTAGTCCAATGCCTGGATAATGCTAGATGTGACTCCATGTTCATCACTCAGAGCCTGTCTACAATGGAGGCTGCAGCGCACTGTACGTATCTGTGCCAACAGCATCATTTTGGCACGGACAGCCTCTCCAAGCTCAGATGCTAGAATAAAGAAGCCTAGTGTTGGTAATATGAGGTATTCAGCTTGGAATAGATGCAACATTACTGACTTTCAACATGAGTGGGAGGGCGTGCTGTGAATGCATGTGCTGATTTTTAACTTGAATATGGGGGAGGGTGCACACACCTGTGTGCACGCGCGGCAAGTTATATTCTAGCATAATTTACTAATATGCGAGTGGAAAGGTTTACCACTAAAGCTCCCCAAGAGAAATATAAAACTGCAAGCACAGCTGCAGACAGACAAGGACAGAGGAAGGGAGAAAACCGCCTCACTCCCTTCGCTGACTCCACTGTCCCACCAGCTCCCCAGGCCCAGCAGGGAAAGCCTTGCATAACCACACAGGGAGCTGGAAGAGAATTGCAATATATGGCATTGTGCACCCAAAATCCTCCCTGTAAGAGAGGAGACTGCTGGAAACCCCAGCTCTGCCAAGTCCCCCGCTGCAGACTGAACCTCAGTCCAATCCTCCATCTCTCTCTGGTTTGGGGCCTTTTTCAGTCCTGCACTCTCAGCCCTGCTCTGAGTTCCTGGGTCTTCATATCCTCCTCCCAGCCCCTACCTGGGGCCTGGGCTCACAGATCTTCTCATCCCCCCAGACCCTGGGCTCCTGCACTCACTGTTAGGCCCCACTCTTAGCCTCCCTTGGACTACTACACCTCAAAGTAGGCTTTGAGCCGGTCCTCGACAAGGCTAAACTACCCATACCATTTAATAACAGACACCTAAACCCGTTGGGAGGCACTCAAGCCTTCTCTAAGCTTAACCCAAACCAGGGCCACATGCCCATATGAGCAAGCCCCTCTCTGCCCCAGGTACCTGCCCTTGCTCCCCATGGTGCAGCATTGCTTTCTTTCACTATTCAAGAGCTCTGCTACTACAAGCATCTCACTTCACAACACTCAGGACTAGACTACCCAACTAGCTCGGTCCCCAGGCTTATATAGCTCCAGCCCACCTGCTGCTGGTCAGGTGAGTCCCTAATGAACCCCCTTTGCCACTTGCAAGCTGCCTTTAAAGAAGCAGGCATGTCCCAGTGCCGTGCTATGGGGGCTAAGCCCTGTCATTAAGAGCAGGGCTAGGTGGCAGAGTCAAAAAGTTGGAGAGCTCCAGATAATGAACAGCTGTGAGATAATTAGGTAATGAGCTGTTGAGGTAGGAAGAGGTAGGATATAAGGCCTGGACCTGAGGCAAGGAGCTATACTCCTGGGCAGAGCTGGAAGAAGGACTTTTCTGGGCTGAGTGGAGAAACAATGTGGGAGACTGGGAGCTGTGAGTAGCTTTAGGAAGGCACAAGCTGGGAGTCCTAGGACATGTCTACACATGCAATGAATGCACATGAATAAGCTCTGGAATGTGTTGCTCCCAGGTGTGCTGTTTGAAGCAAAAAAACCTCTGGATGATATTGCTCTGGACCTTATTCGAGCACAGCACATGGAGCCTGATAAGAGCAGCCCCAGCTGGCAGTGGACCTGGGGGTCAGTCTGCCAGCCCAGCATTGCTTTGATGGGGCTCCACGTGCTGCAGAAGGGCTGGCTGGGGCACAAGTGTGCTTCAGCATGGGGGTAGCTGGCAGGCAGCCCTTACAACGAAGCATTCCCATGCCCCAGCCAGCTGAGCAACATCTACCTGTGTGTTGCTGCACATGAAAAAACCTGACTCTGTTCAGCTTCTTGTCCACCGTCACCCCCAGGTCCTCTTCTGCAGAGCTGCTGCCCAGCCCGTCACCCCCAGCCTGCACTGGTGCATGGGATTGCTCGGTCCTAAGTGCAGGACTTTGTATTTGTCCTTGCTGAACCTTGTGACACTTCTTTTGGTCCAATCCTCCAATGTGTCTAGGTCGCTGAATCCTAGCCTGACACTGCAGTGTATCTACTGCTCCCCCTGCCCCCGGCTTTTTATTATCTCCTCCCCAGTGCAGTATGGGGAAGAGGATTGTCTGCAGTTCTGTGAGGGGGGATGGACAGAGAAAATTGGGTTTCTTTTTTCTGTGAAACACCAGGATTTCTTAGGGTGATTTCTTTTTATTGGACCAACTAGGTAGATGGGATAAACCTAGACAGGCTTTCAAATGCAAAACCTTCTTCATCTGGTCTCTGGAAAAGAATAGTTTGCCTTCAAAAGTTTACCTAAGTTTATCTCGCTGGTGGACAAATAAGAGATCACCATAAGAAATCTTTGCGTTTCTCGAACATCCTCCTTACACTACTGTTTCTTGTCTGTAAAATTCATCTTCTGCCAGCAGAGGGCACCAATTGGTCCCTTTTCCATCATATTGAGAGAGAAAAGTGGCTTTAAGATCTAACGCAAATCCCATGTAAAGCCTCAGGTTGACTTCAGTGAGCTTTGGATCCAATCAGGCCCTATACAAACAGTTCCTAGAGCTCTGGGACAGCTTCAGGTCCTTACCACTCATGGTGCTCTGGTCAGGTGCCGGGCGACTGGAAAAGGGCCAATGTGGTCCCCATTTTTAAAAAAAGGAGGACCCGGGCAACTATAGGCCCATTAGTCTCACCTTGGTCCTGGGGAAGCTCTTAGAGAAGATTATCCAGGAGCGCATTTGTGATGGACCAGCAGGGGAGGTTATGCTTAGGGGCAACCAACGTGGGTTCATTAAGGGCAGGTCCTGTCAGACCAACCTGGTGGCCTTCTACGACCAGCTCACAAAATCATTGGATGCAGGTGTCGCAGTGGATGTCGTCTTTCTGAACTTCAGGAAGGCCTTTGACACAGCCAAATGGGTTGCTAACTGGCTGGAGGGCCGCACTCAGAGAGCGGTGGTGGACGGGTCTTATTCGATCTGGAGGGATGTGGGCAGTAGGTCCCCCAGGGCTCAGTCCTTGGGCCCACACTGTTCAACATCTTCATCAGTGACTTGGACAAGCAGGTGAAAAGCACCTTGTTCAAATTCACTGACAACAGCAAGATTTCATAGATATTTGGGCTGGAGGGGACCTCCGAAGTCCATCGAGTCCAGCCCCCTGCCTGAGGGGCAGGAAGTCAGCTGGGGTCATAGGATCCCAGGAAGATAAGCATCCGATTCACTCTTGAAGGTGTTCAGTGTAGGCACTTGAACCACCTCCGGCGGCAGGCTGTTCCAGACCTTGGGGGCTCGGACAGGAAAGAAATTCTTCCTTATGTCCAGCCTGAAACGGTCTTGTAGCAGTTTGTGACCATTCGACCTCGTCATCCCTTGGGGCGCTCTGGTGAACAAACGTTCCCCCAGATCCTGGTGATCACCCCTGATAAACTTGTAGGTGGCCACCAGATCACCCCTGAGCCTGCGCTTCTCCAGGCTAAAGAGCCCCAGGGCTCTCAGCCTGTCGTCGTAGGGTTTGCTTCCCTGACCTCTGATCATGCGCATGGCTCTTCTCTGCACTCTCTCAAGCATCTCCACAACCTTTGTGGAGCCCAAAACTGGACGCAGTACTCTAGCTGCGGCCTCACTAAGGCCGAGTACAGGGGGAGAATGACGTCCTGGGATTTGCTTGAGAAGCATCTATGGATGCAAGCCGGCGTTTTGCTCGCTTTACTAGCTGCAGCATCACACTGAAGGCTCATGTTCATTTTCCGGTCAATCATGACCCCCAAGTCCCTTTCATCTGTAGCGCTAGCCAGTATAGCACTGCCGAGCCTATAAGGATGCTGCAGGTTTTTCTTCCCAAGGTGGAGAACCTTGCATTTATCGGTGTTAAACACCATCAGGTTCTCGTCCGCCCATTTGCTGAGCCTGTCCAGGTCAGCCTGGATCGCCCTCCTGCCCTCAGGTTTGGATGCTTTACCCCAGAGTTTGGTATTGTCGGTGAACTTGGCCAGTTCGCTTCTGACACCAATGTCCACATCATTAATGAAGATGTTGAACAGTATGGGTCCAAGGACAGAGTCCTGGGGGACCCCACTGGTCACAAGGCACCATGACGATTGACTTCCATCAACCACCACCCTCTGGGTCCGACCATGGTGCCGATTCCCCAGCCAGTGGACCGTGGTGGACCCGAGGCCATGCTTGGCCAGTTTTGCCATCTGGGGCGAGATGGGCACACAAGAAGGGAGGGACAGGATACAAGTGGACCTGGACAGGTTACAGGGGTGGGCATATAAGAATAAGATGGGATTCAATACTGATAAGTGCAAGGTGCTGCACCTGAGGAGGAAGTGCCAGCAGCAGCACACCTACAGGCTGGGGAACTCCCTTCTCGTCAGTGCAGAGGCAGAAAAGGATCTTGGAGTCATTATTGATGCCAAAATGGACATAGGCCGGCAGTGTGGGGACGCAGTCAGGAAGGCCAACCACACCTTGTTGTGCATCCACAGATGCATCTCGAGCAGGTCCCAGGAGGTGATCCTCCCCCTCTACGCGGCACTGGTCAGGCCGCAGCTGGAGTACTGTGTCCAGCTCTGGGCGCCGCACGTCAGGAGGGATGTGGCCAGCGTGGAGAGGGGCCATAGATTCATAGATTCATAGATGTTAGGGTCGGAAGGGACCTCAATAGATCATCAAGTCCGACCCCCTGCATAAGCAGGAAAGAGTGCTGGGTCTAAATGACCCCAGCTAGATACTCGTCTAACCTCCTCTTGAAGACCCCCAGGGTAGGGGAGAGCACCACCTCCCTTGGGAGCCCGTTCCAGACCTTGGCCACTCGAACTGTGAAGAAGTTCTTCCTAATGTCCAGTCTAAATCTGCTCTCTGCTAGCTTGTGGCCATTGTTTCTTGTAACCCCCGGGGGCGCCTTGGTGAATAAATCCTCACCAATTCCCTTCTGTGCCCCCATGATGAACTTATAGGCAGCCACAAGGTCGCCTCTCAACCTTCTCTTGCGGAGGCTGAAAAGGTCCAGTTTCTCCAGTAGAGGCCACTCACATGGTCAAGTGGGACAGCGGGGCAGGCCCTACGAGGAGAGGCGACGGGACCTGAACCTGTTCAGCCTCCACAAGAGGAGGCTGAGGGGGAATCTAGTAGCCATCTATAAACTTACCAGGGGGGGCCAGCAGGGAATGAGAGGGACCTTGTTCCCCCGAGCACTACCAGGAGTAACTAGGAATAACGGCCATAAGTTGACGGAGAGCAGGTTCAGACTAGACATCAGGAGGCGCTACTGCACAGTCAGGGCGGCTAGGACCTGGAACCAGCTTCCAAGGGAAGTGGTCCTCGCTCCTACCCTGGGGGTCTTTAAGAGGAGGCTTGATGTTTACCTGGCTGGGATCATATGAGCCGTTTTCTTCCCTGCCCAAGGCAGGGGGTTGGACTTGGTGATCTACTTAGGTCCCTTCCGACCTGACTTCTATGAATCTACCTGCAGGGTTGTCTATGTAGTTTTAGTAATGGGTTAGGCAAGGATTTGTCTGGGATGGTTTGGAGAGGGATGATCCTGCCTCAGGTAGCAGGGTGGATTAAGTGGCCTATGTAGGTCCCTTTTAGCCCAACTTTTCCATGATTCTGTGATTTGAAACTATCTGGGGTTGGCCTTTCCAGTTGTGAGAGCCTGCTGAATGTAATGGGTGAAAGAATGGAGTTGGGAACGATACACTGTCTGGGCAGTGAGGTCGATCTAAACACATACAAGAAGCTTTAACAGAAGGAAAATGATAAGTAATCAGTATAATAATACACAGAATTATAACTAATGCTGGTCAGAATTATAATTAATGCCGCATCCAACAAATCTACAACAGGGTTTGTTTGTTTTTTACTTGATCAAAAGTCTAGTTGACAAAGGCAAGTGTGTTGCTCCCATAGCTACTTTTCTCTGAGGCATTTGGGTTATTCCTGAAAGCAAAATCTGCACAATGTGGAACTGGCAAAACATAAATTAGATTGGGGGGGTCAGACTCCTCTGGTCTGCAGGCTGGGTCCGGAGCAGAGAGGCAACCGCAGCCTGGATCTGGTGTGCAGAGCCTTGTCATCTGTACCATGAGGCTAGAAACTTGATGGTGACAGCATTGATTGCAATGGCTTGTCCCACTGCCAGATTTCCAGTCCTGCAGGCCTGATGATATGGCTCCACAGACCAGATCTTTGACACCCCTGCATTAGATGGATTGAAAACTGGCTCCTTGATCTCAGTGCACTTGGTACTGGGGAGACATCGGTGCATGGTCTAACCAAGTCCCCTGGGGCTGCCTTCTTGGTCTGATCCTATTGGATAGTTTCAGTAGCGATCTAGATAATATAAAATCTTTCCTGTAAAGTCTACAGATTGTGAAAAATCTGGCAGGATAAGGAGGCCGGGTGATTTATAGCATAATTCACCACTTGATTAAAGAGTGCCAATCCGTCACAAGAGGGTACAGACGAACACAAGGGAACCCAGCTGGGAAGTAGGCATGCCGACAGTCCCCACAGGCTGGTAGCTCTGTCTGTCTTGGAAAGCAGGGGCTGGGGAAGAAAGGTCAGGAAGACACTTTTTTCAATGACACGTACATCTTGCTTTCTCAGAAGGTGAAGAAAGGGATTGGTCAAAGCTGAAGAGAGGCACTGGACAGAGTGGCCAAGTCCAGAGTGATCCTCTTTCCTAGAAGTTTGTCTCGTGAGCATGACTTACAGGATCAGGGCCAAATTGATCCCAGATTTGGGGGCAGGAAGGCATGTTCCCCTGGGGCCAGGGGACCTCTGGAGGTTTTGCTTTCCTTTGCAAGAGACTACAGTGCCACGGCTATGGACATATTACTTGGGCATCTGAAGGAAAACAGGATTTGGGCCTGAGTCTTCATGTGTCTCCTTTTTCCCCCTGTCAGTTGTGTCCTGATGAATCTGCCTAGCAATTTGACTCTTGCCATCTCTGCCCTTTAGGAGGGCTGGAGGAAATTGCCTAGGCCCCAGATTTAGGCTTTGTTCCTGTAAAGTGAGGATAGGGTTGGGAATGTGTTTAATGATGAGTTTTGGATTCCCAAACCCAGCAACGCTCAGCCGGGACCAGAAGGTGACACTGAGCACATGAGCAGACTTTTTCCCTCTCGTGGATAAGGGTGAGACGTGAGCAATGGGCAGAGACCGATTCTGTGACCACAGCCTGTTGTTCCCCTTAGTTATGCTACTGATCCACAAGGCAAGAGTTGGCCTGTGTAGACCCCACTGAACCATCCTGGCCATAAATCTTTATTCATATTTTAAATGAATAACATGAGCCTGAAATTGTTTGATTCAGAGTAAATGTTCTTCCTTTGCATTCCCTGGGTGCATCTGCATGTGTATTTTAACATGCAGCAATCGACTCGGATGCATATCGCATCAGAGTTTATTGCTCCTGGGCACTGCGAGTACACGGGCACCCAGGACTGCAGCACGTTGAGCTGGGTTGGAGCACGTTGCAGTACGTTGAGCCTGGGACTGCTTTGACCCAGCTCAACGTGCTGCGGAGAGGCTGGCTGGGGCATGAGGGTGCTTCAGTGGGGGGCTAGCCAGCAGACCGCCCTCGCACTAAAGCACTATTGTGCCACAGTCAGCTCCAGCAGCGCCTACATGTGCACTGCTGCACAAAGAAGTTCAGCAGCAGGATAGTACTTGTGTTTACTAGTGCTAACCTGCCGCAGAGTTTATTAAATGGTTTCTGCGGCCTAAAATGGTCACATGTGTAGATGCTGAGATGTTTGCTGCGGAGCTAATTGGGCAGCTCCGCAGTAAACTTCTCATGTAAATGCACCCATGGTAATCAAAATTAGACTATGCCAAATGCAGCAACTAAAAGTAAAATACTGTATCATGTGACTTATTGCTTCTCTCCTCTAGACGCATCTCTCCCATCACATACTTGTAGCCCACGGAAATGCTGGGCCCACTAGCGGGCAGTCCAGAGGGAAGAGAGTTTTTTCCGAGTGCAAAAGTTGTATCCAAGTCAGTGATTCTCAGTCACGGTGCTGCAGCACCTAGGGGTGCCATGGGACACTTTTAAGGGTGCAATGGGGTGCTGCGCAACTGGTACATGTGCAAGCACCAAGAAATTAAAATAGGAAGGCAGAGTGTCACAAACATCCTGCTGTGGTCTTGTGGAGCTCTTTGCATTAGGAGAATTCCTCTGTGATTTCTCCGTAGCCAAGAAACAAGTGACAGCTCAGAGCTGACATTTTCTTAGAGACAGTAAGATGCCCATGATCCTACTGCTGTTGCTTCTTAGCACAATTATGCCTTGCTGAGTTGCACGCATCTTGCAGCACATCCAATTGCAAATCCTGCCCCTAAAACCCAAGGGCAATTAATTCAAGTCCTCCCCACAGGTGACTTGCCTACTAAACTCTCTGCAAGTACATGGTATACGTATGTGCTGCTGAAGCCAGCACAAGGAGCTGGAAATGGGTATGCTGTGTATTGGGGATTTCCTATGCTTGGTCTTGCCCCTTTCCTTAGTGTCAGACAGATCCCTATGTTTGGGGTCAGGAAGGAATTGGTTGCCTTCCTCTGTAGCGTGGGGCACGGCCTCTTCCTGGGATCTCTTGAGCATACATTAACCTTTTTGCAGAAGCAGGACGTTGGCTGCCGTGGCCCCCCTGCATTGCTTGGGGCAGGTTTGGGTGTGATGTCTCATGCTGTGTCAAGGCTGACAGTAATTTTACCAAGAGGCTTGATTATGGATTTGTATCAAATGGTTTGGACGGTGATGATTCTGCCTCCGGCAGGGGTTGGACTAGCTGATCTCTGCAGGTCCCTTCCAGCCCGACTTCTCTCTCATTGCTATGACATGAGCCCCGGCGGGAAGCTTAGCTGACACAGCTGGGGGCTGAGAGCCGGCAGGTTGATGCATGAGGCTGGGCTGAGCGGCTGAGGAGCAGCATGGCTGGTGCACAGCACAAGCCCACGAGCGCTGAGCCCTGGGTGCAGGGATGAGGAGCCCTGCTGAGGTGGATGGAGCAGCTCACACACCCCAGGCTCGTGTCTCCACAAAGTCTTTGCAGCCAGCTGAGGACATCTCAGAGAGGAACGGGCCCTTTGTACCTCTCTGAGCCACCTGGCCTGGACTCCTGCCCCACAGAGCAGTCCTTTTTTTCAGGACGGGTACTTTGCACCTATGTCCAGCTGGTCCATGCATTGCTCATAGCTCCTGCACCATAGCAATGCCAGCTAGGCAGGACTGGAAAGGACAAGAGTGCCGGCATGTGGGGTGCCATGGGCCAGGCACTAGCGGGGCTGAGGGGACCCATGAGGGACTGGAGCAGTGTCAGAGGAGGCTGAGTCGCGTGGGGGGCACAGACTCATGCAGGGAGGGATGGAAAGAGGGGGGTGAGGTTTGTGCTATGGGGGCCTTCCTCTTCCCCCTCTGCAAAGCATCCCCACTCCCTAAGCAGGAGCTGCCACCTGTCTCTCTGTGCCTGGGAGGGACCCGGGCTGTGCCGGTCAGGATGGTGCAGGGGCACTGCTGCACTGGAGCTGGAACAGTGTTAGGTGAGGGGGGTTATTGCCAGAAGTGGGGAAGGGGAGTCCTGGGCTGCTGGGAAACAATTTCCTTCTGAAAAGCAAGGCCCCCAAACATTGTTAACGCAGAAGGAAGGTTGCTCTGTGCCACTCGGCAGCCTTCCCCAGGCAGGATGTGGTTCACACAAAACCACCAGCCCTCAGGAAGTACAAAGTGCTGCCTGAATTACAGCAGGATGTGAGCCTGGAGGCAGCACAAGCTGCTTTGTGAGGCGCATGGTACTCCCAGCGCAGTCCGCAGACAGACAGACAGACGCAGTCTGGGCTGGCCGGAGGGGGCTGAAGGAGGAAGGCAGCGAGTTCCTGAGGGTGCGTGAAGCCTGGCAATTGCAAACCCCCTTCTGCAGGAAAGGTTGGAGGCACGGGGCAGAGCCTGCGGGGAACCTGATGGTCTCGTTCCTCCACCTGAGCCTGCTCACGGGCATCCAGCGGAGAGAGTCACTCTGCAAAGAGACCTCTCCCTTGCACACGCACATGCACACGCACCCCTGGTCTGCTGGCAGACAAACACTCTAGGCAACCCCTCTATGTTCAGCTCTGCAAAAGGATATGCAAGCATAACCCACCTGTGAGGCTGTACCGTGGAAGTGTCTGTGCTGATCTGTGCCAGTTGCAGCCACCAACACGGGCCCAGGTCACACTTCTTGGGCTGCAGGTCCTAGGCTCAGTCTGTGGCACATTGGGCAGGAGAGCAGCTTTTACACCAACGGTGTGCATAATGGGAGACAGAATCATAGACAAGTCAGGCTGGCAGGGCCCTCGGGAGGTCACATCTGGCCCAACTTCCTGCTCAAGGCAGGATCATCCCTACCTAAAGCAGTGATTCTCAGCCAGGGTGTTGCAGCACCCTGGGGTGCCACCTACTCTGAATACTTTTAAGAAATGCTTGGATGCTTTTCTTGCTGGGTCGATCCGACCCCTGCTGACTTGCTGCCCCTTGGGCAGGGGGGCTAGACCCGACGATCTTGCAAGGTCCCTCCCAGCCCTAATGTCTATGAGATCCTTTCAAGACAATGAGACCTTGTCTCAATGCCTATGAGACCTTTTCATGCTACATCTTTCAAGGGTGCCACTGTTAGGTGGGCAAACATGATTTGTAAGATAAACCCAGAGGTTTCAAACAGAGCGCTAAAAACTCTCTGGCCTGTTGTGGCTTTCGGAGTGCTTTGCACCAGAGGAAACGGTCTAGGTTTTTTTCTGCAGTCAAAAAGGGAGTGAAAACAAAGAGCTGGGATTTTCCAAGGTGGGGGGTCTCGAGTCTAACAAGGGGTGCCTTGAGTCTGAAAAGGCTGAAAACCCCAGCCCTAAACCATCCGAGGCAAGCATTTGTTTAACCTGCTCCAGAGCACTTCCCCAGATGGAGATTCACAGCTTCTCTAGAAATCTCCCAGCCTGGAAAACCACTCTCCCAACCTCAGTTTCCCTTTCTGCAATGTAAGGTCGCTGCTCCTTGTCCTGTCCCCTATATGCATCGGACTACAGTCTAGCTGCATCCTCCACGTTATTTCCCTTCAGGTATCTTCTGCGTGTGATCAAATCCCCCCTCAGCCTTCTCTTCTCCAGACTAAGTAATCCCAGTTCTTTCAGCCTTGCCCCGTAAATCCCGTTTCTCAGATTTCTAACCATTTTTGTCTTCTCTTTGCGGCTCTTTCCAGCCCGCGTTACTACAGCACAGTGTGCACGGGCTTTTTATATAACAAAAGCATGCTGCTGGCTCATATCCAGTCTATGGTCCAGTATTGCCCTCAGCTCCTTCTGCTGCCTAGCCCATCATCCCCCCACAGCTGTCCAGGCCAGCGCGGAGCAGACTGAACCCACAATCTTCAGCCTGCTGCAGCTGGAACAAAAGAGCCAGGTAGCTGCAATGATCCGTTCTCCCCTGCAGATCAGCACGGACGTGCCCCTGATACAGTCTCCCGGGTGGGTTACGCTGACATATTATTTTGCATGAGGGTGGAGGGGAAATCAAGAAACAAAACAACCTTACCAAGCCCAGGAGAGAGACCTGCGTGAATCCACAGCCACACGCAGACACACTAATGCACAGCAGACACGCACGCACGTCTGGAGATGGGGAGACACGTTCTCGGTGTCATATGCACGGGACAGGCTGGGACTCTCCTCCACGCCTGGCACCTTGCGTCACGCTGCGCTGAACCCGCAGCCCTTCGGCGGCACGGCTGTAATGGCAGAAGAGCCCGGAGAAGCCAGGACAATCCTCGATTACATCGTTGCGCAGGGGACAGATGGCTGAATGAGGTGTCCCTTTGCTCCCAAGAGGCAGATTAAGTCTCCTCCCAGCTGCCTCTCCAAATCCCAGCACCAGGACCCCTGGGGACGGGGAGCTCCGAGTGACGAACCCAGCCGCACGCCTGGCTGATCAGCTCCGGGATCTGACTGTACTGAGCTAACCCCTCGTGGCAGCTGCAGTGACGATAGCCCCGGCAATTGGCTGGGCTCGCTGCCAGCTCCAGCTAATGGTCGGCTGTGTCAACAGGCCCGTGGGAAGCAGGGGGAATTGGGCAGAGCCCCCAGGAGCAGCTGGCAGGCGCTCTGGCATCAGTCAATACAGGGAGCTGCAATTATTTTTCCTGGGAAAGCTGAAGGCTCTGGCCCCTGGTGCATGATGTGAATCGCCTACCGTCCTCAGCCCAGACAGAGCGATGCACCTCAGGGGTATCCTCAGGCCTGCAGCCTCAGCAGCTGGGTGCATCTCCTCCTCCTCACCGGATGCACCCGAAACCCTAGGAAATGCAGTTGGATGTCACTTGATGGCTAGTAGCTCCCTGGGGGATGCAGCACCAGGCAGAAGGAAAGTCTTATGTGCTGGGAGGCAGCTCTCCGTCAGGAGCTAGCGCTTGCCCAGCAGAAAATAAACCCCTCTTGCAAACGCATTCCTGCTCAGCTCCCTGTCCCAGCTTGGGAGAAGAAGCAAAGAGAGGCAGGCAGAGAGTGCCTGAGGGTGGGGAGAAGCTGTTTAGCCATGCTCCACATTTCACTGCCACCTCTGGGCTGATGACTCAGATCTGCCTCTCCACTCCACCCCTGCCAGCTTTGGTTCATGCTGAAGTTTTGGCCTGTCCCTCTGACCTGTCCTGGCTGGTGTCTAGCCATCAGCTCCAGTGCAACGTGGCCTCCCCGTACCCCCACCCTGCTACCTCTTCTCTCCATCACTGTGGACAGCATTGCTATCCTGTGTGTCACTCGTGCCCCTCCCTGCTGACTCGGACCTCCTTTTCCGGTCCTCCCCTCCAGGCATCATCTAAGCCCTGCAGATTCTTCCTGCATCCCATCGCTAAGGCATGGCCTTTCATCACTGTCAGCACAGCTACAGCTTCCTTGCAGGCCATGCTACATCTTGATTACATCCGTGGCCCTAAACACCTGCGAGCTGGGCCCATTCCTAGCCACCCGGACCTCTGCTGCAAGGACCAGTTCCCCTGCCCATCGCTTGGACCTTGTCATCCAGCTCTTTGCAGCACTCCACTGGCACTGCTTTCTCTATCGCAGCAAATGGAGGCAGCTTGGCTTGCCTTTTCCAGCCCCTTATAGCCTCAATCCACCTAACCCATCCTCTCCCTTTCACTATCAACATGACAACTCCCATCTCCAATCAGCCCATTCACTTGCCATTTAGTTGCATCTTAATCTTCATGCTGAGAAGGAGCATGGGTACCTCATTTAAAGGTTCTCCTTTAAATCCTGCTTTTGAACTTTCTTCTGCCATGATGCCTGCAAAAAACTCAGCAAAATCTTGGCCCCTGGTGCTCTGAGACCCCCACCTCCCATGCTGAGCACCACTGTCGCCTTGTGTTCTTCTCTCTGCCTCTCCCCAGCTGTTGTCTCTAGCCTCACGGTTAGGTCACAGCTGGGACCACCCTGGCTCCGTGAGCTCGTGGTCCAGGACTGGCGCTCCGAGCTGCTGCAGTGATACAAATGAAAAGAAGCATTGTTATAACTATAATGAACTATAAAAATAAACATGATTATATAATAGATTCTTGTCATTATAAGTTATAAATTATGTGCATAAATAGAATCCTAATAAATACATTTGAAAGCTTATCTACATTTTTTTTCCCTATATTTATTCTTGCTTTGAGGCAGAAAAAGGACAAATGGATGGAAAAGAAACAAGACCAAGATTTCTGTGGTTCGACCCTCCTTTAAACCATCAGCTGTGGTATCTGCCAGAGAGTCTGTGGCTCTAGAATCGGCCTTCTTAGCCATCGACAGACTCCTCCACGACCCTTTACTTGACCCGTGTGAGGGATCGCCAGCAGTATATTTATTCCAGCCGTGCAGTTAGTCCAATAAAAGATATCCCTCCCCAACAGATCCTTGCTTCTCACATACTTTCTGGACCATCATGGCTACGACTTCACTGTAACACTACTATAATTAGTAGTTTCATATACAATAATATATGATATAACATACAACATAATGACATGATATGATTTGCAACATTATTCATGGATTCATGAATCTATCATGATTTTATGAATCTATGATATGACACGATATGACATGCGACTTTACTGTATTGTTTTGTATTGTACTGTATATCAGTAACAGCAGTGGTAGCAGTAGTACTATTAGTAGTTATATTTTGAAAGGTTTGCCCCTCACTGTGTTTAATGGGTACTTTTTGCCATAGCCATCTCAGTACACCTCCTATTTTTGGTGCATTTATTACCATACCGAAAGTAAAACGGTGTCAACACACCGCCCCATGCGGTCCTTGGGGAGATGTTTCGAGGTGTCTGCGCTGCAAGGTGTCGGCTCACATCTGAAAGCCCGTGAGGGTGAGGAAGCCCAGTTTCCTCCTCTGTAATGAAAGCCGAGATCTGCACGAGCCGCCACCGCCCAGTGCACTACAAGAGCACATCAAGGGGCCAGGGCCGGGTTTTGACACTCCTGGTTTATACAGCGCCGTCTGCTCCTGTGTTGTAAATGGCTCAAGGGAGATTCACAGTGGGCCAAGTTCTTCCCCGAGGCAGGGCAATTCGGAAGGGGAACAGCCACTATTTTCTTCCAATAGGTGGGCCCCACTGCATCTGCCTCTGCTCTAAGACCCGGAGCAGCTCCTCTCATTTATCAAAAGCTCAGCCTTTCAGCTGGAAGGGGAGTGAGGGGGGCAGCCGGCCGCAAAAGAAAGACCTGCTTGTTACAGAGAAGGGGCCGTGCCAGGCAGACAAAGGGGGCTTTGCTTTCATGAAAGCCATTCAAAGTTGGCCTGCCGCTAACTCAGGGAAGAAACCACAGAGGAATTCGGGTTTGGGATAGACCCTAGTGTCCAAGGGAACTCCAGCCCGTGCAAATGGGATTCTGGTCAGAGCGGTCGCTCTCGAAACAGCCCCGCTTACTTCACCTCTCCGCTCGCAGGTGCTGGGTAAGGCTCCCAGCTGCTCCCCTCCCCGCTGAGAGCACCTGCAAGGTTCTGCAAAGCCCGCGCAGCAACGCGAGCAAGACCGACAATCCAGCCTGCTCGTACACGATCGGTCCAAGCGCCAGAGAAGCCCCAGCTGTCATGCGTGTGTTAAGCATGAGCAGAAGCTCACTGCCATTTGGGATCTCCCAGAGTTTGTTCTGCCAGAAATGAAGCAACTGAGATTTGGACTCGGGGGAAGAGAATAAATGCGCGCTTTAGGTTTATCGACTTTTGGCTTAGATCGAGCATGACTGGAGGCATCTGAACTCCCAGACCTCCAGGCCTGGGACTTGCACGTAGGATGCCTGCCTGGATATGGGGAGTGTCTGAACTCCCAGGTCTACAGGTCTGGGAGACTGGACACTGGCCCAGTTTGAGTTATATGGCCCTTGGATATTTATAGACAAGGCTATTGATTTGGATGTTGGAAATACCTCTGTGTGTGTGTGTGTGTGTATAGTGTGTGTATATAATGTGTATGTATGTGCGTGTATATATTTGTGTGTGTGAATAATGTATTTGCAGAACCTTGTATGTGTATTTTCTTGTCACAAGATTTTTACCATTATTACAAGGCAAGAAAGGCTCTGGCTCTGTCTTCTGTGTGTGTGCTTATGTATACACACACGTGTGTGTGTGTGTGTGTGTGAGAGACATTATACGCACACACACGCACTCTATTCTCCGTGTGTGTGTGTGTGTGTGTGTGTGTGTGTGTGTCAGAGCCTTCCTTGCCTCACAATAAAGATAAAAATCTTGTGACACAAAATAAACCTACAGCACATTTATATGTATAAATTAGGGTTGGTGAGCCAGTCAAATTGGCTGATCAAATATTGTCAATTGACCGCATATTTTTTGACATATCAAAAATGGGTCAAATATTATAGGACGGTTTCTGTGATTATAGCAACTAAGGATGTAAATATCTTTACAACAAAATAGCTGTTTAAACTCCTCTAATTATACTAGCAAATTGCTCATCAAGAATTGCCCCTTGTTCTCCCTATTTGCTCAAATCCCCTCACAGTCCCTAGCAGATAGACACACACTCAGAGTGCAGGGTTAAATTTTACGTGGATTGGGTCAAGGATCCAGTAGGAAAAAATTCACCATTTGCACCTCTCTTTGATCAGATAAAGGGAAATTTCAGCCAGAGGGAGGAGGCTTGACCTGCTCCATGCCACCCGGTTTTGCCAGCAGGACAGATGTGCGTCCAGGCATGCTGCTCCCCCACGGCCACAGAGCCCCTTGCACCCACGGACAGAGCAGCACCAGCCCTCTGAAGGGCAGAAGGCATCTGGTCCCATCCAGCTGCCACTTTACATGCCAGAGTCTTGTCTCACACACAACCCCACAGCATCGCTCAAATTGCCCCAAGCCCGTCGCCCCCCCAAAATACCCCTAGCAGAGCTTCAGGAAGGAGACGCAATGCTGTTCACTAGAGACTAAGCCCATCTATAAACCTGGAGGATGCTCACAGACTGCAGGACTGGGCACAAGGACAAACCCTCAAGATAGGCTGCAGTGCAGGAAAGGTGGTAAACGCAGGAACGTGTAGCGCAGAGGCTTATTTTCTGCACGCAGAGCCGCAGATATAACGGGCAGCAGAAGAACAGACACACGCACAAACACAGGCCCTTTCCACTTGAACAACAGAGGAGTGCTTTATCCTCACTCATAACATCCCATGCAATAATGCCAGTGCCTGACTCATGCAGACCCATAAATATAATAGGGCAACCGGCCTCCTTCGTCACCCTGCCTCTCCCTGCTCTTTTTCTTTCATATCTGCCATTAAGATTCCAAGCCCTTGCAGGAAGGTTGTGAGCCTAGCACAGTTGTGAGCCATACCCAGTAACAGCGCTTTACCCAAATACCAGGCTTATGACATCAAGCCACAAAAGCAAAAGGTATTGTTCATCCTGAGATGTCTACATAGTGCACAGGGTGCTGTGCATTAGATGAGTCAAAGAGCACACAGTTTTGCCCTCCTAGATTAATATTGCAGCTAACGCCAGCTCCTTTGCATTCGACTGCTTAAGGAATCAGCGTGGAAATAGGGTTTGGTTTTCTTCTCCATAAGGGAAATGATCAGCAACAAGCAAAGCTGCTCTACGGGGCAAGTGGTGTTATATAATCCACCTGGGGGTTCCTCTAGTAATCCATCTGGAGAGGGATTAGGTGCTTGAGATCAAAGATCAGCCAGCTGGAGGGCGGGGGGTGCTTGTACTCCTAATTCCAGCAGACCCCAGGGGAAACAGGCATGGCTGGCTTGTGTAGGCAGCAACTATGACCCACTTAAAGTGTGTGCTTGGGTTTCAATGACTCCACACACCTCTGATCAGTGCCCAGAAGGAAGCAAATCTCACCCGGCGATCAAAGTTTCTCTTTATGACTTATGTCAGCTAACGCTGTCGCAGACAGCAGCGTGACCACTTCTCTACTGCTGCTTGCGCACCCTCTGGGTCTGGACCCAGCCTCCTGCTCCACCTTCGTTTCCTTGCCAAAGTTAAATGCATTTGTGTTGTTTTGGTTTCTAGACTTGAATTGTATTAATGTACTGCCAGGGAGAGTCCACCTGGGACTTTTATGACTTGCTCTAACAGCTTGTTTACAAATTCACCAGTTAAATCTCCCAGAGCATTCACACTTGTAGGGCCAGGCGAGGCGAGATGATCACAGAAATCACGTTGGCCTAGGGCCAGGCTTTTTCTAGACAAGCAGGTGGCTTCTATCCCAGGCTCTTGGTATACACACTATAGCTATAAATAGTTTGTATTTTGGAAAGCATTGAGGACATCAGAGGAGATTTCCGTTTGCACCCTGAAAATCCAGCTCTAATGACCAGGTCTGACTAGCGTTTAATAAGAGAAGGTCCATGGAAGGACCTCTGGATTTGGGCTTGTATGATTAACATGCACCATCTCCTGCTAGAACCACAATGCATAGCACAGCAAAAGATTAGTTTGAGGATTATTGCAAGAGGCAAGGATTTCTTAGGGTGATATCTTTTGTTGGACTGTGTAGTTGGGGTAGAGTTTCAAATGCAAGACACTCTTCATCAGGTCTGACCAGTACATCTTTATCATCACAGGGCCGGCCCAGTGAAGTTGATGTTGGATGATCATCGCCTCAATGCTCATGATGTTTGCTTGTGAGAGGATGCTAATGTTGGTGTGGCTGTCTTCCTGCTGGATTTGAAGGGTCTTCTGCAGGCAGCATTGATAGTACTTCTCCAGCGACTTGAGGTGCCTCCTGTACACTGTCCATGTCTCAGCTCCATGCAGTAAGGTGGGGAGCACAACTGCTTCATAAACAACAAGCTCGGTTTTGGATCTGATGTCACGACCTGATGTTCAAGTTGCAGCAAGGGAAGTTTAGGTTAGCTATTTAGGAAGAACTTTCTCACTAGGAGGATAGTAAAGCCCTGGGACAGGCTACCCAGAGCGGTGGTGGAGTCTCCATCCTTGGAGGTTTTGAAGACCTGGCTAGACAAAGCCTTGGCTGGGATGATGTAGTTGGGGCTGGGCCTGCTTGGAGCAGGGGGCTGGACTAGATGTGACCTCCCGAGGTCCCTTCCAACCCTCATTTTTTTTTTAATTCTATGATCTTCAAACCCGTTTTCTCAGGTGTCCAAAGGCTACGCTGGCGGTAGAGCTGTACGGCTACCCAGCATGTCTACAGGTGGTGGATAGTGGAACAACCTTCAGGAAAGGTTTGCTATGGAATAAGTACATACCAAACACAGCATAGTCAAAAACAGTTGTAGGAGGGAAGAGAGGAAAGTTGCCAGGCGTAGCAGACAAACAATTAGCAGAAGAAAAGAGGCTAATGACTGGAGAATCAAGGCCTATCGAAAGGGAGGAGGTCATTCTCACCTTTCAGGTGTGGAAAGAATACAAGAGTCAGGTAGATGACAATGTGCTATAAAACCAATATTAGTGTTAAGTCCTTGGTTCTTACGGTCCACCCAGTTTATAAATTTGAGGATTAAGTAATATGTACGCACAGGTGATCAAGTACCTCATCATCAGATGCTGGATGTTAGGGACCAGGAAAGTGATGGCTCAACAGGTATCGTCACCTGACGCTTTCTGGCCCTTCCACATGTTTCTAGTCAAAACCTGAGTCGCTACTGATTCAGTCTCACTGTCAACGGAGGGCACAGCATTTTATCAACTTATACAGATGTAAAAGCTTCTTCTCCTAGGCAGCCTCTGGGTCACACTCTGATCTCATTTACATCTGGAAAAATCCACAGTAGATTAGTATTAACTGCAGCAGAGACCCTCAGGCTTTTCATCTCCATCGCAGAGGGTAGAATATGGTCCAAAACAAGGATCAGCCAAACAACATAATGAAGTGCAGAGCACAGCCAGCGAGGCAGGTAATAGAGCCTGTGCCTAAGTCAAACAAGAGCCAAATTCATTGCTCTTTCCTGGCTTATATAGTTATTGAACCAGAGCAAAGTTTGTCGCTCGTAGTCTGTAAAGGTGCCATGCAGTAAAATGGCATATACTATTGAATGCAATATTCGGTATGACCAAATCTAACTCTCAGTATTTCTACAATACCCGCCGTTCCAGTTAGGCACCGCAATCCTTATCTAAACTAACTAAATCACCTGCTTATTACAGATCAAGATCACCTTCAGCTCAGCCCCCTGGAAATCAGGGGAGTTGGAGAAACACCGTGATCTGGAAGGAACTGGCTAACTGCAAAGGCCTCCAAGCTTGACAAGGTTTGGCCACAGTCTGAAATGGAGTCAAGCTGGGGTTTTGCAATGCTTCCTTGTAAGCTCGTGTCCCTTTAAACCGTTTGCGAGCCCTCTAGTGGTGCCGGGCATGTTCGAAACCAGCCCGAGGAATGCACTCGATGGGAGCCAAAACGCCGAGATCAGCATGCACGGGCATCCGGACCGTCTGTGCTTGTGTATGTTTCCTAAACAAGGTGATTTGGAACCGCACTGTGTTCCTGTGGTGTCTGCAGTGCATGTTATCTTATTGTGCAAAAAGCAAAAGGCACAACCGTGACCGAGTCATTGTGCTGTGCGGTCGTCTCTGAGGCCAAGTAAGTGCTGCTTCTGAGTCAGGTACGAAGCCTTTGAGATCCTTGTTAGCTTAAGAGAAGCAGCAGCCGGAAGTCGTGATAATGGAAGTTTCTTGCATCGAGTCAAACTAGGCTATAGTTTTTTTTGCCACCTCTTCTCTGCTCCCGGTTCCACGGATAACACAGCTGCGCCGCGCAGGGAGCCTACAGACGTCCCGTACCCGGAGCCAGCCTCGTTTTGAGGACCATTCAAAGTGCTTTTATGCTCTCGACGGTGATGAAAAAGCTTATATGGTTTGACTGATCCTTGATAGACACTTACAGATAATGCACATGCCTATCACCCGCCTATAGGTCTGTTTTGGTGGTGCTCAACCTTTTGGCCCCACAGGTGCGGGGCCAATCTATGGGTCAAATAGGATCAGGCCCCCACGCCACCTCTGCCGAGGATGCTGGGACCAGGCTCGGGGCCCTGCACTGCCTCCATCTGGTCCCACGTGCAGGGATCGGGCTTCAGGGTCCTGCCCTGCCCCCCAGCCCTAGCACTGGGATCGGGCCCTATGCTGCCCCACGTGCCCAATTTAGTGTGCAGGGCCACTCCCCACAGGGCTCCCCGCAGACCATGGGGGGACCCCATGGGGAGGATGAAGCAGGACCAGGGGCTCAATCTTATCTGTGGGATCCTCTGAAATGTATGTCTGCCACTTCGTGCCACTGCCAACATTTCCAATGCAAGTGTAAGGCATGTGTTACAACCCTGGGAGAAGATGAGAAATGACAGAGACAACCACGCTGAGGACAATAGTCATCCAACATGCCCTATTCCCAGCCCACATCTATTCCATAAAGCCATTTCTTTATGGGGTGGGCTATTTACTGACACACTCCGTTCTCTTTAGAGAGGTGGGCCTGCCT